>NC_133330.1:166478681-166842473 GCF_042186555.1 Aquarana catesbeiana | reverse complement strand
GGTGGGGGAGCAGAGAGATGACATCATCTCTCACCGCCCGCCCTGCATCACTGCAGTTCTACCCTCACTTTGCAGCCTGGGGCAGCAGAGAGAATACATCATCTCTCTGTTGCCTGTCTTCACTCTGGCAAGTGGCAATCTGCACCTTAGCAGGCAAGTGACAATCTGCACCTTAGCAGGCAAGTGACTATCGTGTGGTAGGTGACATGGCAAGTGAAAATCAGCAACGTGTGTCAGGTGACATGGCAGGTGACAATCCGCAACATGTGGCAGGTGACATGGCAAGTGACAATCTGCAATGTGGCGGGTCACGTGGCAAGTGACAATGTGTGGCAGGTGACGTGGCAAGTGACAATCCGCAATGTGTGGCAGGTGACGTTGCAAGTGACAGTCCGCAATGTGTGGCAGGTGATGTGGCAAGTGACAATCAGCAATGTGTGGCAGGTGACGTGGCAAGTGACAATCAGCAACATGTGACAAGTGACAATCCGCAACGTGTGGCAGGTGACATGGCAAGTGACAATCAAGTGACAATCAGCAACATATGGCAAGTGACAATCTGCATCTGGTGGCAGGAGACGTGGCAAGTGACAATCCGCATCTGGTGACAGGCAAGTGACAATCCGCAACTTGTGGCAGGGATGTGGCAAGTGACAACCAACATCTGAAGGAAGATGACATGGCAAGTGATACACTTGGGGCTCCCACTGATTCTGCATTATGGTGAGTTGAACTGATTTTATATAACAATGTAATAATAGAAATAATGTGCTTCAATCATCCTGACCCCATATCAACCATGGTGCCGTGATGATGGAAGGGCTAACACCAGCCATTGCTCCGATAAATTAACTGCAGAATTTTTCTGGCAGTGCCCCTCCCGAGACTAGACTCTGGATCCGCCCCTGCAAAGTACACAGTCAATTTGCCTTTTAGTAAATCAACCCCATTGTGTTTTTATTTGTGTATTCTCTTGTTTCATTTTCTGTTGGATTTCCTAATTCCAAATGTAACACGCTGGTAGATGAATGGCATTGTACTGCATGATGTGATTCAAACAGTTCACCTGTGATTTTTCAACATGCTATTCCAAGGTCCTATTGCATATTGTTTTGTTAAATTACACTTTAATGGATAGGATCATTAGATGTTTTTATACATACTGTCTCAAACTGCTATGCTGAGCTGCCAATGATCTGCTCCATATCATGGTCTGTTACTCTCAGTATATACTAATGGGTGTTTGGCCATTCATTGGAAATAATTCCATTACTCCATCCACCCAAAATACAAATCTGGGAAAGAAGCTATAGTCAGTCACAAGCAAATCAGAAGCTGCAACACACAGGTACTGTGCCCTCTAGTTTTAAAAATAAAGGAGCCCATTTCCCCACATATATCATCTCAGATTGTCAACTGCATTACTTCTTTATCCTCTTCATGTGTCATCCTAACTAGCAGTAGGCTTATTAGCCCTGTTTAGCCATCTGACTTTGTGGGCTGGTTGGCTCCCTAGACTTTGAGGTGCCAGGAGAGGCAAATACTACTTGAGGCTGGGTTCACATATGCTGTGCCCGCAATTAACAGCATGGGTCCCGTGCATCCTTGTTCACCAATTCAGGTCCAAATTTTTGCCTGAATTTGCACTTGAATCGGAACCAAAGACGCACAGGACTCTTTTTAAATGGGAACAGCGGGCACCCCAGAACTGTGTGAAACAGCTCCATTGAGAGCCGGTCACACTCTCCTGTAATGCAAATTGAATGCGGGGAAACCCGCATTCAATTTGTATATGTTTGAACCCGGCCTGACTATCATGTACATTTAGGCAAGTCAATGCTGGAAAAGAAACAGAAGGATACACAAATCTGCTTCCTAATGAAACACCTCACTTGGTGCCTGCTGGTGGGGAGTATGACAAATCTAATGATTTAATGGTGGTGGAGTGGTGGACAGGATGAGTGGTCCACATTAAGAATATAAGGAGAATATTGGTACAAATGGGGAGAATGGTAAAGGAAGATTTTACACCTTGCTGCTTTTCCTCCTTTATTGAAATACATATACCATTGACTATAATGATTTTGCTATGGTCAGTTATAGGCTTTTCTGGTGTACACCACCATAGACACCAGGTCACTGACAGTTCATCTACTATATCTCAATTGTGAGTCAATTGTGCACTTAGAAAAGCCTTCTAAAGATTATTTGGTGCTTGAACTACAGACTTTACTATTAAATTTGCTCAAATAACAGGGACTAGTTATTGTTGAAATGGAACAAATCTTGTAAGTCTTTTGTGAGATGTAGAGCATCCAACTAGGACACAGTCTCTCACAAAATGGCTGTTGGAGTCCATGATTGTGGACATGTTTCTGCTCACTAATTTTAGATGATAGCTTACCTAAAAATGTCCAGAGGTCTGTTTGTTTGGATCCTGGGTCCTAATGGGACATCGCAATGTCACTGATACATTGCAGCCACAATTTGTGCAGATGGCAGCTGGTAACACAAAACCTGCATTGCTATGACAAAGAGCTGTGAAAATGTATACACTTCTCAGAATATAGACTATAAAATGAAAAATACTTGATGTATCGTTCGTTGATTTAAGATCAGATTGAAACCTGCCCTAAAATATATCTAAACCCGAAGAACCAACATTTAATTTATTGCAGACTGCCAGTCCTTGGATGTGGTGGCTGCATTAGTTTTAATATTTCAGGCTAATGCCGCGTACACACGAGCGGACTATTCGACCAGACTGGTCCAACGGATCGAGTCCGGCGGACAATTCGACCGTGTGTGGGCTTCATTGGACCTGCAGCAGACTTTTTCGGTCGAAAATCTGATGGACTTTAGATTTGGAACATGTTTCAAATCTTTACATCGGAACTCCGCCGGACCAAGTTCGAAAGTCCGCTCATCTGTATGCTAGTCCGACGAACGAAAACCGACGCTAGGGCAGCTATTGGCTACTGGCTATCAACTTCCTTATTTTAGTCTGGTCGTATGTCATCACGTACGAATCCGTCGGACTTTGGTGTGATCATGTGTAGGCAAGTCCATTTCTTCGGAAAGTCCGTCGGAAGTCCGCCGAAAGTCCATTGGATAGACCGTCAGACCAGTCCGGTCGAAAAGTCAGTTCGTGTGCAAGCGGCATAAGAATATTTTCAAAACGTACAAAAAAAAAAACCTGTTGATCTTGCCAATAATGTAAAGAGAAAAACAAATCAGCGCAATAAAATGACCCCAATATATATAAAAGCTGCTGAACACCAAGGGTCAAAATTCAAATCCCTAAGATAAAATGTACAAAACACAGTGCAGCGCTAAACACTCCATAAATCAAATATAAATGTCCATAGATCAAATATAAAAGACAATCTGTGAGGTCTTCTGTGATGAACTACAGATACAATCATGCAAGTGACTTCGTGGGAAAATGAACCTCCACCAAAAGTAACAATGGCAGCTCACCTCACAGAGTGGACCCTTTGATTATAGAGAGTCAAACACACTTTCCCACTCAGGGTATGTATCAGCAAGCAGATCCAAGATAATCCCTTCCTATGGTCGGTTTTGCAATCGGTAGTTACAGCTCCCAAGCCACAATCGGTAGTTACACCTCCCAAGTCATGCAAATAAAAAGGCAATACATAGTGCTCTCCGTAGAAAATGGAATTTAATGAATATAAAACAGATTAAAAACTCACAAAAGTGGCACTTCAAACCAAGTGCCTGGTATGAACAGTGTGTGTAACAAGGTCAGCGATGGCCACAGGTGACATCACGTGACTTCCGTCCACCCGTACACGCTACGTCCCTGTGGGCGGGACTTCGTCAGCAGATACGGAAGTGACGTGAACACCCGCTTTAAAAAGTGTACAGTAGATCTTGCCAATAATCCAGTGTCCTTGTCACTTCCTGTGAGTCAAAAAGAAAGCACAAACAACCTTATCTTTCTGGTGTAAACTATTAGTCCCATCAATGCACCATGTAATGGAGATGAACAATTGCAAACATGTTTGAAGTCCAGACTATGTGACAACTATGACTTATTCCATAGATACAGTGGAGATATGAGTGTAGCCATAAAGGGACATGAAGTAAAAAAAAAACTGAACAAGAAAGCTAATGCAGCACGACAGGTATAGGCCAGTCATTCATTCATAATTTAATAAGCATAAATGTCTAACATACTCTATCTCGTTAAATGTTGTTTCCCTAGTAGGGCCCTTTATCAATATACCAACATTTGTTTAGGTGCACAGAAACAGCATAACTTGAAATTCAAAAAAGCCAAAAAACAATGGCTGCAATCCATGACGAATAATGCACAAAAAGTTTCAAAACTCATATAAAACACAATTCTCACCAGTGTACAGAATTCAAGCACTTCTTCAATCTTTCTCAATCCTCCTAGAACTCTAAGAACAGCTAATTCCTTATATCTAATGATAGATAAATAGAATACATTCAGATGGAACCACAAGTGCAAGTAGCAAACAGCAGCATACAAATGCAATGAAATCAAAATTTGATTAAGGATTCAACAACTCAGTGTATGGCATCCTTTTCATACAACCACTCAACCTTAGTCTCTTATTTTGGAATGAGAAACCTGATAGTTTTTGTGTTCTTGTTGCTCACCTGTAAAGTAAATATCAGTTTCCATCACCCATTTAAGGAATTCCTTCAAGGGGCAGTAACAGTCCCAGGGGTTTGAGCTAAGGCCTAGTGTTCGTAGGCTAGGCAATTCACTGACTGTAGTGACGTCCAGATAAGTCAGTGCTGTGCGACTGAGATCCAGCTGTCGAAGGCCTGTATTGTTGGCAAATGCATCCTTCTCAATCTCCTCCAAGTTAGGATTGTCTGATAACTTCAAAACAACTAAACTTGTCAAAAGGTAGAAAGTGGCAGATGTGATCTTGGTGATATTATTATAGCTCAAGTCCAGATAAACCAATGACATAGCAATGAATGTGGCTTCCAAGGAACTTCCCAGAATATTGTGGCTGCAGTCCAGGTACACAAGGTCAATCAGAAGATTGAGATCCACTGATGGCAAATAGGTTAGATTGTTGTGAGTTAGGATTAGTTGTCTGGTATCCATTGGGATTCCAGAGGGAAATTCTTCAAGCTGTCTGTCAGTGCAGTTCACTAAAAGGTGTTCACAAGTGCATTCCTTTGGGCAGCATGTGCCAAGCTCTACAAGACTACAAACTACACTCAAAAGTAAAATACTCTTTGCTTCCCTGAGAGAATAATGTCTTTGGTTATCCATGAAACTGATGTGTTCTGTAGGTTTTCTGCAGAGAAGGGTAACCATCTGAACAAGGGTAAGACCTATTTGTACAATGTCTTTTTACAGCAGATGATAACAAGTCAGCGGTCATGTCAAGCAACATGCACATTTTCCTTACCATGTATACTGATGTCTACTGTAACAATTCTCTGCTTATTCAGAGGCTCACGTTGCTCTCATTCTTCAAGTCTCATTGACAGTCTATTTTCACTGCCTGGCTGTGAAAGTGCTGCTGCTTACATGAAGCCACTTTGAACTTGAAATTGAGGACAGTTAAATAGCTGGCTTGGACATACAAGAGCACACATCTCTCTCAGTCACACCGGTTGCCAATTGACACCTTCATGACGTCAGCTGCTAATCAAAGGCAGCTCTGCTTTTGCTGAAGCAGAACAGTAGGGCATTGCTGAATGCTTGGGAAAGCACCGCACATACGCTCTTCTCGTTTCTGCAAGGTCACAATGCTTACTTCCTAATAGGACATTGAATGTAGAGCTATTTTTTAGCTTTTTTCATTCGCTGGTTCTTTGGCATGTAGGATACAAGAGGTTTCCCACAAGCATTTTTTTTTGTTTTTTTTTACAAATTAATAGTTGTATTGTTGTCTTTTTTAATATAGCTTAATGATTTGCTTATTATATTTCTTTCTGTTTTACAGTTTTTACTATATATATATATATATATATATATATATATATATATATATATATATAGTACTAGACAGTTCTAAGCAGGTATGGAGAAATGCTGTAAAGTAAGAATGTTTGTAAAAATATAAATTTTAAAAGTTTATTTTTATCAATTTACAAAATGCAAGGTGAGCGAACAGAATAAAAATCGAACAAAGCTCAAAATAACATGTGTTATAGAATGCAAATGCATCTTTAATAAATAAATAAATATATATATATATATATATATATATATATATATATATATATATACACACACACACACACACACACACACACACACACACACACACACAATACTGTACAAAACTTTTAAGAGTTTATTTGTTATCAATAAATGTAAATAAACAGAAGAGAAATACAGTCAATATTTGCAGTAATCACCCTTTGCCTTCAAAACAGTATCAATTCTTCTAGGTAAACTTGCACACAGTTTTTGAAAGAACTCGGCAGGTAGGTTGTTCCAAACATCTTAAAGAAATAACCACAGATGTTCTGTGGATGCAAGCTGCCTCAAATCCTTCTGTTTCTTAATGTAATCCCAGACAGACTCGATGATGTTGAGATCTGTGGGGGCCAAACCATCACTTCCAGGACTCTTTGGTTGTAGTCCTGCTGCAAAATAAACTTGGTGCCAATCACACTCCTCCCTGATGATATTGCATGGAGGTTAAGTATATGCCTATATTTCTCAGCATTGAGGACACCTTTGATCCTGACCAAATCTCGAACTCCATTTGCAGAAATGCAACCCCAAACGACTCCCAAACATACCGCCAATGTCATTAACTACTTCAATACAGGGCACTTTCACCCTCTTCCTGCCTAGGCCATTTTTTCAGCTTTCAGCGATGTCACACTTTGAATGACAATTGCGTGGTCGTCCAACACTGTACCCAAATACATTTTTTTATCATTTTCTTCACACAAATATAGGTTTCTTTTGGTGGTATTTAATCACTGCTGTTTTTTTAAATCTTTTGTTAAAAAAAGAAAAAAATACCAATAATACCAAAACACTGCTAGGCACACAGTGCGTCCCTGTGGGTGCGCAATTACGGCTATACCGGGCACCGTGATATGACGTCGTCCCGGAATGAGAGCCGCACCACTCTGCGGTCATTTGACGGTGGGCAGGCAGCAAGTGGTTAAGAACTGTTTTCAGCATAAAGAAAAAACAAGAAGTTCTGGAAGTGATGGCTTGGCCCCCACAGAGCCCTGATCTCAAAATCATTGTGTCTGTCTGGGATTACATAAAGAGACAGAAGGATTTGAGGCAGCCTACATCCACAGAACATCTGTGGTTAGTTCACCAAAATGTTTGGAACAGCCTATCTGCCGCGTACCTTCAAAAACTGTGTCCAAGTGTACCTAGAAGAATGGATGCTGTTTTGAAGGCAACGGTTGATCACACCAAATATTGATTTGATTTGGATTTCTCTCCTGTTTGTTTACTTCCCACTTTGTTAATTGATACAGATAAACTATTAACACTTCTACAGTATTTCTAAAAACAATCTTACTTTCCAGCATTTTTTCACACCTGCCTAAATTTTTGCACAGTAATACTGTATATATATATCTCACAAAAGTGAATTCACCCCACACCCCTTTTGTAAATATTTTATTATACATTTTCATGTGACAACACTGAAGAAATTACACTTTGCAATGTAAAGTAGTGAGTGTACAGCTTGTATGACAGTGTCAATTTGCTGTCCCCTCAAATTAACTCAACACACAGACATTAATGTCTAAACCGCTGGCAACAAACCTGGGTACAACCCTAAGTGAAAATGTCCAAATTGGGCCCAAAGTATCAAAATTTTGTGTGGCCACCATTATTTTTCAGCACTGCCTTAACCCTCTTGGGCATGGAGTTCACCAGAGCTTCACAGGTTGCCACTTCACAGGAGTCCTCTTCCACTCCTCCATGATGACATCACAGAGCTGGTGGATGTTCAGTTTGAGGATGCCCCACAGATGCTCAATAGGGTTTAGTTCTGGAGACATGCTTGGCCAGTCCATCACCTTTACCCTCAGCTTCTTTAGCAAGGCAGTGGTCATCTTGGAGGTGTGTTTGGGGTCATTATGTTGGAATACTGCCCTGCGGCCCAGTCTCCAAAGGGAGGGGATCATGCTCTGACTCAGTATGTAACAGTACATGCTAGCATTCATAGTTCTCTCAATGAACTGTAGCTCTCCAGTGCCGGCAGCACTCATGCAGCTCCAGACCATGACACTCCCACCACCATGCTTGACTGTAGGCAAGACACACTTGTCTTTGTACTCCTCACCTGGTTGCCGCCACACACGCTTGATACCATCTGTACCAAATAGCCCCTCCAGTGCCTATGCATTCAGCCCACCACATTTTTGGATCTCACTTCATGGTAGTATCACTAGATCGGAGCCTATTCCCTTCATTGGCACCACACATTGGTTAACATTCACATATTATGCTCCTTGTTTTTCCATCGGACCCTGTTCCACAGCTTCCGGACCAGGCATTCTTACGGCCCATGCTCTCTGGCAGTGCGCGCTCCACGCTCAGCAAAATTTATTCATTATGCATCCGCCCCTGAAGATTGGACACATTCCATGAAACGCGTCAGTATTATACAGATGCAGAACGCTTTATTCATAAGTTCTTTGGATTAGGCTGTTATTTCAACAATACTGATTTTCAGTTATTTCTATCATGGAGGCCATTTATTTTGTCCATGTACAACAGTTATGGTTTTTAACATGCTACTTATTCTTATACATGGTTTGTAATATGATGTATCTCTGTTATGCATCTACTGTTTGTGATGTACCTACGCAATCATGGCAAACAAATTAATTCATAAATACATGTTTTTATATTTGACCCATTTTGACTAGCCACAATATGTACCTCATTCAAAGTCCCAACCCTTTCTTTTGACACTATCTGAACCAAATAAGTTTATCTTGGTCTCATCAGACCACAAGACAGGGTTCCAGTAATCCATGTCCTTAGTTTGCTTGTCTTCAGCAAACTGTTTGTAGGCTTTCTTGTGCATCATCTTTAGAAGAGGCTTCCTTCTGGGATGACAGCCATGCAGACCAATTTGATGCAGTGTGCGGCGTATGGTCTGAGCACTGACAGGCTGACCCCCCACCCCTTCAACCCCTGCAGCAATGCTGGCAGCACTTATTTGCCTATTTCCTAAAGACAACCTCTGGATATGACGTTAAGCACGTACACTCAACTTCTTTGGTTGACAATGGCGAGGCCTGTTCTGAGTGGAACCTGTCCTGTTAAACTGCTGTATGGTCTTGGCCATGGTGCTGCAGCTCAGTTTCAGGGTCTTGGCAATCTTCTTATAGCCTAGGCCATCTTTATGTAGAGCAACAATTCTTTTTTTCAGATCCTTAGAGAGTTCTTTGCCATGAGTTGCCATGTTGAACTTCCAGTGATCAGTATGAGAGAGTGAGAGCGTTAACACCATATTTAACACACCTGCTCCCGATTCACACCTGAGACCTTGTAACACTAACAAGTCACATGACACTGTGGAGGGAAAATAGCTAATTGGGCCCAATGTGAACATTTTCACGTAGGGGTGTACTCACTTTTGTTGCCAGCAGCTTAGACATTAATGGCTGTGTGTTGCGCTATTTTGAGGGGACAGCAAATTTACACTGTTATACAAGCTGTACACTCACTACTTTACATTGTAGCAAAGTGTCATTTCTTCAGTGTTTTCAATATCAAAAGATTTAAAGCGGAGGGCAGCCGAAAAAAAATATTAAAAGCCAGCAGCTACAAATACTGCAGCTGCTGACTTTTAATATATGGACACTTACCTGTGCAGGGAGCCCGCGATGTCGGCAGCCGAAGCCGATCTGTCCGTCTGCTCTCGGCTGCTGCCGCCACCATCCTCGGTAAGGGAATAAGGAAGTGAAGCCGTGCAGCTTCACTTCCTGGTTCCCTACTGTGCATGCGTGTGTCGTGCTGCGCGTCCTCTCTGGTCCCTGCTGTGTTCTGGGACCTGTGTGTCTCCAAGAATACAGCGGAGGAGGACAGAGTAGGCACCGGAAGTGGCGTAGGTCACCGCAAGCGCTGCAGTGATCTATGCCAGGTAGTGGGAGCAAATACCTGTATTAGACAGGGATCTGCTCCCCCCCCCCCCCCCCCGAAAGGTGCCAAATGTGACACCGGAGGGGGAGAGGAATCCAAATATATAAGATATATATATATACAGTGCTGTGAAAAAGTATTTGCCCCCTTCCTGATTTTTTTTTTGCATATTTCTTACACTTAAATGATTCAGATCATCAAACAAATTTTAATATTACACAAAGATAACCCGAGTAAATCCAAGATGCAGTTTTTAAATTATTATTTCATTTATTAAGGGAAAAAAGCTGTTTAAACCTGCCTGAACCTATGTGAAAAAGTAAATGACCCCTCCCATGCTGAATCCATGAATAAACTGCGATTAACCACAATTTTTTGGAAAGCTCAGTTAAATTTCACTTTCCACACCCAGGCCTGATTACTGCCAGACCTGTTGAATCAAGAAATCACATAAATAGAAGCTGTCTGACAAAGTGAAGCATGCTAACAGATCACAAAAAGCCACACATCATGCCACAATCTAAAAAAATTAAAGAACAGATTAGAAACAAACATATATCGGTCTAGTAAGAGTTTCAAAGCCATTTCTAAGGCTTTAGAACTCCAGTGAACCACTGGGAGAGCCATTATCCACAAATGGAGATAACTTGGAACAGTGGTGAACCTTCCCAGGAGTGGCCGCCCTACAAAAATTACTCATCCAGGAGGTCATGAAAGAACCCAGAACAACATCTAAAGAACTGCAGGCCTCGCCTGCCTCAGGTAAGATCAGTGTTCATGATTCAACAATAAGAAAGAGACTGGGCAAAAATGGCATCCATGGAAGAGTTCCAAGGCCAAAGCCACTGCTGACCAAAAAGAACACAAAGGCTCATCTCACATTTACCAAAAAACATCTTGATTATCCCCAAGACTTTTAAGGAAAATATTCTGTGGACTGATGAGACAAAAATGTAATCTTTTGGATGGTGTGCGTCCCGTTACATCTGGCATAAAACGAATACAGCATTTCATAACAAGGACATCATATCAACAGTCAGACATGGTTGTATTAGTGTGATAGTCTGCGGCTGCTTTGCAGTTTCAGGACCTGGACGAGTTACCATAATTGATGGAACCATGAATTCTGAGCTCTACCAGAAAACCCTAAAGGATAATATCCGGCCATCAGTTTGTGACCTCAAGCTCACGTGCACTTGGGTTAAGCAGCAGGACAATGACCCGAAACACAATAGCACATCCACCTCCAAATGGTTCAGACAAAGCAAAATTTAGATTTTGGAGTGGCATAGTCAAAGCCTGGACTTAAATCCAATTGAGATGCTGTATTGTGACCTTACACAGGCCGTTCATGCTGGAAAACCCTCCAATGTGGCTGAATTAAAACAATTCTGCAAAGAGGAGTGGGCCATAATTGCTCCACAGCAATGTGAAAAACTCATTGCCAGTTATCGCAAATGCTTGATTGCAGTTGTTGCCGCCAAGGGTGGCACAACCAGTTTTTTAGGTTTAGGGGGCAATTACTTTTTCATATAAAGCCAGGCAAGTTTGGACATCTATTTTGCCTTAATAAATGAAACCATCATTTAAAAACTGCATTTTGTATGTAGCACCCTGGTGTTTAGGCAGGGTTGCTCCTAAATTTACCTGCCAGGTATAGCTGCCTTGGCCAATTGTTGAGGATATATATACAGTATCTCACAGAAGTGAGTACACCCCTTACATTTTTGTAAATATTTTATTATTTTATTATATCTTTTCATGTGACAACACTGAAGAAATGACCCTTTGCTACAATGTAAAGTAGTGAGTGTACAGCTTGTATAACAGTGTAAATATGCTGTCCCCTCCAAATAACTCAACACGCAGCCATTAATGTCTAAACCGCTGGCAACAAAAGTGAGTACACCCCTAAGTGAAAATGTCCAAATTGGGCCCAAAGTGTCAATATTTTGTATGGCCACCAATATTTTCCAGCACTGCCTTAACCGTCTTGGGCATGGAATTCACCAGGTTGCCACTGGAGTCCTCTTACACTCCTCCATGACGACATCACAGAGCTGGTGGATGTTAGAGACCTTGCAAGAGGCGGAGTATTTTTTTTTTTTTCCTATTTTCGGGTCCGTCAGGCAGCGTGATTGACGATGGATGTACATTGCGGGCCTTTTCTTTTTCTTTTGTGGTTTTTACTTTTTGACCCAAAACCCATTCACATAGGGGGAGCGGGATCTAGGGGCCCCCTTGTTAAAGGGGGCTTCCAGATTCCGATAAGCCCCCCCGCCCACAGACCCCCACAATCAATGGCAAGGGATGTGGGGACCCCAAAGCACCCTCCCCATGTTGAGGGCATGTGGTCTGGTATGGTTCAGGGGGGGGCGCTCGCTCGCCCCCCCCATCCTGTTCTCCAGGCTGCATGCTTGTCTAAGTATCTGGTATGGATTTTTAGAGGGACCCCACACCATGTTTTTTTTTTAATTTTGGCGTGGAAAACCCCTTAAAATCCATACCAGACCCGAAGGACATTTTCTCCTTTAGAAATGTCATTTTGCTGCGGCACTGTAAAACACATCACACATATGCGCCACTTTACAGGCAGGCTAAGGAGACCCCTCCAGGCACCATATCTAAAGGAATATTTCATTTTTATTATTTTACTTTGAGCATTTTTAAAATCACTACCTTTAAAATTAGCACTTTTGATTTTTCATGTTCGTGTCCCATAGACTTTAATAGGGTTCGCATGTTCGCACAAATTTTTTACCTGTTCACATGTCCTGGTGCGTATCGAACTGGGGGTGTTCGGTCCATCCTCGTTGGTGGCATTAGATACGAGAAGGGAAATGCAAGGTCAGATTATGGGTATATGGGGCATCTCAGCTAATGGGCAGGGGTTTTCTTGAATCCCTTTGCTTGCTGGGAGAACCTATATATTTGGGTGGAATCAAGTGTACGAGGTTCTGTGCCACCTGGACAGCTGTCTGGGTGGATGTGTGTTGTATTGCCCGGGCTGCTGGGCCAGAGTTTGGACCTATTCCAGGCACATCTGGCTGCTAGGCTGTCAGAGGGCCTATCCAGAAGCAAGAGAGCAGCATAGGGTTGGGATTGCAGCTTGCAGTCCAACCAGAAGTGACGGTTCTGCTGGCTGGAGAACCTGTCATGCTCGGGGGTAGAGGGGAAGCTGTCGCCACTAAAGGACCATCCACCTTATTACCAGGGACCACAGTGAGTAGCTGAAGCAAGTACTGGAGCAGTATTCTCACCAACCGGGGACGGTAAGGAATTGGGAAACTTCAGTGGATTTCAAGCCAGGGACCCAGCCAGTGGAGGTGACGCTTGCAGAGCAGCCTTGTGTGTCAAGTCAGGGACCGAGCAGGCCAGTGGGGTGAAGCTTGAAAAGTATCTTGAGTACCAAGCTAGGGACCCGGCAGTGGGGCAGGGGTGACACTTGAGGAAGATACTACCATGAAGATTGGAGGAGCTAGTCTAGTGAGAGAGACTGGGAGCTCAGTGCCAGAGTTTGGACCTATCCCAGGCACATCTGGCTGCTAGGCTGTCAGAGTGCCTATCCAGAAGCAAGAGAGCAGCATAGGGTTGGGATTGGGGCTTGCAGTCCAACCAGAAGTGACGGTTCTGCCGGCTGGAGAACCTGTCATGCTCGGGGGTAGAGGGGAAGCTGTCGCCACTAAAGGACCATCCACCTTATTACCAGGGACCACAGTGAGTAACTGAAGCAAGTACTGGAGCAGTATTCTCACCAACCGGGGACGGTAAGGAATTGGGAAACTTCAGTGGATTTCAAGCCAGGGACCCAGCCAGTGGAGGTGACGCTTGCAGAGCAGCCTTGGGTGTCAAGTCAGGGACTGAGCAGGCCAGTGGGGTGAAGCTTGAAAAGTATCTTGAGTACCAAGCTAGGGAACCGGCAGTGGGGCAGGGGTGACACTTGAGGAAGATACTACCGTGAAGATTGGAGGAGCTAGTTTAGTGAGAGAGACTGGGAGCTCAGTGGGCTGAAGAACTACAAGAAGTGATTGTAGTGGAAGACGAGGAACTTTTACACTTTGTGTTAGGGACTGTTAAGGACTGTTGCCATAGGAGACAGCATTCCTACACATGCAGATGTGGCGTCCTGCAAAGTTACCTGCAGGAAAAAACGAATAATGATGATATAATTTTTACAAAATAAAAAAAAATGTTTATACAATTAAAAAACCTTTGTGAGATTTTTTTTTAATTCAACAAAATTAAAGATATATTTTACACATAAATGAGCACATCTAATTTTTTTTTCATATCACAAATCCAAACCATATTGTGAAAAAGATACCTATGTTTGCACTTTTTGGTTCTAGAGCACCCTGAACATTCTGTGTCACCTTAGAGTGCCTATTACTCACAGAGGTGAAAGAGTGACACAGGATGATCATTGCCTCAAGGGTCATGGGGGACACATAATAATCAGGGAACTCAGGAACCAAAGGGGACACAGGATGATCAGGGGCTTGGGATTCAAAGGATGATTAGAGTCTCAAGAATCACATGATGATCAGGGGTCACGAGGGACACGGGATGATTAGGAAACTTGGGGGTCACAGGGAACACAGGATGAACAGGGGCTCAGGGGCCACAGTGGACACGGGATGATTAGGGGTGCAGGATGATCAGGGGTTACAGTGGACACAGGAAGATTGGGGGTTACAAAGGACACAGGATGATAAGGGGTTACAGAGGACACAGGATGATTAGGAGCACAGGGGTCACAGGAGACAAAGGATGATTAGGAAATTTGGGGGTCACAGAGGACACAGGATGGTTAGGAAATTTGGGGGTCACAGAGGACACAGGATGATTAGAGGCACAAGGGTCACAGGATGATCGGGGTCACGGGGGACACAGGATGATTGGGATTCAGAGGTCACAGTGGACACAGGATGATTAGGGAACTTGGGAGTCACAGGGGCAAAGGATGATCAGGGGCTCGGAGGTCACAGGGAACATAGGATGATTAGAGGATAATTAGAGGCACAGGGGACACAGGATGATCAGGGAACTCAGAAATCACAGGGGACACAGGATAATCAGGGGCTCGGGGGTCACAGGATGATCAGCGTCTCGGGGGTCACAGGATAATCAGCGTCTCGGGGGTCACAGGATGATCAGGGGTCACAGGATAATCAGGGAACTCAGGAGTCACAGGGGACACATGATGATTAGGGTCACAGGAAGATTAGGGGTCACGGGGAACACAGGATGATCAGGAGTTACAGGGGACACCTCATTATTAGGGACTCAGGGGTTACGGGATGATCAGGGCTCACAGGGACACAGGATGATTGGGAGTCAGGGGTCACAGTGGACACTGGATGATTAGGGAACTTTGGGATCACAGGGGACACAGGATGATTAGGGGCTTTGGGGTCACAGGGGTTACCCTCTCTCTTTTTCTCTCTCCTTCTCCTCTCATTCTTCTTCTCATGTTTCTCTCCTTCCCTCTCTCTCTCTCTCTCTTGCTCTCTCCCTCTCCTTTATCTTTTTCTCTCTTTCTCTCTCTCCCTTTTGCTCTCTCTTTTTTTCCCTCTCTTAGTTTCTCTCTCCCTTCTCTCTCTCATTCCCTCTCTTTAAAAATACATAAAACATATGTAAACCTTCAAAAATATTAGGTCAAATACCAATAAAAATCAACATTATAAACATAAGGATTTGTGACAACTATTCCATCTTCCACTGAGAGCATTGCTACAGCAGCAATAGCAAAGTCACATACCTTGTGCTTACTCTGTTTTACATAGCACACGCCCAGCTATTGATTGAAAGATAGGCGTGTGTTATGTAGAGCATGAAAGAAGGCACGAGGAGTCATGGGAACTGTAGTTCCTTGTGCGAGATGCAAATGCTAGCATAGTGGAAGGAAATGACATGCCAAATCTGCAGAACTCCTCCCATCATCACTAGCAATATCCAGCAGAGGAGGAATGGTGGAGGGATTAGAGACCCCAAATGCAGTTATATGGTAGGAAAATAATAATTTCAGTTATTATGTTTATTATCATGTGTAACTTTCAGTTATTTATATGAGGATTAACTAAAATGTGTATGTTGCCTTTAGTGGTACTTTTAATGATTCAGATCATCAAACAAATTTTAATATTACACAAAGATAACCCGAATAAATACTAAATGCAGTTTTTAAACAATGATTTTGTTTATTAAGGGAAAAAAACTGTCCAAACCTACCTGGCCCTGTGTGAAAAAGTAATTGCCCCCCTTACTAAATCATGAATGAACTGTGATTAACTACATTTTTTGGAAAGCTGAGGTAAATTTCACTTGCCACGCCCAGGCCTGATTACTGCCAGGCCTGTTGAATCAAGAAATCACTTAAATAGAAGGTGTCTGACAAAGTGAAGCATGCTAAAAGATCTAATTCCGCAATCTAAAGAAATTCAAGAACAGATGAGAAATAAAGTAACTGATATGTATCAGTTTGGAAAGGGTTACAAAGCCATTTCTAAGCTTTGGGACTCTAGCAAACCATAATGAGAGCCATTATCCACAAATGGAGAAAACTTGGAACTGTCGTGAACCTTCCCAGTGACCAGCCTATCAACTCATCCAGGAGGTCATAAAAGAACCCAGAACAAAATCTAAAGAACTGCAGGCCTCACTTGCCTTAGTTAAAGTCAGTGTTTGGGATTCAACAATAAGAAAGAGACTGAGAAAAATAGTATCCATTGGAGAGTTCTAAAGCGAAAGCCACTGCTGACCAAAAAGAACACAAAGGCTTATCTCACATTTGCCAAAAAACATTTTGATTATCCCCAAGAATTTTAGGCAAATTATCCATGGACTGACGAGATAAAAGTTTAACTTTTTGGAATGTATTCCTCGCGTTATATCTGGCGTAAAACGAACACAGCATTTCATAAAAAGAATATGATACCAACAGTCAAACATGGCGGTGGTAATATAATGGTCTGGAGCTGCTTTGCAGCTTCAGGACCTGGACGACTTGCTATAATTGATGGAACCATGAATTCTGCGCTCTACCAGAAAATCCTGAAAGAGAATATGCGGCCATCAGTTCATAGCGCACTTGGGTTATACAGCAGGACAATGATCCAAAACACTCCAGCAAGTCCACCTCTGAATGGCTAAAAAAACAAAATTAAGGTTTTGGAGTGGCCTAGTCAAAGTCCGTCTTTAAATCTGATTAAGATGCTGTGGCAGGACCTTAAATAGGGCATTCATGCTCGCAAACCCTCCAATGTGGCTGACTTAAAACAATTCTGCAAAGAAGAGTGGCCCAACATTTATCCACAGGGATGTGAAAGACTCATTGCCAGTTATCACAAACACTTGATTGCAGTTGTTGATACCAAGGGTGTTACAACCAGTTATTAGGTTTAGGGGCAATTACTTTTTCACATAGGGCCAGGCATGTTTGGACATTTTTTTCCTTTAACAAAATAAATCATAATTTAAAAACTGCATTTTGTATTTACTCAGGTTATCTTTGTGTACTTTAAAATGTAATCCGAATCATTTAAGTGTGACAAATATGCATAAAAAAAAATAGGAAGAGGGAGAAATATATTTTTCATAGCACTGTATATAAAGAGCTGGGGCTAGGGCTGGTAAGCCCATATAATCCAATGACAGTCCATTCACATAGGTGATTAGCACACCTTACAAATTCCTGCAGCAAGAACCTACGGTTTCCTGCATCTGGAATGGCAGGTGTATGCAGGGAGCTGTGGCCACTCAGCCCATATGTAGAGCTCACTTCTGGAGGGGCTGCTTAGAATAACACAGGTTCTTCCACAATAGTACAGAGGTTGCCATCCACAGGCACATTTCCATGCACACCGACAACACAAGCTCAGTCTAGGGTATGTGTTTTTAGAATTTATTGCTGAATAACCTGAAACAAGAGAAGGGGTTCAAGGGTTTCAGGATACTTCAAAACAATCAATAGGAGGACAAACTTCTAGCACAAATCCTTATAGTAGCAGGCACACATTAAAGTCCCAACCAGGTCTTACTCACAATGTTCTTGGAACTGTCTGCCATCCAGATTCCACAGAAAGATCCACAGTGAGGAAAATCTTGCACCAGACTAGGACTTAAGAAAAGTGCCCACCAGCAAAAAATTCTTTATCAATCTTCTTCAGTCCCTCAGCCCAGCTTCTACTGAGGCTCAGACTGCAATTCTTGTCTCTCTCTAGCTACCTCCAAGGGGCAGCAGCCCCAGGAGAACTGTAATGCCCTGTACACACGACCGGTTTTGACGTCCGAATAAACTCTGAAGGTTTTTCTGACGGAATTCTGACGGAATTCCGCTCAAGCTGTCTTGCATACACACGGTCACACCAAATTCCGACCGTCAAGAACGTGGTGACATACAACACGTACGACGGCACTAGAAAAAGGAAGTTCAATAGTCCATGCGCCACCCTTTGGGCTCTTTCTGATAATCTCGTCGGAACAGCATACAGACGAGCAGTTTTTCCGATAGTAATTTGTTCGGTCGGAAAAATATAGAACAGGTTCTCTAAGTCCGTCTGAATTTTTGTCAGAAAAGTCCGATGGGGCATACACATGGTCGGAATATACGATGAAAAACTCCCATCGGACTTTTTCTGACGGAAATTCCCATCGTGGGTACGCAGCATAACTCTTCTAGCAGAGAAAGAGCACTCTTGAAAGACCCCTCAAACATTTATCAGCTCCCTAGTCACTTTCTGGATGCCTCCTTAAATATTTAAACTGAACATTTGACTCTTCCCGCCCTATATTCTGGAAGCTTCCTCCAGAATCAGGTAGGAGTAATCAAACACCCAGTTTAAAAATCCCTGACACACACCTGTCATTCCAGACGCATGGCTTGTCACCCGTGTGAATTAAAGTAAAATATGCCTTTATTCCCAGCATAGGGTAGCGTGTAAAGGACCTAGATTGGACAGCGCCTCACACACTAGGCTGGCCCAGGTCCCACCCTGCTTCTTCTGCAGATGGGATAGTCACATACCTGCCTTTATAGATAAACTCTACCATATCCAACTCTACCAGCCTCTTCACATATTTCCAGCTGAAGGCCTATTATCCAGAATAAAGAATGTTCACTCATTAAGCTTTTCAATGGTTTACTGAAGAACACTGGCGTAGCATTGCAGTCCATAACCCAAATTCCTGAAAAGTGTCTTTATAGTGCAGCACATAGTACCGCCGTTACACGACCTCCTGAACAGTAGTCTCTACAGTGTGGAGCACTATACTGCAGCTATCATGAACACATTAAGACCAGTCTCCCTTCACTGTCCTGTGAGTCCCCCAAAGACAAGGTGTCTCTTAGGCTTCATGTACACTGCTGCTGGTAAACAGACATTTAAGAGAAGTTGGGTGTTTTTTTTCAGCTGTCCCTGAACTCTCCTCGATGTTATCTTATCAGTACATGTACACAGGATCATTTATAGTCATTTCTAGGCAGTTGAGTTTAGATGCATTTTTTGGAAAGCAAAAAGAATGTGTTCAGGACGAATGTTCATAGGCATTTGAAACGCCAAATGCCTGTAACAGCTTGTAAACGCGATAACTCATATTTAGCCACTTTTCGTTTACAGGCATTTTTAATGGAGATACATTTTTGACTATTTAAAATAAAAAAGAACGCTTCTATATGCAGACGCGGCTAAGCGTGGCTAAACGCGGCTTGTAAACATGGTAAAACGAACATTTTAAAACGTCTGTTACTATCTGGCAAGTTAAATCGTTCAGGAGAGGTTTTAAAATGTGCCGTGTACATTAAGCCTTAATGAAGAAAAGGAATGTGGACAGCCGCACTCCAATATAAGCCTTTATTGTAGCAGATAGTCAGTACAGTTAAATCACACTTGTTTAATAATAAAAGTAAATAGAACAAACATAGTCAAAACATAGCCAAAGTTCGATAACTGGAATGGATAGTCAGACAAGCCAGAAAGTCAGAAAGCCAGGGATCAGCGTAATGGGACAGCAAGCAGGATCTGGAGCCAGAAGGAATGTCAGCCAAGCAAGTCTTTAACAGGAACGCAGGAGTCTCTGTGATGTTGACCAAGGTGAAAGCAGAGATCATCTGGGCTGGACGGCTTAAGTAGGCAGGACTGATGAGCAGGATATCATCAACAGGTAAGTCACTATGGAGAGATAGGAGCTGGCAATTAGCCGAGACCGAGAAGGAAGGGCTGAGCCCAGCCCTGACAACCTGTTATTTCCACACTGTGGAGGGCGTCACTCTCAATTCATTACCTGGAGAGGTTCAACCTCTTCTTTTGTCCTGGACTTTTACATTAAGCCTTAGTCCTAAGCCCCGAGGATATCCTAAACCAATAAGCACAAGTATAAGGGTAAATGGCGCTACCTATATAATAAAAGGCGACAAACCCTGATCACTTGTTAGGTACTATGTGCCTCTGTTGTGACTAATACATGTGCGTATACCAATGGTGCAATACCTAATAAATAAATTAACAATGTGCATATACCAGTGGTGCAAAACCTCACTAAATTACCAAATAAATATGAACTGTGATAATAATGCAAAATATACATAAAACGTGATGCTCCAATAACATACATGCAGGTGAAAATAAAAATAAAATTAAATAAAAATAAAAATGAAAGTAAAAATAGAAATAGAAAAGGCCAATCCCAAATGTGTATGAGAAATATTAAATAATAAAAAAAAATATTTAAAACTTTAAAAAAAATATATATAAAACGAACCCCAAAAAATGAACGTGCTAAGTCCAAAAAATACATCAAGAAATCAATCCAAACAAAGTCTTTCGAATTATGTATGCAAAAATCTCTCCAAACCCAGATCAACCAGCTGTACTCCTCTCCTAATACTCTCTCCGATATCCAGTATAGGTAAGGTTTTCATGCAAAAAATTAGATATGGGCTCCCATAGTGTAGTATTTGAATAAGGAGATGTTTTTATTACAAAATTAAAACAGTAAAAAAAGAGACAAAAAATAAAAACAAAAACAAGTGTTCCATGCTAAGGAAACTCCTCAAACAGTCCTACAGCAACGGGAAAAAGGGACAGTTTCAGACCCGTGGTATGCCTAGGCGGAATCATGCACTGACATCATTTCCGGGTGTGATAGCGGTTCAGTGAGCCTGTGGAACGCAGCTGGAGTGCACGCTGCAAGCGAGACATACCACAGGTCTGAAGCTGTCACTTTTTCCCATAGCTGTAGGACTTTTTGAGGAGTTTCCTTAGCATGGAACACTTGTTTTTATTTTTATTTTTTCTGTCTCTTTTTTTACTGTTTTAATTTTGTAATAAAAACATCTCCTTATTCTTATTATACTACACTATGGGAGCCCATATCTCATTTTTTGCATGAAAACCTTACCTATACTGGATATCGGAGAGAGTATTAGGAGACGAGTACAGCTGGTTGATCTGGCCTTGGAGAGATTTTTTGCATACATAATTCGATCCAGCTGCAGGATAGCCTTGGGAGGTCCATAAGGAGCTGGATACTGGTTGGAAAGGTTGGAGCCTGGCTGCATGATCTATATTTGGAGACAGCATCGATACATCAAGCTTATCTGCTAAGCGAGACACCCCTGTAGGGGTTATTGGAGCTGGTGAGTGGGGACCCAAGAGGGGGAGCACCTAAAAGTCACCTGGATTTGTTCCTGTGTTTATTGTCACCAAGCACTTAAATATCACAAAAGACTTTGTTTGGATTGATTTCTTCATGTATTTTTTGGACTGTTATTTTTTGGGGGGTTCGTTTTATACATTTTTAAAAAAAAAATTTTTAAAGAATTTTTTAATTATTTAATATTTCTCATACATACACATTTGGGATTAGCCTTTTCTATTTCTATTTGTAATTTGTAATTTCATTTTTATTTTTATTTAATTTTATTTTTATTTTCACCTGCATCTATGTTATTGGAGCATCACGTTTTATGTATCACTTTTTAAATATTTTGCATTATTATCACAGTTCATATTTATTTGGCAATTTAGTGAGGTTTTGCACCACTGGTATATGCACATTGTTAATTTATTTATTAGGTATTGCACCATTGGTCTATGTACATGTATTAGTCACAACAGAGGCACATAGCACCTAACAAGTGATCGGGGTTTGTTGCCTTTTTTTATATAGGTAGCGCCATTTACCCTTATACTTGTGCTTATTGGTTTAGGATATCCTCGGGGCTTAGGACTAAGGCTTAATGTAAAAGTCCAGGACAAAAGAAGAGGTTGAACCTCTCCAGGAATCTATCCTGTTAACCCATCCTGACAATCCATTTAACCGCCTGAGCCCTCTCCCAACCTCCCCCTGCGGATGCGGACACGGAGCCGGCGATGTTTCGATCACCACAGACTGAGCAATACCCAGAGTAATCCAGGCAGCGCGGCTGTCCACGTGGAGGAGGTGAGCAACATGGCGACGCAGACGGACGGGCCGGAGCCCGCTCTCACGGATCAGAGCAACTTTGCGGCTCTGATGCAAGCCATCACGGGCTGCCAGTCCTCCTTGTCCACACTTACTACTAAGATAGACACAGTTCAATTGGAAATCGGTCTTATCAGACAGGACTTTGAGAAGGTGAGACACCGTGTGACAGAGGTGGAGCGCAGAGTGGGAGACGCGGAGGATGGGATCAGAGAGCACTCGGCCTCCCTGCATACTTTGCAGGTGAGGGTGAAACACTTAGAAGCAAGGGCCGAAGATTCTGAAAACCGTAACCGACGCAATAATCTGCGGATTATAGGACTCCCGGAGGGGTCGGAGGGCTTAGAAGCGTCCGCCTATACCGAACGGCTGCTTCGTTCATTGTTCCCGCAAGCAGCTTTCTCTCCGTTTTTTGCAGTCGAGAGGGCCCACAGGATGCCACCGACCCGAGGTCCGCCTGGGTCCCCACCTCGCACATTTATATTTAGGCTGCTGAATTTTAGAGACCGGGACCTGATACTGCGTGAGGCCCGCAAGATGGTGGAGGTCCGACACGAGGCGGCCCGCCTCATGTTCTTCCCGGACTTCTCGGTGGACACTCAAAAGCAGCGCAAGTCCTTTGATGCGGTGAAGCAGGCTCTCAGAACCAAGGGACTGCGGTACAGTATGTTGTTCCCTGCCCGACTTCGAGTCCAGGATGGTGAAAGAGTCAGGTTCTTCACTTCCCCCAACGAGGCCTCGCAATGGTTAAACACCTTGGCCCACCGCTAGAAGAGATGCCTGTTTTGTCATCAGGTAACTGTTTATTGCAGCTGACTTAGCTCGGGAAACCCTGCCGGATAAGTAATGTTCCTTTGGCCTAGTATTTGTCTTTGCTAAGCAGCCAAAGCACACAAGATTTAGTGTCTGAGGCAGAGCAGGGGGGCGCTTGATGGACTGCTTGCTCTTACTTAACCTGTCATCTGCTAAACACTCAGATGGATAGACATCCTCTCTGCAGGAGACAAGCATTAGTGTTTTTTGTTTTTCTTATTACTTCCTTTTTTCTTCTTTTTCTGTGGATCTAGAGACAGTTGCTGAATAGCAGGTGCAGGGTGCCTTACTCTACTCCTCAAGTTAACCGTTGCACTGACAGAGAGATATTACCCTTGCACTCCTGGGACACATTGGAGGAGAGAACCGTCGAACAGACTGACATGATCTTAGCTAACTGCTTGGTTCACTAATGGCAATACCCGGCTCTTGAGCCAAGGAATGTGACAAATTTGCTCAGCTCAACCAACCTAACCCTTTTTTTCTAACCTGCATTTTATTTTTGGTCTAGGAGAAAACAGAACTTCCTCATATGTTATTTTTCTCTAAGTTTTTTTTGGGGGGGAGGAAATGACGGAAACTCAATTTTTCAAGTTTGCGCCCCTGGCTTCGGCCAGGTGAAATCTGTGTGAACTCCTGCTTGATGGCGGCATCTCCTTCAGGTTGAGACTACTGTACCCTTGAGTGGTGGATTTCTACCACGTGTCCTCTAAGTTCATGACCCCGGTTGGTCAATGATCATATCTAGTTATGGGGAACAAGCACACTTTGGTTGGGGGTGTGTGCGGGGTGGGGGTGGGGATTAAGTTTGGAAGGGTACTGCTATGATAGTTATACACAGGAATGTATGTTGTATAGATACACTGGTTCAAGAGGATGGATATTAACCAAAGTGTTGATTTCAGGTGTGCTGTGGGGGAGGGGTTGGATCTGTTTCCCTTGGGGCCCGGGTGCACTTCCTCCTCTGCCTCAAATTATCTAAAAATCCCATGGCCCCTATAACATTAATCTCTTGGAACGTTCGAGGGATGAACTCTCGCATCAAGAGATCCTTAGTTTTTAACTTCCTTAAGATGCACGCCCAGATGTCTGTATCTTGCAAGAGACCCACCTCACCGGGGGCCGGTCCTTGGTCTTAAAAAACCGTGGGTAGGACACTACTACCATGCAACCTTCTCCACGTATGCTAGGGGGGTAAGTGTCTTAGTGCACAAGACCCTATCTTTTACACTGTTGGATCTGCACCTGGACCCCGAGGGTAGATATGTAATATTGCATGCAGTTGTTGCAAATGTGCCCATGGTGATTGTGGGATTGTATATACCCCCTCTGGCATCATTACTGATACTTCACAAAATTATGAAGTGTATAGCAGGTTACTCTACGGATAAGGTGCTGTTAGCGGGGGACTTCAATATGCCTCCGTGCCCGCATGTGGACAAGTTGCTGCCGGATGCGGCCACGGAGTCCTCGCTATCCAGGTGGGCTGCCACTTTCGGTCTTACGGACGTCTGGAGGTGGAAAAATCCCCTACTAAGGTCATATACCTGCCAGTCTGCCTCCTAAAGGGCCATGTCCCGCATTGACCTGGTGCTAGCCACGAGTGCCATCTTGACAATGGTGCAAGAGGTCTCCCACCTGCCAAGGGGTATATCTGACCACTCCCTGGTCCTGCTCCAGTTGAAAATGACCCCTGCCCCCACTGACTGTCTTTGGCGCTTATCCCGGTTCTGGGTATCAGACGAACGTATAGCGGCAGATGCGGAGGTGGCAATGCGGGAGTTCTGGACTGATAACCCGCCTGCTACGACACCCGCATCTAGTTGGGAGATGTTCAAATATCATGCTAAAGAACATTACCAAAATGCCATAGGTCTCACCCGACGTCAGACTGGGGCAGCTCTGCTGCAGGCTGAACAAAGGGCTACAGATTTAGAAGCTCAGTATGCGGTTAGTAGGGATGAGGCCCACAGAATAGACTTGCAGTGTGCTATGAGGGAGGTTGTGCTACTTCGAACAACGGCCACCAAAAAATTACTACTTCATCAAGCACAGCGTATATTTGAACAGGGGGAGCGGACTGGACGTCTCTTAGCGTGGTTGTCTAAGGAGCAAG
The DNA here is from genome assembly GCF_042186555.1 of Aquarana catesbeiana. Lineage (NCBI taxonomy): Eukaryota > Metazoa > Chordata > Amphibia > Anura > Ranidae > Aquarana > Aquarana catesbeiana. The sequence goes on along the minus strand of NC_133330.1, from coordinate 166,816,974 downwards.
CAGTCTCAACCACTGTGGCCAATATTAAAGACGCCTCGGGACGGCTGTTGTCGGACCCCCGAGACATCAATACCTGCTTCGCGTTGTATTATAGGGACTTATATACGTCCAGGGTGGGATACTCCACCACTGATCTTCAAACATACGTTGAGGCCACTGAATTGCCCTCCCTATCGGAAACAGCTCGTAAGCGTCTAGACGCTCCAATAACACTCAAAGAGCTCCAAAATGCTATAAGATCTCTTCAAGCGGGTAAAACCCCAGGGGATGATGGATTCCCCGTTGAATTCTATAAGGCCCATGTTGAGACCCTTGCTGTCAGGCTGCTGGAGGTCCTCTCCGCCTCCTTTGAGTTTGCTTCTCTGCCCCCTTCCATGTCAGAGCTGTAATTGTGGTCATTCCCAAGCCTGGCAAGGATCCTGAACTATGCTCCTCGTACAGGCCCATCTCGCTCCTTAACGTGGATGCGAAGATCCTTGCAAAGGTTCTGGCTACCAGACTCAATGCAGTTATCTTGTCGCTAGTACATGGAGACCAAACTGGCTTTATGCAGGGCAAGGGTACAGATATTAATCTGCGGAGATTATTTACTGTACTAATGAGACCGGCTGCTGAAGGGGAGGCCAACGTGGTGGCCTCCCTGGACGCAGAAAAATCCTTTGACTCGGTGGAGTGGGAATACTTATGGCTAGTACTACAAAAGTTTGGGATAGGACCCAACTTTGTACAGTGGTTACGACTACTCTACTCAGGTCCAACGGCTAGAAGCCATACAAATGGCATCCTATCATCCTCTATTTCTCTCCACCGAGGCACCAGGCAGGGCTGTCCGCTCTCACCGGCTCTCTTTGCTTTAGCGATTGAGCCGCTGGCGGCACTTCTGAGGGCATCTACGGAGATGGGAGGTATTTCGTTCCCTCCCCTGACAGAAAAAGTAACACTTTATGCGGACGATATGCTGCTGTATCTCTGTGACGCCCAACAATCACTAAAAGCTGCCCTAACTATCATTGACAGATTCGGGATGTTCTCTGGGGTCAGGGTGAACTGGGAGAAATCTCTCCTGTTCCTCCTGATGGATGCTCCGCCACCAGCTGGCCCCCCTCTTCCTCTTAAAAGAGTGACGAAGTTCAAATATTTAGGCATTCAAATACAGACTGATCCGAAACAGTACCTAGTAGACAACGTATACCCCATCCTTCAACAGTTTATCCAGCGTTGCTTGGTTTGGAAAACACTACCACTGACTCTGGTTGGGAGGGTAAATCTTATTAAAATGTCCTTCCTTCCTAAATTTTTGTATGCTTTTCGCCACACTCCAATTCCCATCCCCAACTCGTTCTTTGTAAAACTAGACCAAGCTATCACCTCCTTCCTATGGGCGGGGACAACACCCAGAGTTGCTAAACAAACACTACAGCTATCACTTTCAGAGGGTGGCCTCTTCCTCCCAAATTTTAAAAAATACTACTGGGCGGCAGTGTTGGTCTCGGTGAGGTGGTGGTTTACTCAAGACAATACTAACCCAGCGGTCAATCTAGAAGCAGCGATTCTTGGATCATACTCTGAGCTCAGCAACTTGGTCTATAGAGGCCCGAGGTACAGCCCCCAGGTTACAACACATATGAAAACAACAATTAAAGTTTGGCAGCAGGTATCTCAATATTTTAATGGCGGGAGGGATGTCTCTCCATATACTCCGCTGTGGGGTAACCCAACAATGCTGCACTTCCAATCTGTACCAGATCCTCAGATCTGGGCCAGATACTATGTCCGGACATTACGGGATATTTTCAAGGATGGGCAACTTCTCTCCTTTGGAGAGCTGAAGGGTAAATTCCACCTCCCTCCGTGCATGTTCCGGTTTCTGCAACTCAGACATGCAGCCCGAGCGCAATTTCCGGAGGGAGTGGAACTAGCAGTTCACTCGATAGAATCCCTATTAATAGCTGTCCTCTATATACCTTAGGCTTACCTGCAAAGCTACCTCTAAAATACTCCCGCTATTTAACAAATGGCATTCAGATATCCCGGCTCTAACTGAGGAGGACTGGACAGAGGGACTGCAACAGTGCATACCATTTATGATCTCGGCCAGAGATAGGTTCATCCAGCTAAAGTTTTTGCATAGGGTATACTACACCCTGCATAGGCTTTCCACTATCTACCCGGGATTGGACGATACTTGCCCTAAATGCAGACAGTCAGTGGGGACCTTTTTTCATGTGGTTTGGTCATGCCCAATATTGCAGAACTATTGGACCACAGTGGTGGCAGAGGTTAACAGAGTGGCAGGGCTGCACTTGGAGGTGGATCCGCTTGTTTTTCTCCTGGGCATTACTGACAACTTAGCCACGGCAAAATATACAAAACTGTTTGTGTTCTACACAGCTTATTATGCCAGGAAAGAGATATTATTGCGCTGGAAGACGGGGGATCCTCCCATGGTGGGGGCGTGGCGGGCTCTGGTTAATGCGGCACTACTGTTATACAAACTTACTTATATGGGTAGGAACTGTCCTCAGAAGTTCGACAAAATCTGGGCGGCCTGGGTTGAAGCTAGACACCTTACTGTATAGATGTTTTTGAGAACCCCCCCAGGGGGCATCTCAGAGAGGGGCGGATGTGGTGTTTCTGACATTTGGTTCTGAGGGCCTGCGGGTTTGGAAGTATAGAATTTACAGGGGTGGGGGAGGTTTATTCTCCTCCCCTCCCCTACACATGCCCTCTACAGCACCTCTCCCTTTTACTTCTCCTTATCTCTCTTTTTGGCTGAGGGTCCCTGGTGAAGGCGTGTGGTTCCCCGATGATAAGGGGTACCCAGCCGAAAAACGCTACAGTCTGCTAAGGTGTTTGGTAAAATACTTGGGGAATAAGAAGGATATGTAGGTAAATAGACTGGGGGGAAGTTGCATAGATGACTCATGTTCCTATAACGCATGTTTATTAGACCACAACATTTACCATTGTAAATTTGGTTTTACAAATACTTCTGTATAAGATACTTAATTTGAATTCTCAAGTGTACTGTACCTTTTTATTCAATAAACATTACCTGTGTTAAAAAAAAAAATACGATGCCACCAACTCCCAGTTCTCCTCTTTGGGCTCTCTACGGACAGGCTCAAACCCTGTCACTGTCCTTGGAGAAACCCTGGTGCTGACTCTCCTCCGCACACAGCACTAAGCCTAGGGAGCCAGGATGTCAAAACGAAAGATAGAGCCAGCAACTCTGAAGTCCATATCAATATCTTTATTGCTTACATGAAATTGAGTATAAAAATCCTTGATCACAGCACATTGCAAAACTAAAACTAAAAAACAAGATTATATATATATATATATATATATATATATATATATATATATATATATATATATATATTACAAAACTCCAGCCCTATATTAATCAATTAAACAATTATGCAATTAAGATCAATATACAGGTGTAGCACTGAGAAAGTAGCATTGAAACAATGGCACAAAATATCTAGTAAAGAGCAAAGCTCAAGTAAATGGGTAGAAAATGGGGACCGATCTGTACCACAGCATATGTTGTTCCAAAACGATAGGAACCAAAAAGATCAATTAAAAATATACGATTGTGCCATTAATCTAGTCCCAGGTTCTTGCATCCCTAGAGCCTGGGTATATCCCCTCAGTCCCCCAGAGATCAAAGCCATGAGATCTTCTGAGACCTCCTCTATGTCTGTGTAGTAGTCTATCTGGATGACATTCTCTTTTTTTCCCAAGATTTGCCTACGCACAGACTTCATGTCCGTACAGTTCTGCAACACCTTTGTGAGAATATGCTTTATGATAAGGCAGAAAAATGCCTCTTTGAGAAATCTTAAGTACCTTTTTCTGGGCTACAGTGAGGAAGTATTCCCATTCCTATGGGGGCACTTGATGAAGAAGAGGAGCCAGGAGCACTGGCGGGGGACCCATGAAGTGGAGGTTCGGGAACGCTCTGTGAAATTCCTTTGCTCAGAGCAGGTAAGTATTGTTATTTTATTTTAAATGGCTTTACAATCACTTTAAAGTCCTTGCAGTGCTTCACACCACAAGTTCTACATAATTACAGGTTGAGAAGATGTCTAGCAGGCTCATTTTACAAAGGTTTGTGATATATAACGGGAAATCACGTGCTTTAAAAAGCCTGCGTTGCAAAGTGACTGTTCACATGATATATATTTTGTCTTTAGTTACAGTTGCCAACTAACATAAACTGTATTTTATCTTGGTATGAGCAAATCTGCCTGGGTTCATTTCAGGAACAGTTTCTAAAATTGTGCTTGAATTTCCAAGTTTGCAAACTTTGCAGCAATCTTCATTGAAGTCTATGAGGGGCAAAACTTGTTATCTTGTCCTGGCCATCTAGAGGGCTAATAAGCCAGCTATCATCAAACATCAGGCATGAGAAGCTGGTACTGCCATGGGGATGTATGCTAGTGCCAAAATTAACCACTTGCTTCCTGGTGCATGTTTTTAATTTTTTGCATACATGTTAAAATCTGCATTTTGTGCTAGAAATTATTGTAAACAACAGAAAAGTATACATTTTCTGAAAGCAAAGACCCTGGAGAAAAAAATGGTGGTAGTTGCATTGAAAAAGAATGAATAGGTTCCCCAATCCACTTAGATTGCTGTCCTATGAGCTCGAAAATTCCTATGAATTCCTTAAGAGGTATAGGTATAAGTGTATAATGTGATATCACATGTAGTGCTACCCCCAAAGGAGCCGCTAAAGTTTCAGATTACACTGAAACAGTGACTGCTTACATCAAAAAGTGCATAGATGATGTGACAGTCAACAAGATTATCACCACATGTGCCAACCAGAAGCCATGGATGACAGCAGAGGTTCGTGGGCTGCTAAACACCAGAGATGAGGTATTCAGATCAGGAGATAAAGCAGCTCTTAAAACAGCAAGAGCCAATCTGTCTCATGGCATCAAGAAGGCAAAACAACAATATTCTCAAAAAATCAAGGCAAAACAACAATATGCTCAAAAAATCAATAAACACTAGCGACAGCAAAGAAACATGGACCCAGTGGCAAGACCATCACTGACTACAAGCCCCTGCCACAGGCCAATGACAATGACACTTCCCTCCCGGATGCACTCAACCACTTTTATGCCCGGTTTGAGATGCAGAACCAAACACCTTCACAAAAACTACCCACATCCCCAAACGACAGGCGCTCTGCTTTTTTCCAGCCGACGTAAGGAAGACCCTGTCTGGGGTCAACCGACAGAAGGCTGCTGACCCTGATGACATACCTGGACGTGTACTGAGAGACTGTGCTGTACAGCTGACAGATGTCCTTACAGATATCCTAAACATTTTGCTGAGCCAGGCGGTCGTCCCTACATGTCTTAAATCCACCACCATAATTGCAGTGCCAAAGAAGACATGTTCTGTATTGACTATCGTCCCAAAGCACTAACTCCAATAATGATGAAGTGCTTTGAGAGGTTAGTCATGCATCATATTAAGTCCAGTCTTCCATACACTCTGGACCCATATCAGTTTGCATACCGTCCAAACCGTTCCACAGACTATGCAGTATCCTCTACCCTCCACCTGGCCCTTACCCTTACCCACTTAGAACAGAAAGACTTTTATATTAGAATGCTGTTTGACTTTAGCTCAGCATTTAATACAATAATTCCTCAGCAACTTATCACTAAATTGAACTCGCTGGACCTCAACCTGCCCTTCTGTAATTGGATCCTGGACTTTTTAACCGGAAGGCCTCAGTCAGTCTATGTGGCTGCAGCACCTCGAGCACTACCACACTGTGCGCGGGTGACCCACAGGGATGTGTGCTCAGCCCGCTGCTCTTCACACTGCTGACTCACGACTGTACTGCAAAGTTAAGCTCCAACCATATCATCAAGTTTGTGGATGACACAACTGTGGTAGGTCTCATCAACAACAATGATGAAACACTCTACAGAGAGGAAGTGGCACAACTGGTTAAATGGTGTAGTACAAACAACCTGCCCCTAATGTAAGCATACAAAGGAGGTTATGATGGATTTCAGGAGAAATTCTGTTGATCACCCCCCACTGACCATAGACAGCTTGACTGTTTTGTGAGTCAGCAGTACTAAATTCCTGGGAGCGCACATCTCAGAGGATCTTACCTGGACAACCAACATCACGTCACTAACTAAGAAGGCACAGCAGCGCCTATATTTTCTCCGCCGCCTTAAAAAAAGCCAGTCTTCCTCCACCCATCCTTACTACATTCTATAGGGGAACCATTGAGAGCGTGCTGACCAGCTGCACCATTGTCTGGTATGGGAACTGCAGTTCTGCTGACCGCAAGACCCTGCAGTGGCTAGTGAAGACAGCTGGTGTCTCTCTCCCCTCCATCCTGGACATTTTCCATACACAATGCTCCAGCAAAGCTATCAGTATCCTGAAGGATCCTACCCATCCCTCCCAGAGACTCTTCCAGCTCTTGCCATCAGGTAGAAAGTACTGAAGTATCAAAACCTGCACTGTCAGACTGCTCAACAGTTTTTCCCTCAACTCCACTCCTCTTTGAAACCTCTTCTACAACCTATATATCGTGACCAGGAATGTCTCACTTCCCCTGCTTTTTACTCTTAAATATACACTAGACGCTTTTACAAACACTTGCTGCTACAAAGACTCTTAGAAATACACAGTATATGTAAAGTTACGTAGTTCCCAGATGTGTATAAGTTTATCATTTTTTATTTTAAGTTCTTCGCTGTGTTTTATTCTTTGTATATTTATAATTATGTTTAATTAGTATGTAGCACCGTGGGCCTGTGAGATACGACATTTCGTTCTACTGTATGTCCTCACGTGTAGTAGAATGACAATAAGGCTTGACTTGACTTGACTAAAGTAAATTTGGTTCCGTACTCTGCCTCTCAACCCCAAGAACAGTCTCAGCCTCTCTGGCACACCTAGCAATAGTGTAAGTGCAAGGAACAATGAAAACCACACACGTCATGATAAAACACAGAAATTGCCTTTACTGTAATATTTCTGTAGAAAAGTGACAAACAGTAGAAATATATTTTCAAGTAATTTAACTGGAGAGCAATAACTGAGATCAAGAGCAATATAACTCAATATATTATATCAAGCTGCTTATAAGGGATTCCACATCTGTGAATAACCACAAGAGCAAACACTTCAATGACAGTAAATCACAATATGACAACTTTATACTGAATTGGTTACCTCTACTTAAATTGGCTCTATGAGTCCAGGCAGGAGGAAAGCATAAGAATGACCTTCTCTTATGTCAGACCTCTCTCTTCTGCCCCCTGACACCACAGGCCCAACTACAAACACTGTACCCAAATCAACTCCCAAGTCAGTCTACCTCGTACATACACTACATATACAGAGCCCTGAGTATGTGTGTGCGTGCCCTTATGGCACCAGTAGCTTCGGTCCCTTGGAAGAAGGATGAGCCTTGTATCTTCGTCTAGCCACTTTAGTTGGTGCACTTAAACTCCTACTTGCCAAAGTGTAACTGTGGTATGCTGACAGTATCCAGATAGCAAGACGGACACTGTGACTATATAACAGCGTCAATGAGACCCAGGTTCTAGTAAGTGTGGGCAAAGTGAAGTAACTCTGTCTGTGTGCAGTGTCTTTGTTTCCTGCAAATGGGCAAGTGCCCTCTCACCAATCCTGCGGTCAAGACCCAAACAAATGTCCTGGAACAGGCAGGCTCTTCTGGTAACCCAATTGGTCACCTCACATTGGTACGCTTGACGCCGTCGGTGCAGGTGTGCCTGGATATGCACCTGGGATCCCCCCTCAGGCTGGATGTCCCTGACCGGCCATGGATGGCTGACAAGAAGCGGTGGACTGACCTGGAAGGCAACACCTCTCCCCTGGATCCAGTATCTTCTCCTGCCTCGTAGTAACTGACTTCTCCATGAGCCGACAAGATCTTCACTGTCCTCTGTGCAGAGAGTGCTGGATCTTGTAGTCCTGCCCCCATATAAGGCTATAGGGCCAGAATGCTTTGCTGCTGCTGGAGTCCCTCCTCTCCTCCCTGCCAATGAGAATGCAGGGAAGAGAGCAAAGTGAGCGGCTGTGTGCGCGAGCGCTGCTCACATTATCTGAAGTCAGTGAGGAGGAGAGGGATTGGGAGAAATTCCCAGCAGGAGCTGACAGGCATGCTCTCTCTTCAGTGAGAGCCTTGGTCAGCTTGGCATGGCAACGAGAGATGCAAGCCTCGGTCAGCTTAGCATGGCTGTGGGAGATGCGAGCTTCGGTCAGCTTGGCATGGCCACAGGAGATGCGGGGCACTCGCTACACACATATATTTGCCAGCACACGGAATCATTTTTAATTCTAACTTTTTTTACAGTATTATAATTGTTTTGGTAGCCCCACATCTCCTGAGGCCATGCCAACTTGACCGAGGCCTGAATCTTCCACGACCATGCCAAGTTGGCCAAGGCTCTCAATGAGGGAGAGTGTGCCTGACAGCCCCTGTGGGGCATTTCTCCCCCCTTCCTCTTTTTACTGACACTGACTCCATTTGTTCTGCACCTTCCCCTGCATCCTCATTGGCAGGGGGGAGGGAGCCAGTCATCAGCAGCCGCAAAGCATTCTGGGTTATATAGTCCCCACCAAAACTGGCCCCATAACCTTGTATGGGGACAGGACTACATACCCCAGGATTCTCTGGCAAGGAAAGAATCAGGGACACCATCTTATCTGCTGGGGAGAAGTTAGTTGCCACGAGACAGGAGAAGAGATGGACCTAGGGGAGAGGTGTTGTCTCCCAGGTCAGTCCACCGCTTATTTCCAGCCATCCATGGCCAGTCAGGGACATCCACCCTGAGAGAGGTGGATCCTAGGTGCATATCCAGGTGCACCTGCACCAATTGTGTGAAGCGTTCCAGAGTGAGGTGACCAGTCAGGTTACCAGAAGAGCCTGCCTGTTCCAGGGTGTTCGTTTTGGGATTGGACTGCAGGATTGATGAGAGGGCACTTGCCCATTTGCAGGAAACAAGGACACTGCACACAGACAGAGTTATTTCACTTTGCCCACACTTGTCAGAACCTGGGTCTCATTGAAGCCCTGTTAAGCAGTCACAGTGTCCGCCTTGCTATCCGGATACTGTCAGCATACCACAGTTACACTTTGTCAAGCAGGAGTTCTAAGTGCCCCAACTAAAGTGGCTAGCCAAAGATACAAGGCTTCATCCTTCTTCCAAGGGACTGAAGTTACTGGTGTCATATGGGCACGCATACACATTTTCAGGATTCTGTATATGTAGTGTATCTGCGGGATAGTTGGACTTGGGAGTTAAGCCACTGAACACTGAATTAGGTACAGTGTTTGTAGTTGAGCCTTTGGTGTCAGGGGAGAGAACAGAGAGGACAGACATAAGAGAAGGTCATTCCTCTGCTCTCCTCCTGCCGACTCATAGAGCCAATTTAAGTAGAGGTAACCAATCCAGTATAAAGTTGCCATCTTGTGATTTGCTGTTATAGTGTTTTATCATAAAGTGTGTGTTTTCATTGGTCCTTGCACTTACACTATTGCCAGGTGTGCCAGAGGGGCTGAGATTGTTTTTGGGGTTGAGAGGCAGAGTACGGAACCTAATATACTTAAGCAGCTCCTCCGGGGGTTAGCGCTACATGTGGGGGCTCATCCAGGATACTGTTACTCTGCAATGAACTCCTCAAGACAGCACCCCTAAAGATATCAAGATGGACCCCGCTGCCACGACCCAGTGGTGTAGAGAAAAAAACGGCCAAGTGGAGCTGTGTGTAGTGATTGATGTTCCTGGCGGAGATTGGACTGAGGATCAGGTTTGTCAAGCACTGGATGCCCTAGATCTAGGCCAAAGTGTAAGCATCCTGGATGTGAAGGTAGATCCTAGCTATGATTTTATCTCTGTCTTGACAGAATGGAAGAAGGGAGTTCCTAACTCCTTGCAAAGAGCTATCTTCCAATTGACAGCGGATGTCAACACCTCGCTAATTCATCCAGAGGGATCAAATTCCAACGCAGAGAGCTCAGGACATATCGAACCAGATCCAGATGCTAGATGCTACCACTTCCAAGCCAAATACATCCTCTGAAGATCCCCCCCTTGTGGCCGAGTTTGGGAAACTGCTCCTCAAGAAGCCAGCCATGCTGATCAATTACAGTTATCCCAAGCTAGAGTTCTTTTCTGGGAAAGTTCCCACACCCTCAGCGAAGGATGATTTGACACCTGGATTGATCAAGCTATCCAGGCGGTTAAAGAGTGGGAAGTTGCCCATACAGTGAAGATGCAGAGGGTGGTTGAAAGCCTATGAGCCCCAGCTTCTGAAGTGATTCAAAATCTGAAAATCGATAAGCCCAGCTGCACTGCTTTTGAGTGTTTAGAAGCACTTCAAGTGAACTATGGGGAAGTTAAGGACTACACTGAGTTAATCTATCTCTTTAAACACACCTATCAAATGGTGGATGAGAAGCTATCAGCTTATGTCAGACACCTAGATCAGATTCTACAAGTCGTAATGAAGGGTGGAATGGAGGGCAAAGTTGCAACCAGGAACTTAATATCACAGATGATCAGAGGAGCATAGCCACTGGACCCTATTGTGCTACAGTTTCAGGCCCAGGGCTCGAGTAAACTCCTCACTTACTCTAAACGAATGAAGAATATTGGAACACAGGAGGCCCTGCTGGAAAGCAAGAAGAAGAGCCGAATGTCGGAATCTGCTGTCGGGGTCAGGGTGACCAGTACAGTCAATGGTGACTCAGAGATTGAGCTCCTGAAGACTCAGATATCCCAGTTAAGAGAGATGATAACCGGGTCATCAAGGCAAGTTGCCAAAGTGGACAATGCCACCACCCCCAGGTTGTGCAAAGAAGCAGAGCAACTGGATATCAAGTCTGAAATAGCTGCATTGAAGTTACAAATGTTTTAGATGATGGAAATGATGAACCTGCTGGAAACAAGGCACACCGAGTTGTCTGATGAGGGTGTTACAGGGCCTAATGTACCTCCGGCCAGCAAGAGGCTACCAAATCCAGATGTCTGCTTAAATTGTGGAGAACTAGGTCATTACCAGAGGGTATGCCCACAATCCATTGAAAAGAGTGGGGGGCGTGGCCTGGACATGGCTGAATAGAGACGTGCAGTGTATGAGCTCCCGGCCGTCTCCCCTCATCCCAGCTAATTCAGCAATTTATGCAAACTATGCAATCTTCCGGAAAGAAAGCGGGGAAGAAGAGCGGTAAACTGACTAAATCCACTCCACAGCCGCCCTCTTCTAACGAACTTAGAAGGCGATTCCAGCTATCACTTCTCGGCTCCCCGGAGCTCAAGATGGTGATGCCATGAGGAGAACACTCAGGGAGACAGACGGCGCACGGCTCTGTGTCACCGCACTGAGATACACAGCAGACGGATACTTATGCTGGCTTCCCTCCGGATCTCCGCTCTGGCCTCGGTGAGTCCTCTCAATCCTCTTTCCAAACTTCTAGAGGAGACGAGGAGCTGCGCTCCATATTACTAGCACTGCCTACTAAAGCAGACATCACAGCTCTCATAGTGACGGTGGAAGCCACACACCGTAAGGAGATGAAGGCAGTGAGAGCAGATGTCAGTGCTTTAACCACCAGAATGGAAGCAGGAGAGAGCTTAGCGACACTAGAACGCCAAATGTTGGCGATAGAGGAAAGACAGGAGACACAAACAGAGGCACTACAAGAGCAAGCGCTGCGTTTGGAGGAGATGGAGGACCGAAGTCGCAGAAACAATCTGCGCCTTAGGGGACTTCCAGAAGCTACGGGTCCTGAAGACCTGGCAGATACGGCAGTAGCCATCTTCCGCAGCCTTCCAGGTATAGACCTACCAGACCGCATCGAAATAGACAGGATCCACCGAGCCTTAGGTCCTAAACCAACTGACCCTCTGAGACCTAGAGATGTTGTTTGCAGAGTCCACCATTATATACATAAAGAACAGATCCTGCGTAAGGCCTGGGAAGCGGAAGACACAGAATTAGATGGCTTCACGGTTAAGATCCTTCCAGACCTCTCACGTGCAACCCTGCAGAGACGTCCAATCTTGAAGCCCCTTCTGGACTTGGCCAGGCGAAAAGGAGCGACATATCGGTGGGGTTACACCTTATCTGCCACATTCAGAAAAGATCAAAGGTCCTTCACTTTGCGCAAACCAGACGCATTACCAGCCCTATTCACTTTTTTGGATGTAGAACCCATAGATGTTCCGGACTGGCTGGGCCCTCTCCCGAGACCACCCGGACGACCGTCTATGCCGAGAATGGGAAATAATTTCTAACCGAGACAGCAACGAAACCGCCGTCGATCCAGGGCACCTTCCCAGGAGGACGCACGTGAGTCATGAAGCCTAAATATCCCTGCAACGTTATGATTTTTCTTTTTTCTTTTTGGTTCAATGCAGTAACGACCGAGTTAATTGATTTCTAACTGTTGGAGTTTGATTGATATACCTTTACAATGGGGGTTACTAGTTCACCTCTGCCACACTGAAATCAGGAACCTTACTGTATTATGCAGTGTGATGGATTTTTCAGACGGCCACTTAAAATAGACTGAACCCTCAGCATTGCCTTAACTGGTGCTGTTTTTCAGCGACTCACAGACCGGTCTGGAGACTTTATCCTTGAAGGAGGACAAACACTCTGCAGCAGCCACAACAATAGGAGACTGCCGTTATAGTCTACGGGATGGTAGGCTCAAGCATTAACATTTATTTCTCAAGGGTTTATTCCAATCTATAGGACTAGCAGCTATTACCCTAAATGCTTATAGAGACTACCAACTTCCAGAGCTGACAACGGCAAAGGAAAAGATGCATATACAGGGTACCTATGAACACTTACCCTTGCAGGATTGAGTAAAGAGGTGGCTTACAGAACCTATTCTGGGTGGTTCTATGGGAAAACACATCAGCTCCTTCTTGGTGGAGAGATGAGGTGTTCACCCTGTAGCCATAACAAGGTACCTCATGAGGTAGCATTCCTCTCAGGGACAGGATGCATATTAGCACAAAGAAAGGTTTCAATATGTTAGATAGCTACCTACACCTAACCTTAGGTGACAGGATCTAATCAGCCAGGACAGCGGGCATTGGATTAGTATACTTGCCACGGGGTGGTATAATGGTATTTTATTTTATCTTATTTTTATTTCATGTTTTTTTATTTTATGTTTAGCAACACTACAAAGAGGTGAATATACTGTCTATCCATTTAATATTATAGAGTTTACAGGTTCGTATGTTAATAGAGATGCATAGTATCTTCATAATTTTACTCTGTCAGACATGCTGGGGTGGGAGGGTGGACGGGAAGCTCCACTTCTGAGCCTTGTCCTTCCTCTCTCCCGACTAGGTTAACATATACTCCTGGGAGGTAGAGTTCGTGTCTCCCAGGAGCTATATGCAGAAATACCATCCCCTTAATTCATGTCACAGACGGGACACTAGGCCTGGTCTGTGTCTTTCTGTAACTTTCTGTCTACTCTCTTCCTACTTTCTTTTTCCTTTCTATACTCACCTTTCCCATCTTCTTCCTTCCCCTGATCCATACCTACCATCCCTTCCCTCCTCCCCCATCCTAATATAATATGGCGGCCAGCAAAATTAGTGTGATGTCTCTAAATGTAAAAGGACTTAACATACCAGAGAAGAGACGTATGTTATTAGATGACTTAAAGCGGAACCATACAGACATAGCTTTCCTCCAAGAGACACATTTTAAGACTAACAGATTACCGTACTTACAGAATAGACATTTTCCGGTAGCCTTTCATTCCATGAATCCAGACTCCAAATCCAAAGGAGTCTCTATCCTCATTTCAAGTAAGATTCCCTGGCAGCACCAGAGTTCCATGGTAGACCCGACAGGAAGATATATCTTCCTTAAAGGCACAATTGGAACTATAAAGGTTACGCTTGCAACCATGTATGCCCCTAATGAACAACAAGCCACATTCTTGAGAGAGACATTAGAGAAACTGAGGGATTTCCGAGAAGGACAACTGATTATGGGAGGTGACTTCAATACCCCCTTGATCCCCTCAGTAGACACATCGTCGGGTAAAACGTCAATCCCACCGAACCAACTTAAACGGATAGCTAAAACACTCCACGAATCACAGTTAATAGATATATGGCGTTTACAACACTCGGTGGAAAGAGACTTCACATTTTATTCCCACATACACCAACTTTACACCAGAATTGACTACTTCATGATTCCACACTCACAGCTCCATGCCGTTGAACAGACATCAATTGGCAACAGGACTTGGTCAGACCATGCACCTATATTTTTGAGCTACCGCTTATCGGACATTTCCTCACCCAGACATCGTTTTTGGCGGCTTAATGAAAGCCTCCTACAAACACCAGAAGTGTTGGCAGAAGTAACTAAGACACTAAACCTCTATTTCCAAGAGAACGACCAAACAGACTGTGACCCAGGGATACTGTGGAGGCCCACAAGGTAGTTCTAAGAGGAACCCTTATTTCTCATGGAGCCCGTATCAAAAAAGAAAGAAATAAAATGCTATCACAGCTTTTACAGGAACTTGCCACTTCAGAAGCCAGACACAAACACGCCCCTACTCAGTCATCTGAAACACAGCTGTCAACCTTTCGACGGCAGATCACTGACCTCTTACAATATAGAGCAAAAGCGGCCCTACAATGCGGTCGCACAAAGACTTATGAGTTAGGGGATAAATGTGGGAAACTTTTAGCTAATATGGTCAGAAGTCATAAACCGGCGACCTATATCCCACACATTACCACATCAGGAGGCAAAAAAGCATCCCTACCCGCGCATATAACGGAGGAATTTCGGAAGTTCTACTCCAAGTTATATAATCCGTCGCAGGGAACTTCCCCAATACTATGATTGTGGAATACATTAGGTGCTCCCAAATGTCAACCCTCGCCCAGGAGATTAGAGCAGAATTAGACTCACCCATAACCCTAACAGAAATCCAGAGTGCCATAGGGACAATGAAACCGGGTAAAGGCCCAGATGGCTATATGCTACAATATTATAAAACTTTCTTGTCGATACTGGGACCCCGTATGGTTACACTGTATAACAAGATTGGAACTGGTGCAGTTTTTGCTAAGGAAACTTTAGGTGCCCATATCTCAGTAATTCATAAAGAGGGAAAAGATCCGGCGGCATGTGGAAGTTACAGGCCTATATCCCTGTTAAATCTAGATCTTAAAATATTTACTAAAGTTCTGGCTGTCAGGTTGGCGCAGCACCTCCAGCAACTCATTCACCTAGACCAGGTTGGATTTATCCCCTCTAGGGAGGCTAGAGATAGCACTACGAAAGTGCTGAATCTGTTGCATATCACTAGGTCCAGGAAGACCCCCTGTGTCTTTCTCAACACTGACGCAGAGAAGGCTTTCGACCGAGTCAGTTGGCCTTTCATGAACGCGGTACTCAGACACATAGGTCTAGGGGAGGTGATGCTCAACCGGGATAGCTGGTATTTACTCCACTCCCACAGCGCAAGTAAAGGCGAATGGAGTTCTGTCGGATCCCTTTCTGATTACAAATGGGACAAGACAGGGTTGCCCCCTGTCGCCCCTTTTATTTGCTCTTTCTCTTGAGCCATTTGTTTCCAAAATTAGGTTAAACCCTGACATACACGGAATATCACTAGGTCTCATGCAACATAAGTTGTCAGCGTATGCGGACGACCTACTCTTCTCGCTGACCAACCCGGTAGTGTCCTTACCCAACCTCCTAAAGGAATTTGAAATCTACGGGAAGCTGTCAAACCTAAAAATTAATTTTTCAAAGTCGGAGGCTATGGGTATATCTATACCAGCTACCGATCTCACAAATTTACAATCAAGCTTCCGGTTTAAGTGGACCACCTCTGCCTTGTCCTATTTAGGCACAAAGATACCACCAGATCCGGCACTAATATATGACAGCAATTTTCCCCCCCTACTAACTAAAATCAGACTACTACTGGAGGATTGGAATAAGGGCCTACACTCCTGGTTTGGGAGATGTAACCTAATTAAAATGTGTATATTACCCAAATTCTTGTACCTTTTTCAAGCACTGCCAATTAAAGTACCCCCTACATACTTCAAACGAGTGCAGACTCTTTTCACTCGTTTTGTCTGGGCAAACAAGAAACCCCGCATCCCCAGAGCACAATTATCCAAGCCTAAACACTACGGAGGGATAGCTCTCCCAGACGTCCAGAAATATTACCTTGCAATTCATCTAGGCAGAGTGGTAGACTGGCATAGACATAAGGAACTCAAATTATGGACACAAATAGAGCAACATCAAACAAACATACCTCTGCAATCTGCAATGTGGTGCTATGACTCACTTCCACTAGAACTGAAAACCCATCCCTTTATAGGCAACACTATACGGCAATGTCTTCATCCCATTTTGCAGACCTCAGTAACGTCCACAGAATCCCCCTTGACCCCGATTTTGGGAAACCCAAAATTTCCCCCTGGGATAGGATCTGGACAGTTTCAGACACTAAGAAGCTCTGGATGCGTTAGAGCATCGCATTTTGTAAAACAGGACAGATGGCCCTCCATTGCAGAACTAATAGACCCAGCAGGTCCGTTTAAACTTGCATTCTGGAATGCAGTTCAAATTCATCATTTCCTCCAAACAATTCCAAACCCTCAATCTTACACTAGACCCCTGACGGAGTTCGAAGAGATATGCTCAGACACAGAACCGATTACACAAATATTATCTAAGATGTATACCCTATTAAACACACCTACACAACCACCCTGCCTACCATGCATCATAAAATGGGAAACAGACCTTCAATGTACAGAGGAAAAGATCCTACGAGCCACAATAATCCAGTGCCTTAGTGGAGAAACAACAAAAAAACTAAATAAATACCCGGCTGCAAACGCAGATCACGTATTCATAACCGTGCGGTGAAACATCAACAAAAAATTGCGTTGTGCTTGGGAATATATCTAAGTGTCTATACACCCTGGTGATATCACATGAAAAAATCTAAAGTGCAATGTGCAGATAATATGGATCTAAAACCCACTCTGCGTACTTAAAAAAAAAAAAAATATATCAACACGTGCAACAAGGTGCCGTGTGCAATAAATCCCAAAGTGTAATGTGTAAACAATACGTATCTAGATCATGTAATATAAAAATATAACAACATGAGTCTAAGTACACATTTGAATAAATAAATATATGAAACAGCAAAGCATAAATACCTAAATAAATGTGCACAATAAATAAAGTACTATACTTATATCACATAAAAATCCACTGTAATAATAAAAGTGATGGGTGAAAAAATGTAATAAGTAAATAAACCACTTATTGTGATAGGTAGACTATAATCGTCCTTATATAAAAATATTGAAGACTATAATCGTCCTTATTCGTGAGAAAACTTCCAACACAGCAATGTGAAGTGATACATTTTCAACGAAAATCCATATAATAGTAATAGTGCTTCAGAGAAAAACACTTCCAGTGCTAAATCAAACGTGCCCAGATCATGCCGTGAAGTGCCTTGGTGACCCCCAATGTGGTTGCGCTCACCTTACACGCTGTGGAGCCACCCCTGGGCTCAATGATTAATAACAGCTGATTCTCCAAGCAGATTCTCTATATGGCTCCACAATCGCCATACCAAAAAAAGAGAAAGGCTATATAGTATGATACTGCTACATATTCAAGCCAAAACCGCTATACAGCGTGCTGCGGGGTATGAAAGATCCACAACCCAGCTCTGTGCTGATCGCTCCGTCCTGGCCAGGACGGAGCGATCAGCACAGAGCTGGGTTGTGGATCTTTCATACCTCGCAGCACGCTGTATAGCGGTTTTGGCTTTTAATGTATGGTGCACACTAGCACCTTATAAATGTGAGTACCCCACTGTGGGGATTGGATGTCATTTTAATAAAATATGTAGCGGTATCACACTATATAGCCTTTCTCTTTTTTTGGTATGGTGATTGTGGAGCCATATAGAGAATCTGCTTGGAGAATCAGCTGTTATTAATCATTGAGCCCAGGGGTGGCTCCACAGCGTGTATTGACGCAGCTGAACACTGTGTCACACGCTCTAAGGTGAGCGCAACCACATTGGGGGTCACCAAGGCACTTCACGGCATGATCTGGGCACGTTTGATTTAGCACTGGACCTGTTTTTCTCTGAAGCACTATTACTATTATATGGATTTTCGTTGAAAATGTATCACTTCACATTGCTGTGTTGGAAGATTTCTCACGAATAAGGACAATTATAGTCTTCAATATTTTATATAAGGACGATTATAGTCTACCTATCACAATAAGTGGTTTATTTACTTATTACATTTTTTCACCCATCACTTTTATTATTACAGTGGATTTTTATGTGATATAAGTATAGTACTTTATTTATTGTGCACATTTATTTAGGTATTTATGCTTTGCTGTTTCATATATTTATTTATTCAAATGTGTACTTAGACTCATGTTGTTATATTTTTATATTACATGATCTAGATACGTATTGTTTACACATTACACTTTGGGATTTATTGCACACGGCACCTTGTTGCACGTGTTGATATATTTATTTATTTATTTAAGTACGCAGAGTGGGTTTTAGATCCATATTATCTGCACATTGCACTTTAGATTTTTTCATGTGATATCACCAGGGTGTATAGACACTTAGATATATTCCCAAGCGCAACGCAATTTTTTGTAGACCTTCAATGTACTTTCACAGCAGTCCAGAAACAAAACATGATAGTTCTTTCCCTCAAATCCTCCATCTGCACTAAAATACAAGAGACAAATTTTAAGATCCTGACGAGGTGGTATTTAACACCTAGTCGCTTACATACTATGTTTACTGAATCATCTAAATACTGCTGGCGCTGTCAGAAGGAGGTGGGAACGATTCTGCACATGTTCTGGTCTTGTCCTCGATTGACAAATTTCTGGACTGCAGTCTGCTCCATCTCTCAGAAGTTCACTGACTTTCAGATCCCGAATGACCCGGCATTTTTTCTACTCCATGTATCCTCCATTCCGCTCAAAACTTACAAAAAATCCATATTAAGACACCTAACAAATGCAGCCAAGTCCTGCATACCCACACTATGGAAACAACAATCCCCCCCAATCACATCAATGTGGTTGAGGAAAGTAGAGGACATAAATAAAATGGAAGACCTAATACTGACGGCCCAAAACAGACACGCAACTTACCAGAAAACTTGGACACTGTGGAATATGTTCAAATACTCAGAAGAAGGCAAAGCCCTGTTTGGGAACCCAAATTAATAGACCCAGCATATAAAAGATGACATACGGAACTGCAGACCTCAGTTGGTCCCCATGATACCCCAATAATCTCTCCCTCCCCCCCCCGCTCCTCCCCCAACTTTCCTCTCCCCATCCCTTTCCATCTCTTTTCTTATACTTGCTCTTCTATTTCTTAGTGTTACACTCAGGTTGCTGTTTCCTGATTAAAATATTTCAATCTGTCTACTAAAGTATTGACATAAAATAGGAAATCTTGGATGATGATCACTTTACATATCCACGGCAATTGAAATGATGAGATATAATAATGTGGAAAATAAGCATATATCGACAATAATACCATAGATCAGAATTTTTATGTCATGTCTACAAGATGTTTTATGTATTATTATGATACAATGTCGGGAGGCGGCGACCTCCCCCCCCCCCCCCCCCCCTACTGTTTTGTATTTTCCGGGCTTTGCCCGATTTCTTTGAAGAAATAATAAAATATATATTTAAAAAAAAAAAAAAAAAAAGAAAAGAGTGGAAGGCTGGCATGGACCATAGCGAAGTGACCCAAGAATGGAGAGAAGGCCAGGGCCTTCAAGGAAAACCTTCACTGATTCTGATAGAGAACAATGGAGGACACCTGCAGTTTATGCTGTTTCAGTAAAGAATGCTTATCGGTCTCCAAAATGTCTCCGGCTACAGTATTCTCAGTGCCAGAAGAGGACGGGAGCACGAGTCCAGTCAGGAAAACCTGCTAGTTCAAATGCTTCTACAAAACTTCCTGCCATGTTAGTAGACCCTTTGTCAGTAGTAAAAAGTGTTAAAAGTGTTAGTGGCCCCGCGCTTATGGAGAAATGGACAAGAAGAACTGCTGCCTCTACCAGTACAACCACCTAAGTGGAATGTAAAAATAAATGTGTGGATAGGAAAAGGTGGAAATGGCTCTGTTCTAGGGTGCAATGTTACATGCCCCTGTGTGTCTTTCAAGAGATCCCGATGTAATAGCACAAAAATTAAATTAAAGTAAAATAAAAACAAAAACAAAGGGGGTTATTTACGAAAGGCAAATACACTTTGCACTGCAAACTTCAATGCTGTTTTTTATTTTCCTTGTATGTCCCCCTCGGATCTACAGCAACTGCACTTCCAAATGCACTTTCAGTGCAATTTCAAGTGCACTTTGCACTTGTAGTTTGCACTTGTAGTGCAAAGTGGATTTGCCTTTCGTAAATAACCCCCACTCCATCCCCATGAAGGTGGCCTGTAGACAGGATAACCTCTCCTCTCGTGATAATTGGTGAGAGGTTCTTCTATTTACTCTGTGCTAGGAAATGAGCTGTTTGAGTTTGAGCTCCAGTTCATGAAAATGTAATTATTTGCTTGTTGTTGCATTAATCTGTTTCTCATCACGTGTATTTGAAAGCATGTACCAGGTATGCCCCATATCTCCCATGGCCATGCCAATCTGACCGAGGCCCGCATCTTCCGTGACCATATCAAGCTGGCGGAGGCTCTCACTGAGTGGCTAGCCAAAGATACAAGGCTTCATCCTTCTTCCAAGGGACTGAAGTTACTGGTGCCATATGGGCACGCACACACATATTCAGGACTGTATGTAGCGTTGGTAGATTTATGACCTACCATCTGATAGGTAAATTTAGTGAATTGCTCGTTATAGGAAGTTAGATTTGCCTCTGTTCCAGCTTGGCTGACGTTGCGTGTGTTTCCGCATTGTGCCGGTGGGTGTCATTGTCACCATTGGCGGGTGTTGGAAAAGCAACGTGTTAAAGCGGATGAGTGCTCCTCTGTCCCAGAGACAACTTGGTGGAGGTGGTCCTCCGAGTTGCATTCTGGGAGAGGGTATTTATGGGACAGACGCCATGTTTAGGGGTTTTTTTTCAGCCACCTGCTGGCCCTCCTGGCTGACAGGTATGGATTAGAGTACCACCTCCTGGTCCTCCGTTCCGGAGGCCTGCATCGCTGCGGCGCGTGGGTGGGCCCAGAAGCCTGTCTGGGGCCTACCACAGCACCCGAGGAATGGTCCTGAGCTGTCTATCCAGAGTGAAGAAGCTGGACAACCGAGAAGATCCCAGGGGAGGACCCATCATGGAAGAATCATGCAGAGTGCTGGTCTGGAGAGGGGCCTGTTGACTCGGTTGGAGGACGTATCCTGAAGTAGTCTTATTGCATGGTACTGCCGGGTTGGCTTAGAGGTCCAAGTACTGTGTCTGACATTCATCATGAACCAATACATCCTGTGGCAGAGGATCGCACGGGTTTATTTCAAGCAAGTCTGTGGCAGAGACTTTTGTTCGTGCTACGTACTGGCTGCTAGGCAAGTGAGAGAGGCCTATCCAGGCGAGCAAAGATCGTGTCCCACAAAAAGGGGATTGCATTCAATTACAGTATTCAACTTTAAAGGATGTTCTAAAGAAACCTAAAGAAAGGTATTTGAGCTTCCCTGCAGTTTTCCTCCTGCCTCTTTCCTGCTACTTCCTTCGTTACTTGGTTCAATAAAGCATTGAAAAAGTACTCAAGTGTTGGTGCTTATATCGTCCAGAGGTAAACTCAACGGAACCCTAGACCCGGTGCCGGTGAAACAGAGGTATTGAGAGTGAAGGTAACAGCCCGCTTAAACCAGCAGCTCCACCGAGAGTTAGTGCTACATGTATATGTAGTGTAATTGCGGGATAGTCTGAGTTAAGCCAATGAACACTGAATTAGGTACAGTGTTTGTAGTGGGACATAAGAGAAGGTATTTTCTCTGCTCTTCTCTTGCCTGGACTCGTAAAGCCAATTTAGGTAAAGGTAACCAATCCAATATAAAGTTACCATTTTGTGATTTGCTGTTATTGAAGTGTTTCCTCTGCTTTTGCAGTTGTGGAATCCCCTGAAAGCAGCCTGATATAATATATTGAGTTATATTGCTCTTGATCTCAGTTATTGCTCTTCAGCTAATTAATTCAAGAATATACTGTTACTGTCTGTTACTTTTACGCAGAAACCTTATAGCAAAGACATTTCTGTGTTTTATCATAATGTGTGTGTTTTCACTGGTCCTTGCACCTACACTATTGCCAGGTGTGCGAGAGGGGCTGAGACTGTTTTTGGGGTTGTAGAGACAGAGTACGGGACCAATTATACTTAAGCGGCTCCTCCGGGGGTTAGCGCAACATATTATTCACCTTGGATTATCTGTGTGTTTATAGTTTGAATATTTCTGACAGTTGTGCAGCACTACATAGGTATTGAACTTCTTAGAGCATTAATGCTTAAGTAACTAATCCTGCACTAAAGGACTGAAACCTCGTACAGCATTATGCCTGGTCTGGCAGAGTACAAGAGCATGAGCAAAAAAAAAAAAATCTGAGCTTTGTGTGCCAAGCAACAATGACTGAAATGTATAGCAAAACAAAGGAGGGCAAGATTCATAAGTTGCATGAAGCAGATATCCAGGCAGAGTAGACCCTGGTAAAACCTACAGCAGAAGAGCTTTAATCTGTTTCAGGTACAAGGGGTTCTGACACTGCCCACTGTACCAACTAATGCAACCAATGGCCCACAGAGTGAGCATGTGAGGGCAAGACTGAAGTTCAACAGTTTATGTTGGAGCATTAGGGGCACAGGGGCTCCGCCCCCCTAATTCATGCACCTGACCCCTAATCTACATGCAGGGCTCCAGGGAAACACAGATTTTAATGGGTTTTTTTTTAAAGCACATGATTAGAGCCTGAGGCTCTAATTAGCTTAAAAAAAGGCACTGCGCCCTGAGCTCACCCAGTTGTGTGACATTAACTAATTAATATTCGCTAATGTCTTCCTCCTTCTCCTCCAAGCCAATCAGGAAGGGGGTCCTGAGACCAAATTGGCCAGGGAGTCTTAGGACCCCTGGCCAATCTGGTCTCAGGACCCCCTTCCTGTTTGGCCGGGAGGAGAAGCAACTGCAATGGCTTTTCCCTCCGCAAGCTGGAGCAAGGAGCAGCAGGTGGAGGGGCAGCAACAGCCTCTTCCAGCTTCCAGGAGCCCTACCCCGGATCCAGTACCACATCGTCATGGGCCTCCTAAGGAAAGGCCATTGAGCGCCTACTTCCTGTCTGCCCCATAGGGAGAGGGGGGTGGTTGTGCGAGTGAGGGGGCCAGGATTGTTTGCCACCCCCCCAAAATATTGAGCACCAACCACCACTGTGTTGGAGTCTGAATCTGCCAAAACAGCAGCAGAACTGGCAGATACCTACGTTAACACTTGAGTATAGGACCAGCGCACTGCTCTTACTAGAGGCTTGCACAAAAGCCACATTAGTCCACCCTGAGCTGGTGGATGAAAAGGACATCATTCTGGAGAAGTTCCTCATACTCAATGAAGTTGGGGGAACCTGAACACATGTACTCCATGCATGGGTTTTCATCAATAGGGGGGTGGGGAGTAATAAGAGGGAGATCTGAGTCCTGGACAAGATTTCCACACTGGTTCTGCTGTATAGGGTAGATCTTACCACTGAAGGCAGTGAGAATAGTTTGGAGACAGCTCATTGTAACCAGCCAATTTAGCAACACTTGTTAAAGGTGGCACATGAAATTCCCCTAGCAGGCCACTTGGGAATGATCAAGACTAGGGCCTGAGTAATCCAGAATGATTTCTGACCTAACATGCTTACAGACACAGCCAACTACTATGTCAACTGCCAGGGCGTTCGCAAGACAGGAGATGTTCACAGATGTTCCACTACAACCTTTCCCTGTAATTGACAAACTTTTTAATAGGGTGGCAATAGATATTGTTGGGCCACTAGCCATCTCCCCCGAGGATCAGGCAAACATTATATCCTGAGAACAGTAAATGCACCACCTAGTTCACACAGGCTGTAGCACTATCCTCCTTCAGGGTGGACAAGGTCACAGATGCTCTTCTGGGAATCTTTATGATATTCGGATTCCCTGCAGAACTCCTTAGTGATCAAGCCCCACTGTTTGTGTTTGACGTGATGCAGGCTCTCTGTCAGAAAATACAGATGATGTATCCTAGTCCCTACCACTACAATTAAATGGCTTATGTGAGTGTTTTCATGGGACCTTAAACAGATTTGAAGTATATTTGTGAAGTCACAGGGGAGAAACTGGGTACGTTATTTGCCTCACCTGCAGTTTGCCAACAAAGATGTGCCCCAAGAGTCCAAAGGCTTTTCATCATTTGAACTTCCACGTGGAAAGCAAGAGAGGGGACCCTTAGACTTATTCCAAGAGACTTGGCAGGGCAAGATTACTGGCCTCAAGGTTTCTGTTTTGCAGTATGTTCTAAGGTTCTGGGAGTAAAAGGGAGACACTGGTTGGGATGGTGCAGAAGAACATTACACAGTTTCAGGCCAAAAACAGACAATGGTGGGCTGTTATGCTAGACAGAGAATTTACAACATTTGTCAGAAGATGTATGTTCTACTCTACATGCAGCAGAACAAACTACAGGCAGCATGGGAGGGGCCATGTCCCATAACAAAGTGAAGAAAGTAGATGACAGAAAGCTTTTTATGTGAACATGCTCAAAACATGTCATATATCATGCCAGTTTGCAGCAGGCCTGAGAAGGAAAAGACAGATCTACAGTTAGACTTGACCAGTGCAGATCAGATGTCCCCAACCTTCTTTGATGTCTGCCCGACCATTAGTACTCAGCCTACCCCTTAACATCTATCCACTAACATGCTCCTTCTTCTCTTCCTTCTCACATTGGTGTCTTCAATCCTCAAATTATCCCTACTTTACCCCTCCTCTCTACCCTGCAGCATGCACATATCACCCTCACTCCTACCCTCTCTCTACTACTGCACCCATCATCTCCTGCATTTGCTGCACCCACATGCTGACATAAACACCAGGGCCACTAGACATGTGCGCTCATGCACATCTCACTCCCATCTTGCCTTCCTCGCCCTCCTCCTTCTCCTAGTTTCAGGTGACATTTCTCCTAATCCTGGTCGACCATTTTCCAACTGCAAGCCACATATCCAATACCCCTCCTCCTCTGGCAACCACCGCAATCCACTCAGTTTAATTTCTATCCCCCTGCTTCCTCAAAGCAGCCCACCAATCTAATGCGCCCTTTGGAACGCCTGCTCCACCTGTAACAAGCTAACATCTGTACATGCCCTCTTCATCTCTCATGGCTTTAACATACTCGCGATAACCGAAACCAGGCTTGAAAATTTTGACTCAGCTTGTCCTGCTGCCCTCTCCTATGGTGGCCTCCATTGGACTCACTCCCCCAGACCCAACAGACAGAAAGGAGGTGGAGTTGGATTCCTTCTATCCCCACAAAGCACCTTCCAAGTCCTTCCTGTCCCTCCTTCTCTACTTTTGAGATGCACTGTATTTGTCTGTTTTCTCCCATTTCTCTGAGGATTGCAGAAATTTATCGGCCTCCTGGACCGGTATCGCGCTTTCTTGATAACTTTGCTGCCTGGCTACCCTACTTTCTCTCCTCTGAAATACCCACTATCATTCTTGGTGACTTCAACATTCCTGTCAATGTTAACAGCCCAACTACAGCTAAACATCTCGACTTAACCTCATCTTTTGACCTAACCCAATGGACACATACTTCCACTCACTCCAATGGTAACACCCTTGACCTTGTATTCGCCCATCTCTGTAAACCTGGCAACCTCACCAACACCCCCTTTCCTCTTTCTGATCACAACCTCATTAGTTTCACTGTATCCTTGCCTCCAACCACCCATCCCTCCAAGCAGCAAACAATTACTTGTAGAAACCTTCGCCACTTTAACCCTTCTCTTCTCTATTCTGCTACTGACCACCTTTATGACATAATCTCTCCCCTGTCCTGTCCTGACTTGGCCACCTCTGTCTACAACAGTTCACTCCCATCATCACTAGATGCACTTTCTCCTCTAGCCGCGATCAGGCCCCGACCGTTACAACCCTGGCAAACTGACAAAATTAGAAATCTCAAGAGACATCGCCATGCTCTTGAACGACTGTGGCATAAAACCAAATGCCTGCAAGACTTCACCCTATATAAATCTGCCCTTCTAAAATACAATTTCTGCCTCCATGCTGCCAAATAAGCCTACTTTGTCTCTCTTATTAATACCTTGACATCCAGTCCCCGTCGGCTCTTCTCAACCTTTAACTCTCTGCTTCATCCCCCAACTCCTCTACCCACTAACTCACTCACTGCCCAAGAAATTGCCAATCACTTCAAAGACAAGATTGATGCAATTCATGAGAACACCTCCACTGTGTGTACATCTTCCCCACCCAACATACCTTGCCTAACAGCACATTCAACACTCTCTTCTTTTGAATTGGCTACTACTGAAGAAGTTACAAAACTTTTCTCAGATGCTCACCTAACCAATTGTCCCTTGGATCCTGTTCCTTTACAACTACTACGGTCACCCTCTTCTTCTATCCTATACTCCTTCACTCACATGTTCAATCTCTCCCTCTCTAGTGGCACCTTCCCCTCCCCTCTAAAACATGCGCAGATCACTCCCATACTTTAAAAGCCCTCAATTGACCCCACCAACCTGAACAACTTAAGACCCATCTCATTGCTCTCATTCACCTCTAAACGTCTAGAACGCTTAGTCTACAACTGTCTTAGCTCCTACCTCAGTGAAAATAACCTTCTTGACCCCTTACAGTCTGGCTTTCGCTCGCAGCACTCCATGGAAACTGCCTTACTAAAACTCACTACCGATTTACTAACTGCTAAAACCAACAGCCAGTACTCCATACTCCTACTACTTGACCTCTCTGCGGCCTTCGATACTGTTGACCACCCCCTCCTTCTCAATAAACTACATTCCCTTGGCCTATGAGATTCTGCTCTATCCTGGTTCTCTGCCAATCTATCACAGCGCTCCTTTAGTGTCACCTACAACTCTGTCTCCTCTTCTCCATTTCTCCTTTCTGTGGGTTGTCCCCCAAGGCTCTGTTCTTGGACCCCTTCTCTTCTCTTTCTACACCTCCTCCCTTGGTCACTTGATAACCGCCCATGGCTTCCAATACCACTTTTACGCCGATGACATCCAAATCTATCTGCCTACTCCTCACCTTACTCCTTCAGTCTCCCATAGTCTCCCATTACTAACCTACTAACTGACATATCAGCATGGATGTCACACCACTTCCTTAAACTAAATCTCTCTAAAACTGAGCTATTAATATTCCCCCCCGCCTGTGCCCCCCTCCATGACCTTTCTGTCAAAATCAACAGTGCAACTATCAGTCCCTCCCCTCACGCCAGGGTACTAGGTGTAATACTAGACTCTGACTTGTCATTTCAGCCTCAAGTCCAATCGTTGTCAAAAGTTTGTAGAATTCACCTCCGTAACATCTCTAAAATTCGCCCCTTTTTAACAAATGAAACCACCAAGCTCCTCATTCACTCCCTTGTTATCTCTCGCCTTGACTATTGCAACTCCCTTCTCATGAATGCTGCTGCCAGACTTATACACCTTACCAACCGCTCAGTGCCTACCAACCGTCTTCTCCAATCCCTACACTGGCTCCCAGTCACCCAGCGAATTAAATTCAAAATACTAACCACAACATACAAAGCCATTCACAACTCTACCCTGAGCTACATCACCAATTTTGTCTCCAAATATCACCCAAATCGCCCTCTCTGCTCTTCTCAAGACCTCCTACTCTCAAGCTCTCTCATCTCCTCCTTCCATGCTCGTCTCCAGGATTTCTCCAGAGCCTCTCCCATCCTTTGGAACTCTCTACCTCCACCTGTCCGGTTATCCCCTACTTTCGCCACCTTCAGGCGATCCCTGAAAACTCATCTTTTCAGGAAAGCCTATCATGTCTCCAACAAATCTTTTACCACCTCCATCAGCTCATTCCCCACAGTTACAACCTTTTGTACCACCTTTCCAACCCTATTAGATTGTAAGATCTTCTGAGCAGGGCCCTCTTAATCATCTTGTATTTTATTGCATTATAACAGTATTGTCTCCCTTTTATATTGTAAAGCGCTGCGTAAACTGTTGGTGCTATATAAATCCTGTATAATAATAATAATAATAATATTACCTAAATTAATAAGACCACACCTGAAATGGAGTACAAATGGCCATAGCAGCCTTTTATTAACAAAACAACTTATTTAAATTAACATTATTTTCACATCAACACCCGAACAAACAAAATCACAGTCCTCAGCCTGTTGGTCTTTTGACGGCACCCTCCAACCTATTCCACTTATACACTGCGGGACCTTTTACCATAATAGGCCTCCAGCCATGACACACCAGCTTGGAGACAACCCATTACCCGCAGTGCAACCATTACCATATTCCAGCTAACCTAGTTAACTGGAATCCACCACAAGGGCACATACCATCGCTGAGTCCCCAACACCATCTCTACAGTATTTTCTTACACCGTCAAAAGACCAACCACTGCCACCGCCCTCAAGGGTGAAAACTTAGCCTTGAAGGCCCCTCCACATCCGCAATGCCCATTGAATTCCATCCTGTAACCCAAGGGACCATAAATCCATGCCCACAGCAGATAAATGGACACCATCCCCTCTCAAGTACAGCCCGGTATCTGACTTCAATTCTAAATGTCAGATGACCGTGCCCCCATTCTGAATAAAAAATCGTCCAACCTCTTTATTGACTTTTATGCGAGTTTTGTTGATTCTGACAACTGACCTCACCATGCGCCAAGTCGTCCGAGCCACCATGTCGGACCACAAGACCATCATATTGGGGAAGGCTGTACAGAGCCGCAGGTAATTGAATTTGATGTCCATAATGAGCTCCCTACTGGAACAAATCCCCAGATTGTTCCCACCGACATGGAGCCCTAGAATGTCAGGTGGCCTGTCAAGGAATGCAAAATGATGCACCTCAGGCACGACCTTGCTCCACATCATCCCCGGTACCCCTAACCAGCGGACACATGCCTCTCTCCTGGAAATACCCAGCTGCCTGCCATCTGGCCTAATGTCAGCTCGCCTGGCCCCCCAAAAAACATATGAGTGGCCCATGATCCAGACGAGGCATAGCTGCACTCCATCTGAAAGAAAAGAACAAAACCACTGGATAACAAGATAGCGCCAAGTAGCAGCGTGAAGCTGTGAGCTACTGTCCGTTATCCCCGAGCGAATATGCTAGAAGCTGCCAGAAAGCCTGAACTCTCTTATTGAAGCCGATCTATGCTCCTGTTGAGTAATTACATACTGCTTAAAGCCTATCTGATCCGGGCTTCGAGATATCTCTTGGCTACTTGTCCTCCCTTGTCTTCCCTTGTTACTGGCTGGACTCCCCCACAGCAGGTCGCACATCAGGTCGGCGTCAGTGAGAGGAGAAGAGGGGTCAGAGCAGCCGAGATGCCTGTGGATGCCTACCTGTCTCCCTGCCTGTGAGAGAAATTAAGGGACGGGTGTGCCTGCGATCGGAGGTCAGAGAGGTGGCTGAAGCCGAAGCCAGAGCTGGACGGGAATTGCGAGACACTTGTGGATGTCTATGGATGTCTGTTCATCTCCTGCTTGTGAGAGAGGTTAAGGGGCGGGTGTGCCTGCGAGTGGAGGTCAGAGCGGCGGCTGAAGCTGGAGCTGGACGGGAACCATAGAGAGACAGTCGGCCTTCCGGCAGCTGCCCGGAGGACCGATTGCCGAGGATTTATTGTAAGAGTTCGGGTTGGATAGAAGAGACAGAGTCAGAGGGCTTGTAGCGTAGATGGGCCAGTTGAACCGGCAGACTGAAGACTGAAGATTGAAGATTGAAGATCGGGTAGGAATTACTGGTAAAAAAAAAACAAAAAAAAACACAGAGCTTAAATGTTTTAAGGCGGTGGATGATAAGTCGGAGGACTTTTGTGCGGAAGGAGCAGGGGGTAACCTGTCAGGATATCTCTAATATCTCTGTGGACTGTCTGCACTTGCCCCTCCAGAAGCTTAAAATATATATAATATACTGATTGCATATATTTGCACAGGACCGTTTCTATATCTGCTTTCTATATCTGTTTCGCCAGCTGCTTTCTATCTGCATAGCTATTTACCAGCCAAATAACTATATGCAACGTGATTTGTGTATCTGAAGGTACTTGAATAATAACCTGAATAACAACCACAAATTATCTACATATCCACCTGCATCCCTACTTCCATCTCTGCCTGCATTTCTACCTACATACCTATCCGCATACCCCTGCATATTTTTCTGCACATTGACTTGCATACCTACTCACATTTTTACCCGCATTTCTACCTGCAAATTCATCCGCATACTCCATCTGTGAATCTAAGTGAAATGCTCATATGATGATCTAATTATTTTGCACATTTAAGTGTAAATCAGTGTGCATGTATGGACTGCTAGCAGCGCTATCTGCACATTTATCTGTGACTGAAAGGGTTAATTACCAACTGGCCTGGTTTTCTATCGGTTTATCTTTGTGGTACAATTACCTGCACTAATCTCTGCACAAGGTGTTTGCATACTTGTATGAACTATCTGTATATTTATGCGCAGACCCCTCGGTATAATTATTTGCCCTTTAATCTACAAGAGTGGCTGAAGAAGCGAGGTACGGTTTACATACCACTGGCAGTTATTTACATAAAAAGCATGCAAAATTATTAGCCCCCCCCCCCTTTTTTAAAAAAAAAAAAATCTGCGCAGTGGTCTGCATGACCTGGCAATAAGTTTGTTTGCAAGATGGTGAATATGCAGAGGGAATAAAAATAAGAGATGGTGTTCCACTTAGAACGCATGATTAAAGAAAAACTGAATGCTACTAGAATGGACATACAGAATGTATTACAAAGGGTAGAAGAATCCGAAGTACATTTAGATGAACATAAAACAGCGATTATGGATTTGTGGGAGAGGGCTGAGCTGGATTGGCTGGAAATGAGGACTATTCGATACAGGCTTGAAGATCAAGAAAACCGAAACAGACGGAATAACTTAAGGATTCACGGACTACCAGAGTCCATGAAAAATACTGACCTAGAAAAAACGGTTCACGAGGTGTTCAATAAAATATTGAAAAAAGAAGCAATATCTCCTATACGCTTTGAAAGAGTTCACAGAATACAAAAAAAACCTACGTCATCAACTGATACTGTGAGAGATAGCGAGATTCTCTCACTACGAAATAAAAAAGTTTCGTATGACATGAGAAGTGCTGCACCGATCGAATGCAACGGAACCGAGATACTTATCTTCACAGATTTATCATAAGAGACTCTGGCCCGAAGGAGGGCTTTGAAACCCCTGATAAATCAGTTACAAGCAAAAAATATTTCTTATGAATGGGGTTTCCCAGCATGTTTGGTAGCAAAAAATCAAGGTGTCTCAGCTACATTGCGATTTCCAGAGGACTTGAAAGAATTTTGTAGCAAATTAGATTTGCCAGTTATTAATTTGGAAAACTGGGGAAAAAAAACCCAGAATGGGGGAAGTTAAAAGTTCAGCTGTGGAATAAAGTATAGAGTTCTAAAAATAGAAATAAAATATGGGATAAACAAATAAGTAGTATAGCCTGCAGTAAAGGGAGGATGGGTCGTTATGGGAGAAGATTCGCTGGGGGGTGCACGGGGGTCTGGCGATGCCTGCTTGTCCCCTCAGAACCATTTTCAAACTGGGAGTGAGGTCTGGGGATTCATGCAGCTATACTAAAACCCCCAAGGGATGCCCTGCCTGGCTGGGCGCCTACAATTTGGGAGACAGACGGGTAGGCCATATCATTGATATTCAATGTAGGGGGGGTCGGGAAGGGGGAGGGGGGATTTATACGAGCAAGTCTGTTTGGGGTAGATTAGATGGTGTTATGTTATGTTGTCATGTCTTGCAGATTCTCGTGTTGTTAGTTGAATAGATCATCCCCGGAAAACTGAAAGAATTATATCTTCCTCCTGCGGTTAAAGGTTTTTTGTCGCTTATGCCCCAGCCATTTGAGAGATGGTGCCCTTGAAGATAGTTACTTACAATGTTAGAGGTTTAAATAGCCCTAGCAAAAGGTATCAAATACTGCAGGAATTGAAAAAGTGGTCATCAAATATTGTTTTTTTGCAAGAGACTCATCTTAAATGGTCATCTAGGGTTGGATTGAATTCTCAATATTTTCCAGCCTGGTTCCATGGATACTCCCCTAATAAGGGATAGCAATAGGCTTTGATAGGAACACACCATTTACTCTAAAAGCAAAGGAGTCTGATTCCGAAGGAAAGTACCGATCTATTAAGGGCTCCTTGTTCAATAATGAATACACACTGGTCAACATTTACTGTCATGGCTCTCTGCATAAAAAATGGGTGTCACTGGAGGAAAATTTGAGTAAATCTGTGTTGGGCCAGATTATCTGAATCCCAAAGCAACACAGAGTTCTCTCTAGAGAAATGGCTCCAATCACTATAGAAACATTAAGAGCATGGGATAAGCTACTTAAAAGTATATCTTGGCAGCATAATAATCCCCTGATGCCCCTGACAGGTAATAATTATTTTCCGCCAAACTGTATTTCAAATGGACTCTCTTGGATCATCTGAGACTAAAAGATGTTCTGAAAGGAAATGTCCTTTGTTCATTATTGGAATTGCGAGAGAGATATGGATTGAATTCTCAATATTTTCCAGCCTGGTTCCATGGATACTTCCCTAATAAGGAATAGCAATAGGCTTTGATAGGAACACACCATTTACTCTAAAAGCAAAGGAGTCTGATTCCGAAGGAAAGTACCTATCTATTAAGGGCTCCTTGTTCAATAATGAATAAACACTGGTCAACATTTACTGTCCTAACATACATCCTTGCCTCTTTTTGAGAAAGGTAATGAATAAGTTAGAGAAGTTTAAGGAGGGGAAAGTGATTATTGCAGGAGACTTTAATTTTGTACTCGATCTAACCCTGGATACCCAACCTCTCTCTCTACGTTCAGAGGGAAAATATCTCAAGGCAATCAAACAAAAATTGCATCAGCAGCAATTTGTTGAGGCCTGGAGAATTTTACACCCTTTACATATTATTCTCAGGTACATTCCTCTTATGGTCGGACTTTTCGGCTACAAAAGTCCGGCGGACAATCCGATCGTGTGTGGGCTTCCCCGGACTTTCAGCTGACTTTTCCAGTCGCAAATCTGACGGACTTTAGATTTGGAACATGCTTCAAATCTTTACGTCGTAACTCCACCGGACCCAGAAATCCGCTCGTCTGTATGCTAGTCCGACGGACAAAAACCCACGCTAGGGCAGCTATTGGCTACTGGCTATCAACTTCCTTATTTTAGTCCGGTGTACGTCATCACGTACGAATCCATCAGACTTTTGTGTGATCGTATGTAGGCAAGTCCGTTCGTTAGAAAGTCCGCCGCAAATCCGCCAAAAGTCCGTCGAAAGTTTGTCGGACGGGCTGTCGGACTTTTGTAGCCGAAAAGTCCGACCGTGTGTACGCCCCATTACTTGAGAATTTATTACGTTTTTTTTAGACCATCAGCTTCTAGAAGGGTTATTAAAGACAGAAAGTGAAGTCAATCGCCCTCTTGGATCATGCCCCAGTTATGGTCAGCTTGGATTTAAAGGCTATCCTGGACAGGCAAAGATCCTGGAGGTTGGATGAATCACTCTTATATGACCATGGTATATTAGAGGATTTGGAAAAGGACTTGAATTTGTTCTTTAAAGAGAATAATATAGAGAATATTGCGCCAACTGTATTGGGGAAACTCACAAAGTATTTTTTATGAGAGGGAGATTAATAGCAGTGGGGGCAAGAGGAAAAAAATTGGACAGCACAAAAACAGTCTCTCCTACAAGAAATTCAGGAACTGGAACAGACACATAAAAGTTTGAATGATAACAAGGTAATGGTTGAACTAACAGGAAAACAGGAGGCACTGAGGGATATGATGGAGCAGGATACTAAACGGGCATTCATTAGAACAGCTAAAAGGCAATATGAATATGGTAATAAATCTGGGAGACTGTTGGCGGGGGTGATTAAACCTAGAAGAAATCTGAATTATATCAAGAAAATGAAAGATAAAAAGGGGAGATGAAACATTCTACTAGTGATATTAGTAAAATCGTCTTGGAGTACTATCAATCACTATATAAAGTAAACAATATCCAAAATTGCGACGATAGACAAAATAGAAGAAATAAAATAGAACAGTACTTATGGAAGATAAAGCTATCAGCTATATCGGAAGAGGATTTAAGTAAGTTAGATAGTGATATCTTTAAAGAAGGAATAGAACAGGCAATCCGAAATAGTAAGGCCGGTAAAAGACCAGGCCCAGACGGTTACACATCTTTATACTTTAAAAAGTTTTTAAGAATCCTGACTCCTTTTTATCACCTATACATGAACTCCACTGGGGAAGGCCCGAAGATACGTGAAGAAGCCTTGGGGGCCTATATATCACTCTTATTAAAGGAAGGGTAGGATCCAACATTGTGCACCAGCTTTAGGCCAATATCCCGGATTAATGAAGAAGTTAAAATTTATGCGAGGATATTGGCCGAAAGACTGAAGCCCTACATGCCAGAATGCATAGAAAAAGATCAAGCAGGCTTTGTCCCTGGGAGGGAAGCAAGGGACAATATACTAAAAACAACACTTTTAATGCATGAAGCAAAAAAAGGAAAGAAACCTGTTCTTTTCCTATTAGTAGACGCCAAAAAGGCCTTTGATAGGCTAGATTGGAGTATTTCTGTCAGTATTAACAACAGATCTATATCAAGATAATTATTTACCTCTATTGAATAAAATGAAACAAGATTTGAAAGGATACCCTGTACATAGACTGTCATGGTTTGGCAGGATAAGTGTGATCAAAATGATGATTCTCCCCAAAGCTCTGTATATCTTTCAAAGTCTCCCGATTAACATCCCCGCGACTTACTTTAATACTCTAATGCCCCGTACACACGATCAGATTTTTCGACAAGAAATTTTGAATGTGAGCTTATTGGCTGAAAGTCCGACCGTGTGTATGCTCCATCGAACATTTGTTGTCAGACTTTCCGCTAACAAATGTTGGCTAGCAGGTTCTCAAATTTTCTCAAATTTTTTCTCAAATTTTCCGCCAACAAAAGTTTGTTGTCGGAATTTCCAATCCTGTGTACACAAGTCCGTACACAAAAGTTCACGCATGCTCGGAATCAAGCAGAAGGAGCCGCACTGGTTATTGAACTTCCTTTTTCTCGGCTCGTTGTACGTCACCACGTTCCCATGTTCGTAATTGTTGGCCAACATTTGTGTGATCGTGTGTATGCAAGACAAGTTGGAGCCAACATCCTTCAAACAAAAATCCACGGTTTTGTTTGTCGGAAAGTCCGATCGTGTGTACGGGGCATTGGACTGTTACTGCAGAAATTTGTATGGAATAATAGAGGCAATTGCATTGCCTATAAAATAATGAGTAGACAAAAAGAGAAGGGGGGGTGTATTCCTTCCAGATCTTGAAAAATACCAAGCGGCAACAGTACTGCGGAAAATTATGAACTGGGTTCATGGCTCTCTGCATAAAAAATGGGTGTCACTGGAGGAAAATTTGAGTAAATCTGCGTTGGGCCAGATTATATGGATCCCAAAGCAACACAGAGGTCTCTCTAGAGAAATGGCTCCAATCACTATAGAAACATTAAGAGCATGGGATAAGCTACTTAAAAATATATCTTGGCAGCATAATAATCCCCTGATGCCCCTGACAGGTAATAATTATTTTCCACCAAACTGTATTTCAAATGGACCCTCTCGGATCATCTGAGGCTAAAAGATGTTCTGAGAGGAAATGTCCTTTGTTCATTATTGGAATTGCGAGAGAGATATGGTACAACACCATGGGATGTGTGGAGATACAGACAACTTCAACATTTTGTAGAGTCTCTCCAAAAACCCCTTTGCTCGGCCAGCAGGCTAAACTCATGGGGAAGACTAGTTGACCAGGGGGGAATAAATAGACAGGGGATTTCTAGTATATACAAGATGTTGATTATGCCCCTAGATGTCGGGTCCATCTGTCCTTTGGAGAGTTGGGAAATAGAATTGAACCAGCTATTGTCTGAAATAATGAAAAGTAAAGTTCTGGATTATATTCACTCTACTTCAACGGACACAGGGACAAAATAAATGAATTATAAACTACTAATTAAATACTAATAAAGTACTATGTTCCATCAAAATTGAATAAAATGAACCCCGATATATATCGCCTCTATGTTGGAGGGAATGCGGGGAGGTTGGAACCCATGCACATATATGGTGGCAGTGCTATCTGATCCAGCCATATTGGGTGGAAGTATTAGATCTGATTAAGAAGATCAGTGGGAATAAAATTGGACTTGACCCCTGGCAATGCTTGTTCCATGCGATGGAGGTTCCTAGGAAGAAATATAAAGCAGCAATTACCCCATTCTTGTTGAAGGCAGCGATGGCATTAATCCCAAAACAATGTAAGTCAAAGAAAATACTGATGATAAAGGATTGGCTTAGGGAGGTAGATAAAATTAGGCTTATGGAAGAAGTAATACACTTGCAAAATGATTCCGAAACAATATTCGTTAGTACTTGGAAGAGTTGGTTGGAATTTAAACAATCCCTGGTTTATGTAAGTTATATGGGGAGTGAGGGTAGTATTTAGAGGCCCCCCTTTTTTTATTTTTTTTCCTGACACAGGAAGGATATGCACGATTTGTAGGGGAGATTGTAATAGTGGTAGAGAGATGAGACTCTCTCCTCCTCATAAATAAATAAAAAGGGTAGGGAAAAGTCCCAGACTCACTTATATAAAAAGTTTTTTTTAAGAGTATTTAACATTGTAGGTAGGAGGTAGGGATATTATTCACAAATATACAATTGGGCAAATATACAATTGGGTAAACAGATTGAGGGTAGGGGGATTGGATTGTTCACGGTATGGAATAAAAGTGTGTGTGTTTGTGTGTGTGTGTGTGGAATGGGGGGGTAGTGCTTCTTGCTGTTGGGGGTTGTGGGGGGGGGGGGGGGTTGAACTTTGAAAAATGTGGTCTTTTGAGAGTAGTGTGCTATGGGATAGATCCATTTTTGTGTTTTTGTATTTTTTATGAATGTTTTGTATACTTGTCTTTGAAATGATGTGGAATGTTTTATATGTGTATAACAACTTAATAAAAAATAATAAAACTGAAAAAAAAACAAAAAACACCCAAGCTCCCCATGAATACTCACCCAACATGAAAAGAAACCACAATATACACCTGCCTTCCATGGGACACCCCCCCCCCCCCCCGATTACCAATGATCAGCCAACAAATGTGGGTGAATGTAGGTATGGAATCTCCTGGAGTCCCATCTACCAATCCGATTAACAGCTGCCTTATCCAGCCCACACCGAGCGGCCTCTGTGGCCGACCCGATACAGAAGGAGTGCAAGGCATACTGTTTTTCCTCCAAACCCGCTGCCCACAGGCCCTTCCTGAAAATGGCTATGAACTGAAACTTGGACAACGGAGACCCATCCCCATGTATCAGAAATGGCCCATCCATGACCGGGCTCATCTCTAAAAACTTCTGTACCACCCTCACGCTCCCTTGCCTGCCTGGTCTGTCTTGGACCTGTGCAGCAAGACTTGCAACCTGTCCCCACTACAAAGCACAATCTGCACCAATATTCCCCCCTGGGACCTTCTTAGATGGACTGACCAGCTCGCTAATTTGAAATGCCCCAAAAAATGCCAGGGAAACCGTTGCCTTGAATAAGGCAACCTCATATTCGGATGAACATAATAAGCCCAGCCCCACAAAAA
Source organism: Aquarana catesbeiana (assembly GCF_042186555.1). Lineage (NCBI taxonomy): Eukaryota > Metazoa > Chordata > Amphibia > Anura > Ranidae > Aquarana > Aquarana catesbeiana. The sequence goes on along the minus strand of NC_133330.1, from coordinate 166,778,869 downwards.
TGGCCTGTAAATTACCAAAGGACATGGGCTGCCTAGCATCCCTGCACTTATGTGACTTTCGATATCCTTTTACCGCCTGACGAATCCAAAAATCTTTCATAAAATCCACCCAGCCCTGCAACTTAAAGAAAAAATATTTAGTAAAATCCACCCAGCCCTGCAACATAAACAAAAACGACAAGCCCGCCAGTTTCCGCTCAATGGCAGACACCGACGCATCTTGCTCCATGTTCCTAGAATCGAAGTACAGGACCATCAGCCATACCTCCAAATCTCCCTGCTCCACCCCAGCTAAACACAACATCTCCAACAATTCCCGCCATACCTTGGAGTAGGCCGTCCACGTGGCCACACTCACCGACCTTCTGATCCATCCAGTGATGGCTTCAAGTGAATCTCCTACAGCCTCCCGGATCAAGCGACCCACTGTTGCTCGGCCGCTGGTGCCACTTTCCGGAATCTGTCCTACTGAAACCGAGACAAGGAGTCGGCTAAAGTATTGTCTACCCCTGGGAGGTGTGCAGCATACAGAAAAATCTTCAATTTAAGGCAGCGTAGCACCATATGGCGCATCAGCCGTATGATAGGTTGTGACGACACTGAGATGTGATTAATGACTTGAACCACTCCCAGGTGTTGCAATTGAAATACATTTTCTAGTTTCGAAACGACTCACCCCATATTTCCATAGCCAGTACTACTGGAAAAATCTCCAGGAGCACCATGTTACTAAGAAAACCTGCGTCTACCCAGGAACGCGGCCAAGGTTCCGCACTCCAATGACCCTGGTAGAAAGCCCCATAACCTGATAACCCTGCTGCATCCGTAAACAGCTCCAAGTCAAAGTTACTCACCGGACCAGACATCCATACCAATCTTCCATTCTAGTGTTCCAGAAATGTGTACCACACCCTCAAATCCTCCCGATGCTCCCGATTGAGACGTATAAAATGGGTAAGGGACTTAACCCCTGCTGTGGCAGCTGACAGCCATTGGCAAAAAACCCTGCCCATGGGAATAATGCGACATGCAAAATTAATCGTACCCAACAGGGATTGCAGCTTCCGCAGCTGGATCTTGCGTAGTCCCAATATCCCACAGATCTACATCTTGAGTGCCAACAATTTATCCTCCGGTAACTGACAATCCATGGCATCCAAGTCGAGAATTAAGCCTTGGAAAGAAACTTAGCATAGTAGTTGGGCCCTCCGTCTTGTCCACAGCCAATGGAATACTGAACCTACCTGCAATGTGCTGCAACGTGGACAAAAGTATCGCACACACACCTTAGAAGAAGGCGGCCCCACGCAAAGGAAATCATCCAAATAATGTATGACAGAATTCACCCCCGATACATCCCGGACCACCCATTCAACAAAGGAACTGAACTTCCTGAATAGAGCGCAGGAAACCAAGCAGCCCATAGGCAAGCAGCGATCCATGTAAAATTCATCCTGCCAACAGCACCCCAAAACACGCTTCCAGGTCTATGGCGTCATTGACCGAACCTTCCTTCAGGAAAGACAGGTGGTGGATAAGGCGGAATTTGTGCGGTTCCTTCTTAGGGACCACCCCCAGCAATGAGATCACCAAGTCTGGCAGAGGCTTAACCGTGAAAGACCCTCCCATGCGACCCAGTGCCACTTCCTTAGCCAGTTTGTCAGAGACCTCCCCAGGATGCTGTAATTTCTGCACCATAGGCGGCACTGCAATCAATGAACATGGGTTCCTAAAGTCCTCCAAGAAACCCTCCCTCAGCAGCTGCGCAGCCTCTCGATCCGGATATCTATTTAGGAAAGGTTGAGTCCTTTCCCCCCTCACCGGCGTCTTCCCTCTTGTTTGCAGACTCTCCGGACCGGCCCTTACCTTTTTTAAAACATTAGGACACGGGATGAGCACCTCTGCACCCGGAGCACTCGTGTTTAAACTGGCAGGAACCTCCAAATTTACAAAATCCCTCGTTGGTACAGAGACCCCACTTCTTAGCAGCCGTTTGTCCCGGGGAAGCTGAACCACGACTCCTCCTGAAAAAAACTAGTTCGGTGCCTGCGCCGAGGACATGAGCCGCATTCAGAGGCTGATGTCCTTGTGGTCACACCGCAGGGACTGACATAGGGCCCTATGCTGACAAAACTGTTCATCGTAACTCAGCCAAGCAGATCCCCCGTAGACTCTATGAGCCTCTCCGACAGCATCCATATAACAAAAGATTGCTCAACAGTGTTCAGGGTTCTTCTCCCCTATGACGCTTGCCATAATGGCACACACCTGCAGCCAATTAGCAAAAGTCCATGGGATCAAGCTGTACCACCGCCTTTCCTCATCCTCCTTCTTCATGTGATCGGGCTTAACCCTATCCAGGTAAAATTTTTCTAGAGACAGCAGGGAGAAGATCTCTACGTACTCACCCTTGCAAATCTTATCCAGATGTCCTGTTTAAAGTGCGCCCTCAACGGCTCTTCAAAACACACATAAACCTCACATTTTACTGCGTCGGCAATCTGCACAGCATCCACCTTTCCCAGGACATCCTGCACTGATCCGGCCTTATCCCCTGACTCCGCAACAGCAGCCCCCTGCGCTGGGGGAGATACTATGGTATAAGGAGCAACCGCCATACTCGCGGGGGGTACCACACTGGGCCCTGTACCTGCACTGCCCGCAACTTCTCCACTACCCGACTGGATCCACGGCGACACCTGTGGGGTTGTCCCCATGTTTCCCCCGGCGAAGCACTGCACTAAGTCCCGCAGCCCCCCAACAAATCACGTAGTTGCGCGTCTGTACCGGACGTGGCAGGTGGAACACCCACCACCTGCGTGCCATACACAGAGCCTACTGCTACCCCCGGCATGGCTCCACCCGCTACAGCTGCACTCCCATTCACTACCCCCAACAAGCCTCGCAAGACATTGTTAACAGAACTGGTAAATAAGTTAGCAGACTTACAAGGCTGACCAGGGATGCTCTCAACAGCCGCCGCTCCAGAATCCCCGGGTGCAGGCTGGCTCCGCGATTCCTTCTTCTCTGAGCAAGACAGCTCACCCTCTGACTGTCCCTTTAGCATCTGTAGTTCATCAACTTGAAGCATCCCAGGCGAGGAGGGCCTGGCTGCCGTGGATCCGCGCCGTATTTGGCTCCACCTCCAAGCACTGGATGCGCCCACCAAAGTGTTGCTATGACCACCCACACATCCAGGACACCGGGCCATGGTCTCCGCTTTGTTGCCATATTCCCCCCTTCTCTCTCCTGGCTGGAGCCGCTGGGCGCGTCAGCTAACGGACCGGCGGCAGTGACATTCCCTCTCCCTCACCGAGACTCCCCCATTCCCGAGATGTCAGAGGGGGAGGAGTCCGCTGGCTCCGGACAGTGGAGGCCGAGCACGGCCTCCAACGAGGATTCTGTCCAGGCCCGCCATCCACGGACGCCGGTGGTTGCTTCGCCAGTGGGCCTGACGGGTACCGTGCGGGGCTCCTACCATGGTGCAAAGCTCAGGGGGAGGATCCATTGGAAAAACACTCTAGCGACCTAGACCACCGAGCGTGTGGGATGTCTCCCCCCCCGGGACCCAGATGCCTGGTCCTCCAACAGGGCTGACACCTGGCTTTGCAGCCACTCAGGCCCCTTGGATGCTGCAGTCGCCCGCAGCTGGGCCAGGATCCTGTCCACTTCAGCCATATTATTTGTAGCTGTGACTAGCAGCAGCATGGAAACTGCCTGCTTTGTCCCCTGTCCCTCCACTGATGCCTGGGAGACCCCGCCTCCCCCCTAAATCAACTAAAAAAACCTTCCCCATCCTGTTGCTCCTGGCCAATCCTACCTCTCCCCTTCTCTCCACCTACACTTCCTTATCCGAAGGCTCTGGATCAGTAAATAAAAACACTGTCTATTCAAAAAACATATCCAAACTTACACTGGGGTTTAGGAGAAGCAGCTCCCAGGAAGGGGTGATAAACAAGTAGAACATCAGAAAGTCACAAGGTACCAAAGATCACTGAGCCGAATGGAAGCAAGCCAGGCCGCCATGTACCATGCCGCTGTCAGCATCTGCCTGAGCTCTCTCCATATTTCTGTGCTGCAAGCCAAAAACGCAGCGAATAGTGGGTGGGCATATAAGTTTCAAGTGTTCACAGTCAAAGTAGATACAACATCAAGAAAGCTCCACAGTTCCCAATTTGTCATAATAAAGAACTAGCAGGCCAACCTACTTCAGTCAAGGGGCAACTTGCCTTTATAGCTGCAAGAACATGACTAATCTAGGCCAAGGTACAAACCTAATACAGTCCTGTTGTTTCCTTACCTCCTTTTCTGAGTACATGTAAGCGGGGGTAGAGTGTAGCGTTGTAACAGAGGGAATCACACGTACTGACTTTCTAAACCAGGCAACGTTTATTATTATAGAGATGGTAGTAGAAAAGGTATTTACAGCAGTAAGGCACGTAGTTTCACTCCAAGCATGGAGGCACAGATACACAGCACAGTCACTTCTGATGTAAGCGGTAATTGTATTCGTCAGCACTATAGGCACTTTCCACTGACTAACACAGTATAAACCCAAGCACACTGTGCGTATCTGTAGAGGCTGCTATTCACACACATTACCCGGTACAACAGTATTCCTTCAGCAGGTGGATATAGGTATCTGATTCGGTTGTCCCTCGCTCACAGCGGGGACACCGAATTTATTACCCGCAATGGGGAGTCTTTCATCCGACCAGGATTGCTGATACAGGACTCCGTAGGAACCCTGAGCTATCCCTCACAGGCCGGAACACTCTCCCTATCTTCTCCTAACTCTCCCTGACAAGTGGGTTCTCTCTCCCTGTCTATGCACACACATGAACTGAACTAAACGTGGCTGGGCTTTCCTATATAAAGTATCCACCCAAAAATGGCCGACCAAATCTCCCGAGATCTGCTTGTCCTATCAAGACACCAGGCTTCCAAAATGGTGCTGGAGACAATTATAGAGGCCAAACAGCTCTGAACATATATACACATAAACATATCAAATAGGCTGGAAAGTGAGAATATACACTTGCTAACCCACTACCTCTTGCAGCCAACTAGGTTGCCCTGCACTACAGCTGCCTACATCCCCCCCACCTTTAAGAATTGCAATCCCTTGCATGCACCTAGGGAGAGGTAATTAACACAGTGCAATAATATAGCAAGCAAGAAAACAAGCATTTTGCATTTCCTAGACCTTTGCCGTAATATCAAGTGACATAAAAAATTGAAACAGCTATTATTTTATTCTACAAGGTGTTTTCTTTCAGAAAATATATAATGTTTGGGGGTTTTATGTAATCTTCAGGCCTAATACGATTTTTTAAACATGTGTGCAAAAAATGAAGAACTGGCAGCGAAAAAGTTGAAGGAGAATTAAACAAAAAAAATATTAGTTAAACTCACAAGTGCTTTTTTTTACCTCTACTATTCCATTGTATTGGTTTTGAAATTTACAAATGTAGCAATTAGAATTTGGATGAAAGGTTGAGCACTGCGAAACACTTTTTAAAAGATAAATAGTGCACTTTATATACAACTATACAGTATAGATCAGACTCAAATGAGAGACAAATCAGGAGAAAAGAGGGATAGAGGGACTTTGTTCCAAATCAGGGACAGTCCTTCAAAATCAGGAACAGTTGGGAGCTATGTCCCTGCTTCTCCCAGCAAACTGGCTTGGTCCTTTCCCAGTCTGCACACATCACTGTTTTCCTCTTTGGTGGCGGGCTTTCCTCTGCTCTCTTTGTGGCTGCGCACAGTCCTAAAAATAATCAGTGTTTTGGGGAGTTGTTTTGGGGTTGTTTTGTTACCTGACTGATGATGTCTTCTCTTCATAAAAGGGCATTCCCAACCACAGGTGTAAAAAAAGCCCGTGGCATTGCATACTTTCTGGAAGGTATGGGAGACTTCTGGAAAAATTATGTGTTCTTTAAAGAGGGTTTTGTACCAATATGATGTAGTGCTGGGAGATTTGCGATCTACCATCTGATAGGTAAATTTAGTAACTTGTTCATTAGGAAGGTTAGATTTGCCTCTGTTTCAGCTTGGCTGACGTTGTGTGTGTTTCCATACTGAGCCATGGGTGTCGCTGTTGCCGCTGGCTGGTGTTGGAAGGGCAGCGTGTCTAAGCGTATGGATGCTCTTCTGTCCCGGAGACAACTCGGTAGAGGTGGTCCTCCGAGTTGCATTCTGGGCGAGGGTATTTATGAGACAGACGCCATATTTTGGGGTTCGTTTTTCAGCCACCTGCTGGCCCTGCTGGCCGACAGGTATGCATTAGAGAGCTACCTCGTGGTCCTCCGTTCCGGAAGCCCACGTCGCCGCGGCACAGGGGTGGGCCCAGAAGCTTGTCTGGGGCCTACCACAGCGGCCGAGGAATGGTCCTGAGCTGTCTATCCAGAGTGAAGAAGCTGGACAACTGAGGAGATCCCAGGGGAGGACCCGTCACGGAAGGATCATGCAGCGTGCTGGTCTGGAGAGGGGCCTGGTGACTCGGTTGGAGGACGTATCCTAAAGTAATTATACAGCATAGTGTTGCCAGGTTTGGCTTAAAGGTTCAAGCACTGTGACTGACATTCATCGCAGAAAAAACCAATACATCCTGTGGCAGAGGATCGTACGGGTTCATCCCAAACAAGTCTGTGGCAGAGACTTTTGTTCATGCTATGTACTGGCTGCTAGGCAAGTGAGAGAGGCCTATCCAGGCGTGCAAGGAGTGTGTCCCACCAAGGGAGTGCATTCTACTGAAATATCTAACCCCAAAGGACATTTGTCAAGAATCTTACTAAAAAGGTATTTGAGTTTTCCTCTGCGCTTTTCCTTCTACCTCTTTCCTGCTACTTTCTTCGTTGATGGTTTAATAAAGCATTGAAAACGTACTCAAGTGTTGGTGCGTGTGTCGTCCAGAGGTAAACTCAACGGAACCCTACACCCGGTGCCGGTGAAACAGAGGGAAGGAGAGTGAAGGTAACAAGCCCGCTTAAATCAGCAGCTCCACCGAGAGTTAGTGCTACAATGATAATAGTTTTTAAAATGATTCCTGTATGTTGGAACAAATAGAACATTTATTGTTTAGTACTTATAGCCCTCTGTAGTGTGTACTAGCTTGAATCCAAAGCACACAGTCTGGTTCTTCTCTGATCCCCCTGCTATCTGCATGAGTCACTGATAGGACTCTAAGGCAGGTCGTACATTATGCAATTTTCCTTCCTTCAACCAGAGGTTGAAGGAAAGAAAATTGTTTGATTTGAATCCCCCCTGCTGCGCTATTGTATTCTAACAGCGAGAGGTTTCCCAGCCATCAGAATACAATAATCAGTGCCGGTGTCCTGTTGAGAAAGGTCCCCCGCCGGATAGTGTCCGCACTGTACTGCGCAGGCGCATCGCTTGCGCAGTATGGAGGACAAAGGAGACGCTGAAAGTCTCCAAACATGAACAGCTGTTCATCAGCTGTACACGGCACCTGCACAATTAAGACTACATTGTGCCACACGCTCCCGCATGCTCCCAATGCTCATGCAACTCTGCAAGGGGTGGGTGTAGGGGTGGATGCATACAGAAGAGGCCGCATGATGGGCAGAGCTCATACGATGGGGGTGGATTTATCAAAGGGGTGGTTCTTTGCGGGCTTGCCAAACCCACCCTTCAGTTGTGCAAACACGCCCCGCAAAGACGTGTAGTTTATTGATAAAACAACTCCAAAAACCACCCCCAACTTATCAGCTCTGCCCATCATTGTAAAATACGGCCTCTACTGTAGGCATCCGCTCCTTATACGCTTCTCAATAATACATCCGCCCCTTTGAGAAATCCACCCCCATCGTATGAGCTCTGCCCATCATGCGGCCTCTTCTGTATGCATCCGCCCCTAACCCCGCCCCTTGCAGAGTTGCACGAGCATCGGGAGCGTGTGGCACAATGTAGTCTTAATTGCGTAGGCGCCGTATACAGCTGATGAACATTTGGGGTCTCCTTTGTCCTCCGTACTGCGGAATCGCTGCACCTGCGCAATACAGGGCAGACACTATCCGACGGGGGACCTTTCTCGGCAGAACACTGGCAGTTATACAGTGCCTTGAAAAACTATTCATACCCGTTGAAATTTTCCACATTTTGTCATGTTACAACCAAAAACCTAAATGTATTTTATTGGGATTTTATGTGATAGACCAACACAAAGTGGCATGGTTTTCAACGTTTTTTACAAATAAATATGTGAAAAGCATGGCGTGCATTTGTATTCAGCCCCCCTGAGTCAATACTTTGTAGAACAACCTTTCGCTGCAATTACAGCTGCAAGTCTTTTTGGGTATGTCTCTACCAGCTTTGCACATCTAGAGAGAGACATGTTTGCCCATTCTTCTTAGCAAAATAGCTCAAGTTCTGTCAGATTGTATGGAGAGTGTCTGTGAACAGCAATTTTCAAGTCTTGCCACAGATTCTCAATTGGATTTAGGTCTGGATTTTGACTGGGCCATTGTAACACACAAGAATATGCTTTAATCTAAACCATTCCATTGTAGCTCTGGCTGTATGTTTAGGGTCATTGTCCTGCTGGAAGAGCCAAGAAAAAGGAAGTTCAATAGCCAGTGTGGCTCCTTCTGCTTGATTCAGAGCATGCATGAACTTTTGTGCGACGGACTTGTGTATACACGATCGGACTTTCCGACAACAAGTTTTGTTGTCGGAAAACTTGAGAACCTGCTCTCAAACATTTGTGTGCGGGAAATTCCGACAGCAAATGTTTGATGGAGCATACACATGGTCGAACTTTCTGACAACAAGCTCACATCGAACATTTCCCGTCGGAAAATCCGACTGTGTGTACGCAGCTTTAGTTTTCTGCCACACATAGCGTTTTGCTTTTAGGCCAAAAAGTTAAATTTTTGTCTCATCTGACCAGAGTATCTTCTTCCACATGTTTGCTGTGTCCCCCACATAGCTTTTCGCAAACTGCAAACAGGACTTCTTATGGCTTTCTTTCAACAATGGCTTTCTTCTTGCCACTCTCCCATAAAGGCCAGATTTGCGGAGTGTATGACTAATAGTTGTCCTGTGGACAGATTCTCCTACCTGAGCTGTGGATCTCGGAAATTCCTCCAGAGTTACCATGGGCCTTAGGCTGCTTCTCTGATTAATGCTCTCCTTGCCCGGCCTGTCAGTTTAGGTGGACAGCCATGTCTTGTTAGGTTTGCAGTTGTGCCATACTCTTTCCATTTTCAGGTGATGGATTGAACAGTGCTCCGGGAGATATTTAGAGCTTGGGATATTTTTTTTATAGCCTAACCCTGCTTTAAACTTCTCCACAACTTTATCCCTGACCTGTTTGGTGTGTTCCTTGGCCATCATGTTGCTGTTTGTTCACTAAGGTTCTCTAAGAAATCTCTGACGGCTTCACAAAACAGCTGTATTTATACTGAGATTAAATTACACACAGGTGGACTCTATTTACTAATTAGGTAACTTCCGAAGGCAATTGGTTCCATTAGATTGTAGTTAGGGGTATCAGAGTAAAGTGGGCTGAATACAAATGCATGCCACACTTTTCATACAGTATGTATTTGTAAAAAAAATTGAAAACCATTTATCATTTTTTTCCCACTTCACAATTATGTGCCACTTTGTATTGGTCTATCACATAAAATCTCCAAAAAATAAATTTAGGTTTTTGGTTACATGACAAAATGTGGAAAATTTCAAATGGTATGAATACTTTTTCAATGCACTGTAGCAACTGGTAGTGATCGAACGAAAAAACCTGACAGGCTAGTTGTACTGAAGTTAATCAATAGACTTCAGTACAACCAGCCTGTCCATAGATGGACTGAAATTCTATCTATCTATTGCTGACTTAACTCCTCACCTCAACCTCCCAGCGAGAGTGGGGGGAGGTACTCTTTAAAGAAGCATTACACCTTCAGTGGAAATTGATGTTTTGCCTCCAGCTTCATTTGACTAACTTTTAAATAAATGTATTTCCCCTCATTTTCCTCAAAAACACATTTGACATTTAAAAAATATCCAGCCTGTGATCCTTTCTGCTGTGCTTCACCCCAACTTCCAGTCAGGGAGTATGCACTGTGCAATTCTTCTTGAGTGACCTGAGACGGAATCATTTTTTTCCTGTGCTATGATCACCATTTAGATATTTGTATATTGCAATCATATCTCTTTTTAAGTGCTTCTTCTCCAGGGAGAGTAATTTAAATGTACGTAGTCTTTCCTCATAACTGAGGTCCTTCAGTCCTCTTATCAGTTTTGTTGCCCTTCCTTGGACTCTCTGCAGTTCCAGCACATACTTCCTGAGGACTGGTGACCAGAACTGGACTGCATACTCAAGATGCAGCAGAACCAGAGTCTTGTAAAGTGGTTGAATAAAAGCTTTATCTCTTAGGCACCCTTTTTGAGGCATGCTAATTAGGGATGAGCTTCGAGTTCGAGTCGAACCCATGTTTGGCTCGAACATCGCTTGTTCGCTCGTTTGTCGAATTTTGAACGTTATCGGCCGCTTGCGCCAAATTCGAGTGGCATCACAGTGCATTGCTGGCTGATGATTGGCCAAGTATGCACTATGCTTGGCCAATCACAGCGCCGTCTGTACAGAGAGCTGCATGCTAATTAGGGATGAGCTTCGAGTTCGAGTCGAACCCATGTTTGGCTCGAACATCGCTTGTTCGCTCGTTTGTCGAATTTTGAACGTTATCGGCCGCTTGCGCCAAATTCGAGTGGCATCACAGTGCATTGCTGGCTGATGATTGGCCAAGTATGCACTATGCTTGGCCAATCACAGCGCCGTCTGTACAGAGAGCTGTAATTGGCCAAAGCCAGGGTGGCTTTGGTCAATTATAGCTCAGGGGGTTTAGTACACTCCCCACACTATATAAGGCCACCTGCGTGGCGGCCTTGTGTAGTGTGTTGCGGCGGCGGCGGAGAGATAGACAGAGAGACAGTGTCATTTGATTTAAGTTAGATTTAGAGTAGGCAGGCAAGTCAGTTAGCTGCACTCACAGTGTATTGTGTATATATATGCATCCTAGGTGTTGTGTATATATATATATATATATATATATATATATATATATATATATATATATATATATATATATATATATATATATACCCTGTATTCAGTTTAGCTAGATCCGTTCCTGTTATTTTCTTCCTACTGACAAGCAGGCAGGTGTTTTTACAGTATTTATAGCTACCTGAAGAAAATTGCTGGTGTTCTTATGGTGTTCTTATGATCTATTAGTCCTATTAGCTACAGTATTTACAGTTAGTGTAGTGTGTCCTGTGCACAGTGTGCACCTAAAGCTACCTAAAGAAAATTTGTGGCGATCTTCTGATCCTATTAGTACCGCAGGCAGCTGCAGTATTTACAATTAGTGTAGTGCGTCCTATGCACAGTGTGCACCTAAAGCTACCTGAAGAAAATTGGTGGTGGTGGTGTTCTTCTGATCCTATTAGTATCTCAGGCAGCTGCAGTATTTACAATTAGTGTAGTGCGTCCTATGCACAGTGTGCACCTAAAGCTACCTGAAGAAAATTGGTGGTGTTCTTCTGATCCTATTAGTACCGCAGGCAGCTGCAGTATTTACAGTTAGTGTAGTGCGTCCTCTGCAGAGTGTGCACCTAAAGATACCTGAAGAAAATTGGTGGTGTTCTTCTGATCCTATTAGTACCGCAGGCAGCTGCAGTACTTACAGTTAGTGTAGTGCGTCCTCTGCACAGTGTGCACCTAAAGCTACCTGAAGAAAATTGGTGATGTTCTTCTGATCCTATTAGTACCGCAGGCAGCTGCAGTATTTACAGTTAGTGTAGTGTGTCCTCTGCAGAGTGTGCACCTAAAGCTACCTGAAGAAAATTGGTGGTGTTCTTCTGATCCTATTAGTACCGCAGGCAGCTGCAGTACTTATAGTTAGTGTAGTGCGTCCTCTGCACAGTGTGCACCTAAAGCTACCTGAAGAAAATTGGTGGTGTTCTTCTGATCCTATTAGTACCGCAGGCAGCTGCAGTACTTACAGTTAGTGTAGTGCGTCCTCTGCACAGTGTGCACCTATAGCTACCTGAAGAAAATTGGTTGTTTTCTTCTGATCCTATTAGTACTACAGGCAGCTGCAGTATTTACAGTTAGTGTAGTGCGTCCTCGCACGGTGTGCACCTAAAGCTACCTGAAGAAAATTGGTGGTGTTCTTCTGATCCAATTAGTACCACAGGCAGCTGCAGTATTTACAGTTAGTGTACTGCGTCCTCTGCACAGTGTGCACCTACAGCTACCTGAAGAAAATTGGTTGTTTTCTTCTGATCCTATTAGTACTGCAGGCAGCTGCAGTATTTACAGTTAGTGTAGTGTGTCCTCTGCACAGTGTGCACCTAAAGCTACCTGAAGACAATTGCTGTTGTTCTGATCCTATTAATACCACAGGCAGGCAGCTGCAGTATTTACAGTTAGTGTACTGCGTCCTCTGCACAGTGTGCACCTAAAGCTAGCTGAAGACAATTTCTGTTCTTCTGATCATATTAATACCACAGGCAGGCAGCTACAGTATTTACAGTTAGTGTACTGTGCCCTGTGCACAGTGTGCACCTAAAGCTACCTGAAAAAAATTGGTGGTGTTCTTCTGATCCTATTAGTACCACAGGCAGGCAGCTGCAGTATTTACAGTTAGTGTACTGTGTCCTCTGCACAGTGTGCACCTAAAACTACCTGAAGAAAATTGGTGGTGTTCTTCTGATCCTATTAGTACCACAGGCAGGCAGGCAGCTGCAGTATCTACAGTTAGTGTACTGCTTCCTCTGCACAGTGTGCACCTAAAGCTGCCTGAAGACAATTGCTGTTGTTCTGATGCTATTAATACCACAGGCAGGCAGCTGCAGTATTTGCAGTTAGTGTACTGTGTCCTCTGCACAGTGTGCACCTAAAGCTACCTGAAGACAATTGGTGGTGTTCTTCTGATCCTATTAGTACCACAGGCAGGCAGCTGCAGTATTTACAGTTAGTGTAGTGCGTCCTCTGCACAGTGTGCACCTAAAGCTACCTAAAGACAATTGCTGTTGTTCTGATCCTATTAATACCACAGGCAGGCAGCTGCAGTATTTACAGTTAGTGTACTGTGTCCTCTGCACAGTGTGCACCTAAAGCTACCTAAAGACAATTGCTGGTGTTCTCATACTAATAATACTACAGGCAGGCAGTTGATTCTGCTAGCTGCAGAAATTATTGCAAAAGTTCTTTGTTGTGGGCCTTTTTTGAGACGAGTGCATCAGGTCCCACCACTGCTATTTGCAACATATGTCTCAAGCGTATCTCGCGTGGCCAAAACATCACCCCCTTGGGCACCACATGCTTGACCAAACATATGTCAACCTGCCATGCAGTTGGTTGGCAAGCGTACCTAAAAGACCCACACCAAAGAACAAAGCAGACCTCTCCTTGCTCCTCATCAGCTGGGATCTCCAACCCCACTATACCTTCAGTCCTCTCTGAAACCTGCACTGAGAGGAATGAAGGTGTAGAATTAGGTGTGTCACAGCCAAGTACTTGCAGGCAATCTGCTATCTGTACACCAACGTCAGATTGTACCAGGCAAATTTCCCTGCCCCAGCTGCCGCAACGCCGTAAGAAGTTTGCTCCCAGCCATCCACATGCCCAGCGGTTGAATGCTAGCTTGGCTAAATTGCTAGCACTTCAACTGCTGCCTTTTCAGTTGGTAGGCTCTGCTTCCGTGAGTTTGTGGAATGTACGGTTCCTCAGTGGCAGGTTCCCAAATGCCACTTTTTGTCACGGAAGGCAATTCCGGCTCTCTACCGGCATGTGGAAGGCAATGTCTTGGCCTCGCTAGACAGGGCGGTCAGCGGTAAGGTGCATATTACCGCTGACTCATGGTCCAGCAAGCATGGACAGGGACGTTACCTATCTTTCACTGCGCACTGGGTGACTCTTTTGGCAGCTGGGAAGGATGCAGGACAGGGTGCAGTAGTGTTGGAGGTTGTTCCGCCACCACGCCTCCAAAATTCTACTAGTGGTGATTCTGCCACACCTCTCTCCTCCACCTCCTCTTCTTCTTCTTCCTCCATGGCCTCTTCCTGTGCTGATTTGTCCTCGGAACCAGTGGTGCTCCGTAGGCATTCAAGGGGCTAAGCAAGCACGCAGGCAAAAAGATGCCATGCGGTGCTTGAGCTGGTGTGCTTGGGGGACAGGAGCCACACTGGGGCAAAGATTTTGTCAGCTCTGCAGGGGCATGTTCAGAGGTGGTTGACGCCACACCAGCTTAAGGCAGGTATGGTGGTTTGTGACAATGGCACCAACCTCCTCTCCGCCCTCCGACAGGGGCAACTGACCCATGTGCCCTGTTTGGCTCATGTCCTTAACTTGGTGGTGCGGCGGTTCTTGGGCAGGTACCTGGGCTTACAGAATGTCCTGAGGCAGGCCAGGAAAGTCTGTGTGCATTTCCGCAGGTCATATAATGCCAGTGCTCGGCTGGCTGACCTCCAAAAGGAATTTAACCTGCCCAAGAACCGCCTAATCTGTGACATGCCCACCAGGTGGAACTCAACGTTGGCCATGCTGCAGCGGCTGCACAGGCAGCAGAGGGCCATCAATGAGTACCTATGCGACTATGGCACCAGGACAGGGTCAGGGGACCTTATTTTTTTTCCCCACGCCAGTGGGCTATGATCAGGGATGCATGCACTGTCCTGTCAACATTTGAAGAGGCCACGAGGATGGTGAGCAGTGACAGTGCATGCATCAGTGAACAGAGGGAGGAAGAGGAGGACTTCCTTACCTCTCAAGGCCCTCTTTATTCAGACAGTGTTCCCGCATGCCCGCCGATCACACAGGAAGAGGACGAGGGGGAGAAGAAGGAGGATTGTATCAGCATGGAGGTGGAGCCTGGCACTCAGCAGCAGTCTTCAAGGGATCATTTACAGTCCGAAGAAACCCATGGACTTGTACGTGGCTGGGAGGAGGTGGCTGCGGATCATGTCATCCTTAGTGACCCAGAGGACTCTAGACCGAATGCCTCAGCAAACCTACGCTGCATGGCCTCCCTGATCCTGCAAAGCCTGCGGAAGGATCCTCGTATTCGTGGTATCAAGCGTGTAATTACAATTTTTGATGCAATACTTTGCAGCAGGGCTCATTCCTGTGCTCCAACTAGAGTATCTGTGAGGGGTTGCAGTGTTGTGGCACTAGCACCAGTGCCCAAGGCCCAATTTTTCAGCTCCTGTTTAACAGGGGCGTATAATTACAATTTTTGAGGCAATACTTTGCAGCAGGGCTCATTGCTGCACTCCAACTATAGCATCTGTGAGGGGTTGCAGTGTTGTGGCATTTTTTCTGCCCCTGTTTAACAGGGGCGTGTAATTACAATTTTTGGTGCAATACTTTCCAGCAGGGCTCATTCCTGCGCTCCAACTAAAGTATCTGTGAGGGGTTGCAGTGTTGTGGCAACAGCACCAGTGCCCAAGGCCCAATTTTTCAGCCCCTGTTTAACAGGGGCGTATAGTTACAATATTTGATGCAATACTTTGCAGCAGGGCTCATTCCTGCGCTCCAACTATAGCATCTGTGAGGGGTTGCAGTGTTGTGGCACCAGTGCCCAAGGCCCAATTTTTCTGCCCCTGTTCAACAGGGACATGTAATTACAATTCTTGATCTAATATTTCACAGCAGGACCCATTCCTGCGCCCACCAAGAGTAACTGTGAGGGCTTACAGTGTTGTAGCAACACCACCACCACCAAAGGCCCAATTTTTCTACCACTGTTCAACAATGGCATGTAATTACAATTCTTGATCTAATATTTCACAGCAGGGCCTCTTCCTGCCCCCACCATGAGTAACTGTGAGGGCTTACAGTGTTGTGGCAAAACCAACACCTAAGGTCCCACTTTCTGCAGAGTATATAGGGCAGGCCCCTACTTTCAAACATCCAACTTACAAACGAATCCTACCTGCAAACGGAAGGAGACAACAGAAAGTGAGATGAAATCTACCCCTAGAAAGGGAAATTCTCTCCTGTAAGAGTTAATATGGGAAAAACGTGTCTCCTCTTCACTGATGCTTTATCACCAATCCTTGTTTCACTAAAAACCCCAAATTTTCAAAAAACATTTGTCATTGGGACAGAAAGCGAGGTGAAATCTTCTGAAGAGGTGCACAGAAAGCAAAACAAATGTTACAGAGGTGATAACCCTTCCCTATGTTTTCCAAAAAGCTTAAAAATAGATTTTTTGGCTGGAGCTACACTTTAAAAATGTACCAGTTCAAAATTACAAAAATATTCTACTTAACAATAAACCTACAGCCCCTGTCTTGTGTGCACCGCCTGTATATAGCTGTTCAGAGTATATAGGGCCTGGGGGCCCCATGCCTTTCCTTTTTTAAATTTGGGTGCTGGGTTCCCCTTAATATGCATACAAGACCCAAAGGGCCTGGTAATGTACTGGGGGGTGGGGGCCGTTTGACTCACTGATTTTCATCCATATTGCCGGGACCTGACTTTTAGTGCAGGGACTGTTCTAAGCACAGGAAGCATGCGCCACTTTACAGGCATACTATAGACACCCCCCAGGTATGATATTTAAAGGAATATTTCACTTTTTTTTTTTCATTTTAAGCATCATTAAAATCACTGCTCCTGAAAAACGACCGTTTTTAAAACTTTTTTTTGCATTGATACATGTCCCCTGGGGCAGGACCTGGATCCCCAAACCCTTTTTAGGACAATAACTTGCATATTAGCCTTTAAAATTAGCACTTTTGATTTAGAACATTCGAGTCCCAAAGACTTTAATGGGGTTCTAAAGTTTGCGCAAACTTTTGGGTCCGTTCGCAGGTTCTGGTGCGAACCGAACCGGGGGGTGTTCGGGTCATCCCTAATGCTAATATTCTGCTATTTTTGCAGCTGCAGCTTTGCATTGCATGCTATTGCTGAGCCTGTGGTCTACTAGAACTACCAGATCCTTTTCCATCCTAGATTTCCCCAGAGGTTCTCACCCTAGGGTGTAAACTGCATTCAAATTTTTAGTCTCCATGTGCATTACTTTACATTTATCAACATTAAACCTCATTTTCAACATAGTTGACCATCCATCTATTTTATCTAGGTCTTCCTGTAAGGCTGTTATATCCTGTTGTGAGGTTATTGCCTAGCTTGGTATCATCAGCAAAAACTGAGATTGAACTATGTATTTGAATCTCTTTATCATGTATGTACAGGTTAAACAGAATTAGTCCCAGGACGGAGCCTTGGGGGATCCCCACTTACAACCCCAGTCCATTCAGAAGATACGCTATTCATCACCACTCTTTGAACAAGTTCCTGTAACCAGTTTTCTATGCAGGTACGTACACTATTGTCAGTGACAACAGACCACAATTTGTAAATAAGCGTTTATGGGGTACTGTATGAATTGCTTTGGCAAAATCCAGATACACCATGTCCACAGGCATTCCTCTATCCAGATTATAGCTTACTTCTTCATAGCATGTTAAAGGGTTAGTCTGGCAAGATCAGTCTTTCATAAATCCATGCTGGTTACTACTAATGATATTTTTTTCATCAGCACATTCCTGGATATAGTCCCTTATCATCCCCTCCAATAGTTTACACACTATTGATGTTATATTGACTGGTCTATAGTTTCCAGGTACATACTGTATCTCAAGCCTTTTTTGAATATTGGTAGCATGTTAGCTTTTCACCAGTCAGCTGGTACAATACTGGTCAGTAAGCTGCTGTTATACATAGGGAATAATGATCTGGCAATGACTTGACTAAGTTCTTTGAGAATTCTTGGGTCTAATCCAGTCCTGGTGATTTATTCATATTAGTTTTTTTTAGTCTTTTCTGAACACTGGCTTCCGTTAAACATAGGGGAACATTGCGTTCTCTGTTCATAACAAAACTATTTTGTCTATTATATTCCTCCTTTTTCTTAGTAAAAAACAAAGAAAAGATGTATTCACCACAATAAGCTCCAATTTTGCCTTTTTACTAATAATATATTTAAAAAAAAAACCTTTGGGATTCCTTTTACTCTCCTCTACTATAGGGGTCATTTACTAAGATGAATGCACTGCGCTGGTTCAGACCTTAATTGGCGCGCTGGATAGATCCTTAATTCAGCGTGTCAACCGGCGCACACACAGGAGTACCTACACGCAAGAATGTTTCCAGTGCGATAGGATCGCGCTGGTTCTCGGTGAGGTACATCTCATGCTCGCTGCAATAGGAAAAATACATCTTCCTATTAAAGCAGCGAGAGAAAACCCGGCATGGGTTCCCCCTCCGGGTGCATGCCAGGCCCTTCGGTCTGGTATGGATTCTAAGGGGAACCCCCTACACCGAAAAACCGGCGTGGGGGTCCCCCAAAATCCATACCAGACCCTTATCCGAGCACGCAGCCCGGCCGGTCAGGAAAGGGGGTGGGGACGAGCGAGCGCCCCCCTCCTGAACCGTACCAGGCCGCATGCCCTCAACATGGGGGATGGGTACTTTGGGGAAGGAGGGTGCACCTCGGGCCCCCCCACCCCAAAGCACCTTGTCCCCATGTTGATGAGGACAAGGGCCTCTTCCCGACAACCCTGGCCGTTGGTTGTCGGGGTCTGCGGGCAGGGGGCTTATCAGAATCCGGGAGCCCCCTTTAATAAGGGGGCCCCCAGATCCCTGCCCCCCACCCTACGTGAATGAGTATGGAGTTCATGGTACCCCTACCCATTCACCTGGGGGAGAAAATTGTCAAGAAAAAAACACACTACACAGGTTTTTAAAGTAATTTATTAGGCAGCTCCGGGGGGTCTTCTTCCGACTTCGGGGGTCTTCTTCTGTGCTCTCCGGCCTTTTCTCCGCATCTTCTCCCAGTGTCTGGTTCTTCTCCGCGGTTTCTGGTTCTTCTCTGCGCTGTCCGGCCTCTTCTCCCGGTGTCCGGTATCTTCTGCCGGACTCCCCCTCTATCTTCTTCCAGCTCTTTTGCTAGCGGGGGCCCGGTCTTCTGCCGCTGTCCGGATCTTCTCCGGTATCTTCTTCTGGACTCCCCCGCTATCTTCTTCCAGCTCTTTTGCTAGCGGGGGCCTGGTCCGGTCTTCTGCCGCTGTCCGGTTCTTCTAAGGTATCTTCTGCTGGACTCCCCCGCTATCTTCTTCCAGCTCTTTTGCTAGCGGGGGCCCAGTCTTCTTCTTCTACGTCCTCGTCTTCTCCCCTCTTCTCTTCTTCCGATGTTGACACAACGCTCTCTCCCGCTGTAATGCCATCTGCGAGGTGTGCGGCGACTTATATAGGCATGGGGCGTGGTCACCGTGTGATGTCACCGGTGGACCCCGCCTCTTATGACGCATAGTCCCGGGGCATGATGGGACTATGCCGTCATAAGAGGCGGGGTCACCCGGTGACATCACGCCATGACCACGTCCCATGCCTATATAAGTCACTGCACACCTCGCAGACGGCATTACAGCGGGAGAGAGCGTCATGTCAACATCGGAAGAAGAGAAGAGGGGAGAAGATGACGACGTAGAAAAAGTAGACCGGGCCCCCACTAGCAAAAGAGCTGGAAGAAGATAGCGGGGGAGTCCGGCAGAAGATACCAGAGAAGAACCGGACAGCGGCAGAAGACTGGACCAGGCCCCCGCTAGCAAAAGAGCTGGAAGAAGATAGCGGGTGTCATGGATCTGCCAACTAAGGGTTAACTTAGTCCAGGCTGATTTCAGTGATTGGCAACAGGCTGCCTTATTTAAACACCTCAGCAGCTCTGTGTCCTTGCTGTTTGATCTGCAGCTCTGTGTATGTGTTTCCTGAAGATCTGATATCTGCTCCTGTTTGACCCGGCTTGTTTTGAGACTGTTCCTGTTATCCGCCTGCACCTGACCCTTGGCTTGTTTGACGATTCCTTCTGCCTGCTCCTCTTGTACCTTTGTTGCCAGCCTGATTATCGACCCGGCCTGCCTGACGTTTCAAGACTCTCCTCCAGTCTGCTATACTTACCTACTGCAGCCATTTAGCTTCAGTCCCAGTCTGCTTACCTGTCTGCTGATCCATCCAGTCTGCTCACCTGTCTGCTGATCCATCCAGTCTGCTCACCTGCCTGCTGATCCATCCAGTCTGCTCACCTGCCTGCTGATCCATCCAGTCTGCTCACCTGCCTGCTGATCCATCCAGTCTGCTTACCTGTCTGCTGATCCATCCAGTTTGCTCACCTGTCTGCTGATCCATCCAGTCTGCTCACCTGTCTGCTGATCCATCCAGCCATCTGACCCATCTGCTGTTGATCCTGCCAGGCACTCATACCATTCTGCACTCCCGTGCCACCTGTCTGCTCTACCAGGGGCCGCAAGTCAGATACGTAAGGGAGGCCTTCCTCTGCACTATCGGGCTCATCAGTCAGGTACGTGAGAACTTGACAGCGGGGGAGTCCGGCAGAAGATACCAGAGAAGATCCGGACAGCGGCAGAAGACAGGGCCCCCGCTAGCAAAAGAGCTGGAAGAAGATAGCGGGGGGAGTCTGGCAGAAGATACCGGAGAAGAACCGGACAGCGGCAGAAGACCGGACTGGGCCCCCCGCTAGCAAAAGAGCTGGAAGAAGATAGTGGGGGAGTCCGGCAGAAGATATCGGAGAAGATCCAGACAGCGGCAGAAGACCGGGCCCCCGCTAGCAAAAGAGCTGGAAGAAGATAGCGGGGGAGTCCGGCAGAAGATACCGGACACCGGGAGAAAAGGCCGGACAGGGCAGAGAAGAACCGGACACCGTGGAGAAGAACTGGACACTGGGAGAAGATGCAGTGAAGAGGCCGGAGAGCGCGGAAGAAGACCCCCGAAGTCAGAAGAAGACCCCCGGAGCTGCCTAATAAATTACTTTAAAAACCTGTGTAGTGTGTTTTTTTTCTTGACACTTTTCTCCCCCAGGTGAATGGATAGGGGTACCATGTACCCCATACTCATTCACGTAGGGTGGGGGGCCGGGATCTGGGGGCCCCTTATTAAAGGGGGCTCCTGGATTCTGGTAAGTCCCCCACCCGCAGACCCCGACAACCAACGGCCAGGGTTGTCGGGAAGAGGCCCTTGTCCTCATCAACATGGGGACAAGGTGCTTTGGGGTGGGGGGGCCCGCAGCGCGTCCCTCTTCCCCAAAGTACCCATCCCCCATGTTGAGGGCATGCGGCCTGGTACAGTTCAGGAGGGGGGTGCTCGCTCGTCCCCACCCCCTTTCCTGACCGGCCGGGCTGCATGCTCGGATAAAGGTCTGGTATGGATTTTGGGGGACCCCCACGCCGTTTTTTCAGTGTAGGGGGTTCCCCTTAAAGTCCATAACAGACCGAAGGGCCTGGTATGCTCTTGGAGGGGAACCCATGCCGTTTTTTTTTTTAAATTTGGCGTGGAGTTCTCCCTCAAGATTCATACCAAACAGTGCCTGGAATTGGCGGGGATCCAAGTCGGATCCCCGTGCTTGTCGCTCATTGGGAAAGGAAAAACATTTTTTTCCTTTCCCGATGAGTGAGCCAGCTCGGCGCTGCTATCTGCAGCTGACACAGTGCACTGTGATTACATGTGGTTATGTGTGGATAGCTGCACTAAATCGCTCCTGAACGCAGTCAATTCTATTTTTTCTATCCGCACCAAACCGCATGTAATCAAAACGCAGTGTGTAAATGGGGCCATAGGAAAGCATTGTGTGCGTTTAGCTAAAAGCACAATTCTATCCGTCCGTGTGAAAGGATAGGGCCCCTTTCACACTGGCGCGTTTTTCAGGCGCTAAAAATAGCGCCTGAAAAATGCCCTAAAGAAGTGGCTCCATTCACTCCAGTGTGAATCGGGCTTTCACACTGGAGCGGTGTGCTAGCAGGACAGTAAGGCCCCTTTCACACTGGGGCGGTGGGGGCGTCTGCGGTAAAGCGGCACTATTTTTAGCGCTGCTTTACTGTCGTTTTAGCGGTGTTATTCGGCTGCTAGCAGGGGCAATTTTAACCCCCCTGCTAGTGGCCAAAAAGGGGTTAAATACAACCGCAAAACGCTGCTGGAGCGGCATTTTGCCGGCAGTATCACAGCGCTGCCCCATTGATTTCAATGGAGAGGACCGGTGAGTTTACCGCTCCAAAGAAGCTGCTGGCAGGACTTTTTGTGACGCCCTGCCAGCGCACCGCTCCAGTGTGAAAGCCCTCACTGGAGTGAATGGAGCCACTTCTTTAGGGCATTTTTCAGATGCTATTTTTAGCGCGGAAGCGCCTAAAAATGCCCCAGTGTGAAAGGGGCCTAAAAAAAAGGCCTGCTAGCAGCACCTTTGGAGCGATGTATAAACCGCTCCTGCCCATTGAAATCAATGGGACAGCGCGGCTATACCGCCGGAAAAACGGCGCTGTGGTGGAGTTTTGCGGGCGGATTTATATAAACCCCTTTTCAGCCGCTAGCGGGGGTTAAAACCGCTAGCGGCCGAATACCGCCGGTAAAGCGGCGCTAAAAATAGCGCCGTTTTACCGCTGCCGCCCGCACCGCCCCAGTGTGAAAGGGGCCTAAGGCCGTCTCGGACCTGCGGACCTGAACGGACACTCCATAGACCTCTATGGAGGGTCGGATGTCAGTGGTGACATGTCCGCTGACATCCGACCCACTCCAATTCGAAAAAGTGTAACGAAGGAAACACCTATTTTTCCATCCGTCTGCGGATCGGATCGGGTGACGACGGACTCTACGGTCCGTCATCATCCGATCCCCCATATAGGAGAGCGGCACTCTGACAGGTCCGTCCCTGCACAGTGTACAGAGACAGACCTGTCATCTGCCTGCTCAGTGGGGATCCACGGAGCGATCCCCCGCTGAGCAGAGCGGGCTCCGTACACGGACATGTCCGTGTGAAAGAACCCTAAGGCCAACGCCCTTTGTACAAAAATCTACGGGAAAGTTTGTACAAAGTCCCATCATGTGTATGAGGCTTAAACACCAGAAATTCAACTTTTCATATCTTTAAAGGTCACCATACACTGGGCAATCAGTTAGATCTTCCATAAATTAGATTCAGTGCAAGAGCCTGTTTGGTTTTCTACAATTAGAAGTAATTCTTACAGTGCATCTTCCTATTACCGCTTTAGCCTAATGCTCTGTTTCCACTATTTCAACACCAAAGTTGCGTGATTTACAATGTGCTTTTTCAGCTTGTTTTCCACTATTGCAACTTGTCATGCCACTAGGGACTGAAAAGTTGCATCACAAGTTCTACCCCATGATTTACAATGAGTACCGTTCATATGTGTGCGACTTCAAGTCGCAGCAACTTCAAAGTAGTCCCTGCACTACTTTGGTCCCACTTTGATGCGACTTGAGGTCCATAGACCTCAAAAATACACAGGCATTGCTTCAAGTTTCGGCAAAAAGTTGCGGGAAACTCACGGCAAAAAACACGCAACTTTGGGCTTGCAATAGTGGAAACCGAGCCTTAATGCCATGTCATGCGACTAGTTCAAAACATCGCAGAAAAAGTCGCACTGAAGTTGGAACAAAGTAATGCAAGAACTTTTTTTGGAGTTGCACCAATTAGAACGATGGAACATTGAAATACATGTGTTTTGACTTGTCCTGCGACTTCACATGTGTCAAGTCGCACAACAACTCGCAGTAGTTGAAAGAGAGCCTAAGGCCACTTGGGACTGAAAGGTTGCATCACAAGTTCAACCCCATGATTTACAATGAGTACCGTTCATATGTGTGCGACTTGCTTACGCCCATGCCGTATACACAGCGGGCACACATCTTTATTACAGAAATCCATATTTGGCATGGAAATTAACCACTTGCTTGCTGGGCACTTAAACCCCCCTGCTGTGCAGACCAATTTTCAGCGCTGATGCACTTTGAATGACAATTGCGTCGTCATACTTAGCCAAATGTTTTTTTTTTAAAGTTCCCTGCAAATAAAGCATTCTTTTGGTGGTATTTGATCACCTCTGTGGGTTTTTTCTTTTGTTCAAAAAAAAAAAGAAAAGACAGATTTTTATAAATAAGTTTGTATATTTTTGGATATTTTGATATTAAATTTTGCAAACAGGTAATTTTTCTCCTTCATTGATGTACGCTGACGAGGCGGCACTGATGGGCACTGATTGGTTACAGTGATAGGCAGCACTGCTTGGGACCACTGGTGGGCATTGATAAGTGGCACTGGCAGGTGGTACTGGTGGGCACAGATGAGGCAGAATTGCCTCTTCGGGACCAATGTCCCTTGCACCTAAGCCGGTGATCAGCTTTTATTTTTATCCTCATGCTGTCAGCGTGAGGAGAGAAAATAAACAATTACCAAGCTTTAGTTTACATCGTGTGATCAGCCGCCATTGGCTGACAGCTAATCGCGTGGTAAGGGGTCGGGATTGGCCCTTACTTCGATCTGTGATCACCAGAGACTCAGTGACTCAGTGCGTGCTGCAGGGAGTACACGCGGAGCCCGTCCTATGACAGCCTCCCAGAAATTTAGGTCCACGCTGTGGCTGTCGTTTGGCTATAGCACAGACACCAAGTGATTAATAGAAAAACAGATGCAGATTTCTAGGACTGGCTAAAAATAATGTTTAGAGTCAAAGGCAACTGATGACTTTCTATTAAAGGTCTAAATGGGCCATTAACATGCATCACAATTGAACTTAGGAATGTGTCTTTGCAAAGTTAAACTAATTAAAATCCTTTCTTATTTTTGCTTGGGGATAGACTGCAGAGGGATTAGAAGTTTTGGGGGATGTCTACACCCCTGATAGGGTGAAGACACCTCCCAAATTTTGCCAATTTCTCATTCAAAATTATTCACTTCCTGTCACATAGCCAAACAGGAAGTGTGGGTAAAACCCTACCAATGTATGTCCTTGGGGACACACAGGTCAATCTAAATAGTTTCCCCATTCGGGAAATTGCACTCTAGCATTTTGCCATGTACATCCCAAATTATTATGTATCTTGGGGTTTATTTACTAAAATTAAATCCACTTTGCACTACAAATGCACTTAGAAGTGCAGTTGCTTAAGATCCGAGGGGGACAAGCAAGGAAAAGAAAAAAAAACAGCACCTTTGCATCTACATGATTGGATGATAAAATCACCAGTACTACCCCTCAGATTTTCATCAACTACACTTGTATTGCAGAAAGGATTTGCTTTTAATAAACCCCAAAATACCTAATAATTTGGCATGTACACAACAAAGTGCTAGAGTGCAATTTGCATAGTGGGGGCACTAGTTAGATTGAACTGTGTGTCCCCAAGGAAAAACATTGTTAGGGTTTTACTCTCACTTCCTGTTTGGCTATGTGACAGGAAGCGAAGCCAATTTTAAGAAAAGGGACACAAAGCCCAACCTTAAAAAAAAAAATTAAATAAAAAAAAATAAAAAATAAAAATCTTGATTTCCCTCAAATGTCCACAATTAGAATAGGATTGTCTTCAGCTTGATTTTAGTTCAGTGCTCTAAATCAGTGCTTCTCAACCCTGTCCTCAAGTACCCCCCCAACAGGCCATGTTTGCAGGTTTTCCTTCATCTTGCACAGGTGCTTTAAATCAAAGTCAATGGTTTTGTATTTTGGACAGCTCTTTTAGATAAGATACTGAGGCTGAAAACCACTGCTCAAAAAGAAAATTGAAAACTTACCACTCTGAAGTGTTACTTTCCTGACAGACTCCATGGCAGCCTACGTGTGGGTTAACCCCGCCTACTCTCAGATGCTATGGGACCCCATTCCCATAAATGAGTACTCACCACTAGCTACTGCATTCCTTTTTTGTCCTCCTCCTATGGACTTATACATGCTGTTCGCGTCGGGTCGGATGGATCCATGATTTGGCATACCTTTATGCAGTGCAGCTCAGAGCCCAGCCATGGGCAAGTGAGTAGCTTTAAGAGGCTAGAGTATTCCCCCTTTGGTGGATGGGTGGTCGCCACTGTATGCCCGACGGACGGACGCATCAACGGCTGGCAAGGTCTGGGGTATCCTCATCCTTTTCTCCATGGCAGTTTCTCTATGTTTGTTGGCATGCCTGGTTTTCTTTCTATATCTTTAAAACTGTGTATTTTTCCTCCTCATGGTGGTTGGAGCGCTTGTGCGTTCCAACCCGCCACGGCACTTCCAGGTTGCGGCAGTCCCCGCTGCTCACGCCTGCGCTGTAGCCGCCTCGAGAGCGAGGCTTGGCTCGCGCATGCGCAGTTCGGCGGTTTGTCTGTCGGCCACGCAGGCGCTGTTCGGCGCCGTCCTATTGCGCGTGCGCAGTGAGAAGGTGATTACGTCACGGGCAGGGAATTTAAATCCGCCCTCCAGCTCTTGTGTAAATGGGATTTCCCTTGGCAGGGAAAGGAGGCAGTCGGTTCTCCTGCTGTGGTTTGCATGGTCTCCAGGTGAGTGGCCTAAAGGACTTATTTTTCTGCACATGTATAGATGTATAAAAAAAAAAAATGTTTAAAGAATAATTATTTTTGTAAACCTTTCAAAAAAAAAATATATATAGAAAAAGAGGTTCTTTTCTTTGGCATAATAATTATGGATGCGTAAATATACGTATAGATATGTACATTTATATATTGTTAAGGAGCAGGTTCTTGAAACCTCCTCATTTGGTGCCTTGGCTTTTTTCAGGCCATTTTCTGCAGACTGCTATTACGTGACGTTCCTCGTCCTAGGTCATGGACAAGTCACCGCCTTTAAGTGGCCAGCCCTCATGCACAAGGTATGTGCTTGTGAGGGGAGGGGTTGAGGTACAGGCGCAAATATTTGCAGTTCTGATACTATTTCTCCCCTTTCCCCCTCCCCCTTTTCTGTGTTTTCTCCAGCCCTTCCAGGTCGGACCCTCTGGTCGCGGTCCAGAATGACAGAGACCTTGCCAGGCCACAATATCATTCATCATCCAGATCCAGACGAGACTCCCAGTCCGGATCCCACCAGAGGAGACGCTCTTATTCCTCCTCCAGACACCGCTCCCACCACCACAACAGCTGCTCTGATCGCAGAGCCTGCTGGGGATGTAGGACACGAGTCCCGGAGGGCAAGTCCTTGTGTGACCGTTGCTTTGCCCGTGCGGTTGGGGAAAAGGAGACAGAAAATCAGCGTTTAGAGTCTCTTGTGAAGCGTGTGGTGCATCAATCCCTAATGGAGAGGGACACACCCCACACGATGAGCCAGTCCACTACTTTGTCTGGCCCGCCGGCTGATGAGGCCCGTGATGATCCGGGCACTTCCCAGCCCTATGTTACCTCTCTTGACTCTTCGGATGACGAATCTGTAAACGAAGAGGACATTGGAGGCTTTGACTTCGCTATGGTCTCACCATTAATCAAGGCAATCAAGGAGGCACTGAAATGGGAAGACTCTTCCACTCCCCCAACCAAACAGAAAAAATTCTTTAAACATCTGGGGAAAGAACGCTCAAATTTTCCGCTCCTTCCTGAACTAAAGGACATCATTGATGAAGAATGGAGTAAGACGGATGAAGAAGTCCTCCATGTCAAATAAAACCTCCAGATTATACCCCTTCAAGTCAGAAGAAGTGAAGAGTCTGGAGAATACTCCCCTTGTGGATGCAGCCCTTATGCGTCTGGCCAAACACGTGACTCTTCCTTTGGAAGACGCAGTGTTTTTCAAGGATGGTCTTGAGAGGAAGATAGATCTGGATCTAAAAAGAATTTATGGGCTTGCCGGTATGGCCTGTAAACCGGCCCTGGTACTAGCGGCCATGTCTAAGGCCATGGAGGCCTGGGCGGAGAACGTAGAATCCTTCCTCAGGGGCGTCTCGGAGGAACTGGCCGGAAGTTTGGCAGCCGCATAACTAAAGCTAGCAGCAGTCTTCCTGGGGGAGGCATCTATCGATTTGATCCGCCTACTGGCACGTATTATTTTGTCTTCGGTCACGGCCAAAAGAGCCCTATGGTTGCGCCCCTGGCTCGCCGACCCGTTTTTTTTCCAAGCAAGCATGGTGTAAAATCCCTTTCGAAGGGTCCTCACTGTTTGGCAACAAGCTTGATGATGCCATAACACGGGCCACAGGCGGTAAGTCAGGCTTCCTTCCCCAGGACAGGCGCCTGCTTGGTAGGAAGAAACCCCAGTTCAGAAGACGCAGTCCGGAGCGCTCCAGAGAAGCCTGGCCGGGACTTCAGGAAAAATTGGAGCAGAGGGCAGGCATCTTTTCGTAAGCCTGTTAAAAGCCAGACATCCGGTGGACGTGACCAGGCCAAGTCTTTTTGAGATTGTGCCCACCCAGGCGAGTCGGGTGGGGGCTCGTCTTCTCCTCTTCTGGCACGTCTGGGTGGCCTCAGTCTCAGACTTCTGGGTTATAAGGACAGTCTCGTCAGGTCACAGATGGGCCTTTTCCAGTACTCCTCCCCCCAGATTCGTCACCACTCTTCTTCCTCATTCAGAGGAACAGAGACAAGTATTGCTGTCCTATGTGGACCTTCTGAAGACTCAGGGAGCAGTGATACACGTCCCAAAGGACGAATGGTTCCAGGGGATATACTCCCCTTTCTTCCTGGTTCAAAAAAAGAGTGGCTCTTGGCGCCCAGTCATAGACCTTACCTACCTCAACAAATTTATAGAGCACAGAAAATTCAAAATGGAAACCCTGTCGACTATCCAGCGAGCCATACAGCCAGGCGACTGGATGATTTCAATCGACTTGAAGGACGCTTATTTCCACGTCCCAGTGGAAAAGGAGTTTCACAAATATCTCTGATTCCAAGTCAGGCCAGATCATCTACAATTTATCTGCCTCCCCTTCAGGCTGACAACGTCCCCCCGGGTCTTTTCAAAGGTTCTCCGCCACTTCCAGTTATGCTGAGAGGCTCCGAGTGGAAGCAGTCGAAGTGGTGACAATAGCTCCCTATTGGCCGAACAGGCCTTGGTTCCCTCTCCTTGTCCAACTCAGTTTTCGGGACCCAGTGCCTCTCCCTCTCAGGCCGGACCTTCTTTCTCAGGGGTCAGTCCTGCACCCTTGTCCGGCAGTGCTGAGACTGATGGTCTGGTTCTTGAGAGGGAGAGGCTAGAATCCCTGGGCTGTGCCTCAAAAGTGATCTCCACTCTCATGAGTTCAAGAAGATCTAGCACAAATAAGGTCTATTGAAGAATTTGGTCCAAATTCATGGAATTTTGCTCTCCTCAGGGCAGGTCTTTTAGACATCCAAAAATCCAAGATGTTCTCAGCTTCCTTCAAACGGGCCTAGATCTACCCTTATCTATCAGCTCTCTTAAAGTCCAAGTATCTGCATTGTCGGCCTTCTCCGGTACTTCGTGGGCAGTTCATCCTTTGATTTGGCAATTTTTTCACGGAGCATCAAGTCTCAAACCCCAAAGGAAATCCAGGTTTCCCAAGTGGGACCTTCCACTTGTCCTTGACTCAATCTCTGGACTCAGTACTACGGGGCCCTCCCCGCTCTCCATGAAGGACTTTTCAGCAAAAGTTGCCATCTTAGTAGCCGTCACCTCAGCTAAAAGGGTCTCTGAGATAGGATCACTGGGTCATGAAGAACCCTTCTTGACGTTTTTCCTGGACCATGTAGTTCTCATCCCTATGCTGGGTTGAAACCCGAAAGTGTCTTCAGTATTCCACGTCAATCAGGAGATCGTCTTACCTACATTCAGGTTCCCGGGGTCCACTGAAACTCAACCTCTGGATGTAGGAGAAGCTATAAAGGAATATCTGAAAATTACTTCTCCCTTTAGACGTTCTGATCATCTCTTTGTCTTACACTCGGGCAGCAATAAAGGGAAGAAAGCCTCAACCAGGACACTCGCAGCTTGGATCGTGCAGACCATCCAGCAAGCATACAGGGCAAAGGGCTTGGCTCCTCCAAAGGCGGTGACAGCTCACTCTACCAGGGGAATGGCAGCCTCGTGGGCGGCGGCCCGACATGTGGCTCCAGACACCATCTGCAAAGCAGCCTCATGGGCTTCTATTAATACATTCATGTCTCATTACTGTATAGAGCCTGCTTCACTGTCCTCTGTAAACTTTGGTTTGAAAATCCTATCGGCTGATAGGGCAAATTAAAATTATGTTTTGCTCAGCATACCCACCCGTGTTGTTGGCTAGTTATCTCCCACACATAGGCTGCCATGGAGTCTGTCAGGAAAAAGGAAAATTTATTGTCAAATACTTACCGTAATTTTCCTTTTCTGATGGACTCCATGGCAGACGGAGTTCCCACCCATTGGTCAAAGAGTAGGCTAGGTAGCCTCCCTGGCGGTTTTCCCGAGTGTGGCTCGGGGTTAAAATTCAGTACCATTAGCGGTAACCCCGAGCCACACTCGGGATCGCATTGCAGGATCCTGGGGCGGCGTTACTTACCTTGTCCCCGGGATCCTGCGATGTCCCCCGCAGTGTCCGAGGACTCCGTCCTCCTCCGAAGCCTCTCTGTGCCAGGCTCCGTTCCCTGCGAGCGGCGCGACGCACGGGGGCGGAGCCTGGCGGCAAATTCAAAAAACTATCAAAATCATAACACATACAGTACTGTAATCTTACAGATTACAGTACTGTATGAAATGATTTCACATCCCTTTTGTCCCCAGTGCTCTGGCCCATGCCCTGCATGCAGTTTTACATGATATACACTGTTCTTTCTGCCTGGAAACTGGAGATTGTCCATAGCAACCAAAAAGTGTCCCTTTACGTCAAAAGTGGCTTTAGACCAGCTAGAAAACAGCGATAATAAATTAGAACACTTGCAGAATTGAGCGATAGTGAATTGTGGGGAAATTTATTTTATTACTATTTTTTTTAATTATTTATTTTTATTTATTATATTATAATTTATGTTTTTGTGTTTCAAACTTTATCATACCTGGGATATCTACTAGACTCTGGTTTGGACAGATTTAAGTGTGTTATTGTTAAGATTTACAGACCTACAATATAAAACGCCAAATTTCCATGCAAAATAATGGTACCGCTTTCAGCACCTAAAATCCAAAATAATCATACCGCCAGGGAGGTTAAGGAACGCAGTAGCTAGTGGTGAGTACTCATTTATGGAAATGGGGTCCTATAGCATTGGAGAGGAGGCGGGGTTAACCCACACGTAGGCTGCCATGGAGTCCATCAGGAAAGGAAAATTACGGTAAGTATTTGACAATAAATTTTCCTTTTTCCTGGCCACTATCCATGACAGCATACGCACAATCCATGCATGTGCTACCATGAAGGCACCAGGAAAGTAACTTAAAACTAAAAAGGGATTTGTCTAAGACATGCCAATCAGTCTAGTTAAGATGCAGCTGGGAAATCCGTTGCATGAAAAGAACACACATAAAACATAAAAAATTTGAAACAATTTTATTTGTCCAAAAAAAAAAAAACAGGACTTGGAAAAGAAGCAAGGAAAGCAAAATACACACATGTATGTTAATTTGAGACACTAACAGAATATGTTTGAGGTTTGACCCTTTTGCAGTGTAAATTAACAGGAGTTAAAAGGAGTGCACCCACAAATGGACATCTATTAAGGATTAAAACAACATTAGGCACAACATCTTGAGAAAGAATTTGAAAAATAAGGCAGCACATACAGTTAAATCAAAGTGAACAACGTAAAAACAACAAAAATTGACAACATAAAAAAAGATTTCATGGTAAAATAACCACCATCCAAAAAAAAAACAACAAACCAAAGTAACAAATAAATTGCATAAAAACACATCTGTTTTGCAACAACATAATAAACAAAATACAAATATAAAATACATGTGTTAGAAACTCGATAAGGACACCCAAATGTACTCTCTTGCCGGCCCCCCACACACACACAATCTTGGATCTTTTCAGGGCAAAGTAAAGAATGCTATCTGCAAGCTTTATATAACATAGGTTTGTGTGCTAATGAGGCAATTGCAAACACATGGACAGTTAATGAAACACACAAAATGCAAGTTCACCCAATGTAGAGAGAACTTAAAAAGTGAGTACACCTGTTAAGGATGTCCTTAAATTACTAACCCAAAAAACACACTCTGAGCATGCCCAGAAACATCCAAGTAATGTTTACACACAAAAAGCACCACCAAAAAAAAACAAAGTCCCTGAGCATGCCCAGACCAACCCAAATGCATTTCAAACACCAAAAGGCACAGGAAAAAAACAAAGTCCCTGAGCATGCCCATTCCGTGCATTTTTGATGCAGAAAAAAAAACTCACTGGACTGCATGTGGTGTGAACTGGCCCTTGAGACCCCATTCACACAGGGGCAACACGACTTTCAGGTCACCTCAGCGAGGCGACCTGCAAACGACTGCCCGGGCGACTTGCAAAATGACTTCTGTATAGAAGTCTATGCAAGTCGCCCCAAGTCGCCCCCGAAGTCGTACAGGAACCTTTTTCTAAGTCGGAGCGACTTGCGTCGCTCCCCTTAGAACGGTTCCATAGCACAGAACGGGAGGCGACTTGTCAGGCGACTAGGTCGCCTGACAAGTCGTCCCTGTGTGAATGGGCTCTAAGGAATAAAAGTTATTTTATTTTATTTTTTTTAACAGAAGAATAAAAGTTATTTAAAACTACTTGCAGCTATAATGAAATGTCGGTCCGGCAATACACATAAAAGTTCATTGATAAAAACAATGGTATGGATATTAAGGGGAACCCCGCGCCAAAATAAAACAAAAAATCTTCTTTCTTCTATCTTCTTTCTTCTATCTTCCTTCGGTTTCTTCATCCATCTTCTTCTTCCTCCGATCCTCTGCTTCTTGCTCCGGTGTTCTCGTCCGGCATCTTCCTCCGTGGCGTCTTCTTTCCTTCTTGGTTCTTGGGCCGCTCTGCATCCATGGGAGGCTCCCACTGTGTGACGCTCGTCTTCTGACGGTTCTTAAATAACGGAGGGTGGGGCCACCCGGTGACCCCGCCCCCCTCTGACGCACGGGGACTTCCCCGAGGCTGTCACGTACCTGGTTGGAGGCCGAAATGCTGAGAGGGCTCCCCTTGCGGCTGAGCGCAGTACACCCCTGAAGTTGGGTACAGAGGGTGTAGTGCCCAGAGAAGCACAGGTTGCCAGATGGATTCCAGAGAGAAGAGCTGGTGGGCACCAAAAGGACACCGGGTAATACAGGAAACATAGCTGGGCTAAAGTCTATCAGAATCCTCGGTAATACTTGGCAAGATGTGCACCAGGAACAGTAGTGGAAGCCAGGCCAGGGGTCAAACACAGTAGATCCAGCAAGAGGAAGAGGCAGGTTGCAGAAACAGGGACAAGCCAAAGGTCTGGTATCAGGAAGCAGGCAGGAACAGGTACTGTAGCAAAGTCCGTAATACAAGCTGGGATCAGGTACTGGAGAGGACAACAAGTCGGTAAATCAAGCCAGGGGGTCAAACCAGAAGAGCAGATCAGACAGGTCAGGAACAAGCCGGGTCACAACAGGAATCCAATAATAATTGCACAGAGGCTCAAGAACACAGGAAGACTGACAAACCAGCAACTGCAGACACCAGCAGACTTCCTTATATAGGCCCATGTGACCTGCTGGTAGAGATACTGGGTCCTAAAGTCCTTCTCCTGCCAGAGATGCTGGGTGCTAAAGTCCTTCTCCTGCCATAAGTGCTGGTAGAGATGCTGGGTCCTAGAGCCCTTCTCCAGCTGTTGGTTCCTTGACAACTGGCACTATTGCCAGTTCTCCTACGGCCATTTCCCTGACAGAGGCTTTCCCTGTGACGTCAGAGGGGGCGGACAGGGAAGTCCCCTCCGTTATTTAAGAACCATCAGAAGACAAGAAGCGTCACACAGCGGGAGCCTCCCATGGATGCGGAGCGGCCCGAGAACGAAGAAGGGAAGAAGACGGCGCGGAGGAAGATGCCGGGCGAGAACACCGGAGCAAGAAGCAGAGGATCGGAGGAAGAAGAAGATGGATGAAGAAACCGAAGGAAGATAGAAGAAAGAAGATAAAAGAAAGAGGATAGAAGATGGAAAGAAGAAGCATTTAAATAAAGGAATTGTCAAAAAACGGTCTCTTGTCATTTTTAACATTCTTGACACTTTTTTTGTGAAATGGTAGAGGTACTTTTGTACCCCCTTACCATTTCACACGGGGGGGGGGGGGGGCTGGGATCTGGAGGTCCCCTTGTTAAAGGGGGCTTCCAGTTTCCAATAAGCCCCCCACCCGCAGACCCCCACAACCACCAGGCAAGGGTTGTGGGGATGAGGCCCTTGTCCTCATCAACATGAGGACAAGGTGCTTTGGGGGGACCCTCCCAATGTTGAGGGCATGTGGCCTGGTATGGTTCAGGAGGGGGGGCGCTCTCTCGTCCCCCCTCTTTTCCTGTGGCCTGCCAGGTTGCGCGCTCGGATAAGGGTCTGGTATGGATTTTTAGGGGGACCCCATGCCATTTTTTTTTTTTTTTTGGCGTGGGGTTCCCCTTAATATCCATACCAGACCTGAAGGGCCTGGTATTGAATTTCGGGGGAACCCCACGCATTTTTTTTCAGAATTTTGTTTTTTTTCTTAATGCTGTTTTTATCAATGAACTTTTATGTGTATTGCCGGACCGACATTTCATTATAGCCGCAAAGTGAACCAGCGTAAAAAAAGAAAAAAAAAAAAAGTCTAGAGGTGCGCCCGGCGCCCGTTTAACCTATGCAAATGCATTTACGTTGCTTGACATTTACTAAGATTTTGCCGATGCACTGAACCAAAGCATTTGAACAAGCACAACTGCCGTTTGAGCATGCGCAGTGTATAAATTCACCTCCCGCTGCTCTAAACGTATTTGCCGGCACTGCTGGCTTGTTCAGAGAAAGTCACTTTCTCCTTCTATTTTGGCCATATTTGTTACTTGGACAGTTAGTACTACACTTCCCCACATGACCCCACATCACCCCCATAATATTGGCACTTCCAGCTTGTTTAAATTTTAAGTTAAAGATACCGTGTGCCATGTCTATAGTGGCGTACCGATCGCCTCTTCCCGTGTGCTGGGAAGAGAATAGTAAATGGGGGATCGCGCTGTTACCGGCGCAAATGCTTTGTAAATACGAAAATGTAATTTGCGCATCGGCGTGCACCGCAAGTCATGACGCAAATGCTTCATAAATCAGCCCCTATGTGTCTTTCATGGTCTACTTGTGCTGCCCTTATTGTGCTCTTACATTTCTTATTTGATTCCTTGTAGTGTTGGAATGCTGATGGTAACCCTCAGCCTTATATTTTTTAAAGGATATTTTTCTCTTTTTAATGCGCCTTTTTACTCACAAGTTTAGCCACCTTTGGCTTTAGTTCTTTCATATTTATTGCCCCTTGGAAAGCACTGTCTGATGCTCTTAATAATATATTCTTAAAGCACTCCCACTTTTTGTCTGTTGTTTTTCTTTCTAAAATTTCCTCCCCTCCCATTTAACGTTGTGAAGTATGGAGTGCAGTTAGTTACAGATAGCTCCTTTGAAATTCAGTGTTCATGTATTACCCATGTGTCTCCTTTTCCTATGATTTCCAGTAAATGTAATTACCCTGTGATTACTGTTTCCTAATTTTTCCCTTACTTTTATGTCTGCAACCAGCTCTGCACTGTAATTAGTAGGTCGAGCAGAGTCTTGTCTTTTGTTGGGGCCTCCACCACTGACACATGAAATTTTCCTGCAAGACACCCAAGAAATTACAAGCCTAAAGCTGGATACACACTATACAACTTTTGTTCTTTGATTTCTTTTAGATTTACCTTCAACTATGTAGTTCAAGGGTCTATCTGATTGCATACAAATTGAAAGTGATTAGGTTTTACCTCATGTTATATGGTTTTGGTAAAACTAAAGGAAAAAAATCTAAAGAGAATTGGATAGTGTGTATCCAGCTTTAGTTGACTGAACAGTTCCATCTGCCCAGTCAGTATCTGGATAACTGATGTCCCCCATGATAATTACCGTATTTATCGGCGTATAACACGCGCCAGGGTATAACACGTGCCAGCGTATAACATGCACCCCAAGTTTAGGAGGAAATTTTAGGGAAAAAAAACTTTAAGGAAAAACTTACATTTAAATGCCCATCAATGCAGCCTTGTCAGTGTCATCTGCAGCCTTGCCCAGTGACACTGCAGACTTGTCAGTTTTTAAATATGGCGCTTTCGGCTCCTCTCGTAGTGATGTGGGCGGAGCCGAGCGCTGCCGTCATTCATACATGGCCGACTGTACTCGGAGCTAGCCGAACCTAGCCGAGTACACTCGGCTATGAATGAATGTCGGCGACGCTCAGCTCCGCCCACATCACTACGAGAGAAACCGAAAGCAGCCGAGAGCCGCCGACATTCATACACTCAGCTAGGTTCGGCTAGCTCCGCTCCGCTCACAGTCACGCCCAGTCCTGTGTTATGTCCATCATAGGGCGGGACTGGGCGTGACTGTGAGCGGAGCTAGCCGAACCTAGCCGAGTACACTCGGCTATGTATGTATGTCGGCAGCACTCGCTCCTCCACTCAGTAAGCGGGGGATCGGCGTATAACACCCACGTGCGATTTTCCCCTGATTTTAAGGGGGAAAAAGTGCATGTTATACGCCGATAAATACAGTACATTGCCTTGCCTCACCACCATTTCTGTCTGTAAGAGGAGATTAGTCTCCTATTTATCCTTTAGATTGGGTGACCTGTAGCTACATCAACTTCTAATTTCCTATTAGTTTTTCCCCTTCTAGTCCCAGCCACAAGGATTCCACCTCTTCCCTTGCCCTGTTAGTAAAGTTGTCTCTTATATTTACTGTCAAATCACTCTTGACATACATGCACACCCTTCCCCCTCTGCTACCAACCCTGTCCCGCCGATACATGGAATACTCCTGGACAGTCACAAGCCAGTTGTGTGAGCTGTCAAACCAGGTTTCTAAATCTCCCACAAAGTCAAAATCCTCTTCATGTATCAGTAGTTTCAGTTCTGTTATTTTATTCATCAAACTCCTAGCATTTGTGAACACGCCTTTACATTTTGTACCAGAGCATATTATTTTTTTCCTTGTGTGTTCTGAGTCTGCAACAGAATTCTGGCAGCCTACATACATTGACCCTAGTCGCTTTAGATACACTACCAATACGGACCATGGTAGCACCCTCTGTTTCTCGCTTACTGACTGAAATAGCTTCCTCTGCCCCTCCTATTTTAAATGTTTCTCTAGCTTTTTGGCCATCTTCTCTCCCAACAGAGCTGCACCTTCCCCATTTAGGTGCAGTCCATCCCTGCTATAGAGCCAGTAACCGACCAAAAAGTCAGCCTAGTTCTCCAAACCCTCCTTCCTGCACCAGTTCTCCCACCTATTGTTAAGTTCACTAATCTCCTGCTGCTTCTCTGGTATGGCTTGAGATACTTGCAGTATTTCCAAGAATACAACCTTGGAGGTCCTTTTTCTTTAGTATAGCTCCTAAGTCCCTGAAATCATTTTTAGGACACTCCATCTCTGTCTAAATTTGTCATTGGTACCATTGTGTATCATGACATTTGGCTCTTCCCCAGTCTCATCCAACAATCTGTCCATCTGATCCACAATATGCCGAACCTGAGCAACATACTGTAAACAACATACTGTTTGGCTTGGTGTCGGCATAAACTCTCAGATGCGACTCATTCAGATAGCAGAGAAATGACGTGGCTTATTCAGACAGAAGAGGAATGACAGAGCAGACAGAAATCACATGTGGTGCTTTGGATAGAGGCAAGTACACATAGAAGGTTATTGTCAGGAAGATCCTGCCATTAATCGGCGAACCAGGCTCACTGGTGCGCGTTTGCGGGTGCCATTGCGCGGGCACGCGCATACCTGTTGACGCCAGGTGGGCTATTTAAACCTGCCTGTCACACTCAGTCTCCGCTGTCTGCTCTACAGCGTTCTGTGTGTGTTACCGGATCTGATCTAAGACTACCTGTTAATTGACCCGGCTATCTGTTTGTGACCAACCCAGCTACCTGCCTGCATCTGACCTCCGGCTTCCCCTGACTTTTCTCCTGTTTGATCCTTGGTACCTTTGCTGTCCGTCTGATACCGATCACTGGCCTGTTTGACAATCCTTCTGCCTGATTCCTGATATCTGCCTACTTGCCTGCTGTGTTCCTGGTTCCAGTCCACCATCCAGCCATCAGTCTGCTTACCTGCTGTTGTTCCAGTCCAGCATCCAGTCTCCGGTCTGCTCACCTGCTGTTGTTCCTGGTTCCAGTCCAGCATCCAGTCTCCAGTCTACTTGCCTGCTGTGTTCCTGATTCCAGTCCAGCATCCAGTCTCCAGTCTACTTGCCTGCTGTGTTCCTGGTTCCAGTCCAGCATCCAGTCTCCAGTCTACCTGCCTGCAGTTGTTCCTGGTTCCAGTCCAGCACTCCAGTCTTCTGCCTACTCACCTGCTGTTGATCCTGCCAGGCACCCATACCACTCCTCACTCCTGTGCTCTCTGTCCCCATTCCAGAGGGCCGTGAGTGGGAGCGGTAGGGGAGGTCTCTCTCTGCAGTTCGGGCTCAAAACCCACCAGGTACGTGACAGTTATGCTTTGTTAATTTTGCTGCTTTATTTGCTTTTCTCTAGGGAGGGTTTAATAACACTTTAACCACTTGCTTACTGGGCACTTAAACCCCCCTCCTGCCCAGACCAATTTTCAGCTTTCAGTGCTCTCACACTTTGAATGACAATTACTCAGTCATGCAACACTGTACCCAAATGATTTTTTTGTCCTTTTTTTCATACAAATAGAGCTTTCATTTGGTGGTATTTGATCACCTCTGGGTTTTTTATTTTTTGCTCTATAAATGAAAAAATACCGAAAATGCTTTTTTCTTCGTTTCTGTGATAAAATTTTTCAATTTTTCTTCATAAATGTTGGCCACAATTTATACTGCTACATATCTTTGGTAAAAATAACCCAAATTATTGGATATTATGTGGTCTGTGTGTAATTTATAGAGTCTACAAGCTATGGTGCAAATCATAAAAAAATGATACATCTGATCACACCTGATGTACTGAGGCCCATCTCATTTCTTGAGACCTTAACAAGCCAGGAAAGTACAAATGCCCCCCAAATGACCTCTTTTTGGAAAGTAGACATTCCAGGGTATTCAGTAAGAGGCATGGTGAGTTATTTGAAGTTGTCATTTTTTCCCACAATTCTTTTCAAATTAAGGTTTTTTTTTTATTTTTTATATTTTTTTCAGAAAATTGTCATTGTAATAGCTTATTTCTCTCACATGGAATGTGCATACCACAAATGACACCCCAAAATACATTCGGCTACTCCTCCTGAGTATTACAATACCACATGTGTGGGACTTTTTCACTAACTGGCCACATACAGAGGCCCAACATGCAGGGAGCATCATCAGGTGTTCAAGGAACATAAATTACCCATCTAACTTGTTGACTACCTATTACACTTTTGAAGGCCCTAGAGCACCAGGACAATGGAAACGCCCACAAAATGACCCCATTTTGGAAAGCACACACCCCAAGGTATAATCTATGAGGCATAATGAGTCTTTTGAATGTTTCATTTTTTTCCAGAAGTTTTTGGAAAATGTGGAAAAAAATGAAAACGCATTTTTTTTTTTACACAAAGTTGTCCGTTTATAAGATATTTCCAACACATAGCATTTACATAGCAAAAATAACACCCCGAAATACATTCTGCTACTCCTCCTGAGTAAAACGATACCACATGTGTGAGACTTTTACACAGCGTGACCACATACAGAGGCCTAATATTGAAGTAGCACCTTCAGGCGTTCTACGAGCATAAATTACACATCTCATTTCTCACCCACCTATTACACTTTTGAATGCCCTGGAGCACCAGGACAATGGAAACGCCCACAAAATTACCCCATTTTGGAAAGCTAACACCCCAACGTATAATCTATGAGGCATAATGAGTCTTTTGAACGGTTCATTTTTTTCCAGAAGTTTTTGGAAAATGTGGAAAAAAATGAAAACGCATTTTTTTTTACACAAAGTTGTCAGTTTATAAGATATTTCCAACATATAGCATTTAGATAGCAAAAATGACACCCCAAAATACATTCTGCCACTCCTTCTGAGTATGGCAATACCACATGTGTGAGACCTTTACACAGCCTGGCCACATACAGAGATCCAACATGCAAGGAACACCGTCAGGTGTTCCAGGGACACATAGCATGCACATACCAAGAATTACACCCCAAAATACATTATGCTGAGCAAAGAGAAACAAAAGATTACCTGTGGTTTTAGTAGTACAGTTGTCCACAGGAGGATAGCACTTGTCCAGGCAGCAGGCAGGGACTTGGTCAGCAACAGCGAACACAATTTTTCAGGCAGCAGGCAGGAATACTGTCCATAGTCAGTACAGGCAGCAGGCAGGGATACTGTCCATAGGTCAGTGCAGTGCAGGGTCAGTGCATGCAGAGATTGTCAGCAGTGCCAAAATATTGGTCTTGGTAGTAGGCAGGAACATGGTCCATGTGCTGTGGTCAGTGCGACAAACAGAGGCATGACGGCAGTAACTCCTACAGGCAGCACGCAGAAGTAGGGCCTCGTTCAGGACAGAATGGGGACAGGGGTAGAGGCTTCTCCCACCCAAATCTCTTTGAAGCCTCCGAGTCTCCAGACCCTAATCTAGGAATGAGAAAACAAAGAAAATTGTTTTCTTCATCCAGAAAAACTATTCTGGAGCCCCTCACATATGTGAGACCCCTGTGTTGAATCCCACTAGTTCAGTTGCAGAGTACAAGATCAGTCCAAGAGGCAGGCAAGAGGCATGGTCAAACAGTCCAAGGTCAGTTCCAGATCAGGCAGAGGTATGTACAGAATCGTTAGGCAGAAGCATGTTCGAATAACAGTCCAGGGTCAGTTCCAGATCAGGCAGAGGTATGTAGAGAATCGTTAGGCAGAAGCATGGTCGAATAACAGTCCAGGGTCCGTTCCAAATCAGGCAGCGGTATGTACAAAATTGGCAGGCAGAAGCGTGGTTGAATAACAAGCCAGGGTCAGTTACAGAGCAGGCAGTGGCATAAGGGGTGTGAAGGCAGGAACTGAGGATTACGTTTACCATACTTCACTAATAATTTAGTGAAGTATGGTAACGGCGGAAACATTCACCTATGCAGAGGCCTGGTTGGGAAGGACATTGTGCACAATAATAAGATGTGTCTCTTCTGACTCCTGCTCTGGTACACACCTTACATCTTTTTTGACGTCTTTGGCCTGTTGGTTTGGGAGGGAGTTTATCTGGAAAGTGGCATTTGGAGAGTCGACTAACAACATCTGATTGGATGTTTTCTGGTGGGCCGTTCGGGAATATAAGGGCAGTGTAAATTTCCTCCTGGTAGCCAAGGAAGGGTTGGGGGTTTTGGGTGGAGTTGCGGTAAATGATATAGGAATTGAATATGGCCAATTGAAAAAATAAATTGCTACTTTTTTGTACCAATGGTATGTCAGTCTTGTGGCAAGGTATGGTTCCAACATTTGATCGTTGAAGTCGACTCCCCCCATAAACAAATTGTATTCACGGATGCATGTTGGTTTTTGGATGGGGCCATTCCTTCTGGGGATTTCCACATAGGTGTTATTGTGGATGGAAAACAACATGTACACATCCCTTCTGTCCCTCCACTTCACTGCCAGAATCTCTTTGTTACGCAGACTTGCCGTTTCTCCTTTTCTCAACTTCTTATTAACAAGACTTTGAAGAAAGCCCTTCTGATTCTTTTTTACGGTGCCACATGCTGGTGTCTTCTTCCAGTGAAGGTTGTGGAACAGGGGCAGAGAAGTGTAGAAGTTGTCTACGTACAGGTGGTAGCCTTTCTCCAGTAGGGAGTATATGAGGTCCCAAACAACTTTCCCGCTGGATCCCAAGTAGTCCGGGCAATTAGGGGGCTGCAGCTGGGTGTCCTTCCCTTCATACACTATGAAGGAATATGTGTACCCTGTGGCTCGGTCACATAATTTGTACACCTTCACCTCATAGCAGGCCCTTTTGCTGGGGATAAATTGCTTAATTTTAAGCCTGCCGCTAAATTTAACAAGGGACTCATCCACACATATGTGTTGGTCCATGGTGAACAGCTGGGGGAATACTTTAGAAAAATAATTTAATATTGGCTGAATTTTGTAAAGCCTGTCATAATTTGGATCATTTCGGGGAGGGCACTGGGTATTGTCGTTGAAATGTAGGAACCGCATTATCATCAAATACCTGGTTCTGGGCATTACCGCGGAGAAGAGCGGCATGTGGTGGAGGGGGTGGGTTGACCAATAGGAACAGAATTTGTTTTTTTTGGTGAGCCCCATATTAAATGTGAGGACCAAAAAAACCTTGAACTCCTCCACTGTCAGGTCTCTCCACTCGTAGGGACGTGCATAATATGATGTGGGATTTTGCAAAATAAATTGCTGTGCATACAGGTTGCACTGGGCCCCACTTGACGCCAACATGTCCTCCGTAAAAATCAAATTAAAAAAATTAATTGGGGTAAAATTCTCTGTATCCACCTGGACTCCTGGCTGGGCAGTGAAAGGGGGAACGCTAGCTTCTCTTGAATTAGGAGGAAGCCACAAGGGGTTCTGGAGGGCATAGGGAAGGCTGGCATGGGACCTAACCCTTTGGGGCTGAGGTGACACCCCACTGGTACTTGGCCTTTCTTGCTGAGGTACTGCAGTGCTGGTGGAGGGCACTGCGGTGCTGGTGGAGGGCACTGCGGTGCTGGTGGATGGCACTGCGGTGCTGGTGGATGCCACTGCGGTGCTGGTGGATACCACTGCCTCCTTACCAGAATGCCTTCGTTTGGCGGGCCGAGTTTCTTCCTCCTCTAAGTCTGTTAGTGTTCCACTACTGAGGACTGGTTCGTAATTTACGTCAGAATCCGAATTGGAAAGGGAATCTGAAAAAGAGAGCTCCCCGTTGCTTTCATCGGCCGTGGAAAGAATTTGGTATGCCTCCTCGGCGGAAAAGCTTTTTTTGGACATGGCTGCTGGTGGTTATGAGATTGCACAGGTGTGTGCTAAGCCTGCACTGATGAGGTGGCACTGATGAGCACAGATGTGCACTGATGGCACAGATGTGCACTGATGAGGCGGCACAGATGGACACTGATCGCACAGATGGGCACTGATGAGGCGGCACAGATGTGCACTGAGGCAGCACAGATGGGCACTGAGGAAGCAGCACAGATGTGCACTGATTGATTGCACAGATTTACACTAATGAAGCGGCACAGGTGGGCACAGATATGCACTGATGTGGCACTGGTGAGATGGCACAGATGGGCACTGGTGAGGTGACACAGATGGGCACTGATGAGGCGGCACAGATGGGCGCTGATGAGGCAGCACAGATGGGCACTGATAAGGCGGCACAGATGTGCACTGATGAGGCGGCACAGATGGGCACTGATTGGTACATATGTGCACTGTTGAGGTGGCACAGATGGGCACTGTTGAAGTGGCACAAATGGGAACTGTTGAGGCGGCACAGATGGGCACTGTTGAGGCGGCACAGATGGGCACTAATGAGGCGGCACAGATGTGCACTGATTGCACAGATGTGCACTGAGGCGGCACAGATGAGCACTGATTGGCACAGATGGGCACTGATGAGGTGGCACAGATGGGCACTGATGAGATGGCACAGATGGGCACTGATGAGATGGCACAGTTGGGCACTGATGAGATGGCACAGTTGGGCACTGATGAGGTGGCACAGATGGGCACTGATGAGTTGGCACAGATGCGCACTTATTGCACAGATGTGCACTGATTGCAGATGGGCACAGACGGGCACTGATGGGCACAGACGGGCACTGATGGCACAAGTGGGCACTGATGTGCACAGGTGGGCACAGATGGCACTAGATAGATGTCACTTTTGGGCACACATCTCTTTTCTACTGTCAAAAATGTACTCACAGAATCTCTCTCTCCTCACACGCTGTCTCTGTGTCAGGAGAGAGAGTCGGCAATAAGAGATGATCTCAATTGTTTACATTTCAGATCATCTCTCATTGGAGGCGGCGATCGCACTGTAAATGGTCGCTGTGATTGGCCGTTCACAGCGATCTGTAATTGGCTGTGTCCAAGGGACATGGCCAACACAGATTTTCCCCGAGACGCGCTCATTAGAGCGCGCTGGGAATGAGGAAAGGGACTACGTCTATTGATGTCGTCCCCGGTAAGGTAGATCCGCGCTGTTGCCGTCATTTGGCAATAGCCCGGATCTGAAGAGGTTAAAGTGGTTTTAAACCCTTTACAACCACTTTTGGCTACAGGTAAGCCTATAATAAGGCTTACCTGTAGCTATCGTGAATTTGCATAGTTTAGGAGATATTCACTGAATACGCATGTGCCCATGACGTTGGCACATGCGCACTGAAGAGACGGCTCATACGTGCCGTTTCTTCAGCTAGTGTGCCGTTACCGGCGGCTCCCGCGCACATGCATAAGAGTGACATCATCGCGGCTCAAGCCAATCACAGCGCCGGAGCCCGCGATACCCGGAAGTAAATCTGGGAGACATGTCGCTGGCCAAAGCAGTGTG
Source organism: Aquarana catesbeiana (assembly GCF_042186555.1). Taxonomy (NCBI): domain Eukaryota; kingdom Metazoa; phylum Chordata; class Amphibia; order Anura; family Ranidae; genus Aquarana; species Aquarana catesbeiana. The sequence goes on along the minus strand of NC_133330.1, from coordinate 166,734,401 downwards.
CTTACCTTTGATCTAAGGTAAGTATATCATAATGAGCTAGTATGCTTGGCATACTAGTTCATTATGCCTTTGTCATACAGTTTTTTTCCTCCCCGTGGGTTTACAACCACTTTAACATCTTATATTTTGCTATTTTTTTACTTCTAAGTTTACATTCTTTCCTCCTTATGAAGACACTTTGCATACAAGATGCAAGATGATACAGGTATTTTGATATGTCATGTTTTACAATAAAACCACACATTTTTAAAGCAACTCTCACATATACTCGTGTGGGTCTCTGACAGCAAATAAGTTGTCTCACAGTGTAATATAAAATCAAAAACAATGCTATTGAAATAAAATGACACTTTAGGGCTGACAGATAATGTCAGTCAACCATGAACAGTTCTGTAACAGTGTCTGTACACGCATGCTGCTTGAAATATCGAACAAGGGGAATCCTGAGCTAAAGTAGACCCGTGAACGTATTCCTTTCATCAGAGTAACACGCATCTAGTGTTTCAGGCTTTGTAACTTAACCCTTTGTTCCATGCACTTTACTGTCCTTACAGAAAGTGATCAATTAAGAACGTGTCAAAATAAACGTACAACCAAGTAAATAATCCTTCTCCAAAATTTGACACTTATATATAAAATTAAGGGTAAATTAATTTCACGGTTAACAGATTTTACTCTCTTATACATAAAAATATCCTAATGGCTTTTTAATAATGCAGTACACAGACCAGTGATGTGCAGCAACCCACATTAACCAACTGGATTTTATCTTTTATCAGTTTAGAATGATTAGAACAATGAAAGAGAGTCACTGAGCAGATGCTAAAATGTAAATAAGTAAAGTAGTGTGAATCATATTACACAGGATTTTAAAGATTATTATTATTATACAGGATTTATATAGCGCCAACAGTTTACGCAGCACTTTACAATATAAAAGGAAGACAATACAGTCATAATACAATAAAATACAAGAGGATTAAGAGGGCCCTGCTCAGAACAGCTTACAATCTAATAGGGTGGGGCAGGTGGTACAAAAGGTTGTAACTGTGGGCAATGAGCTGATGGAAGTGGTAAAAGATTAGTCGGAGACTAGGGATGAGCTCAATGTTCGGGACGAACATCGGGAACAGCGAACATTACGGGGCGTTCGTGGAAAATTTGTGTGCCGCGGAATGCCCCATAATGCACTGCGAGATCGCAGTGCATTGCTGTATAATGATTGGTCAAAGCATGCACCTGACCTGCATGCATTGGCCAATCAGAGCGCTCTGGTAAGAGAGCCATAATTGGCCAAAGGCAGGGTGCCTTTGGCCAATCATGACTCAGGGGGACTAAGTCCACGCCCCACACTATATAAGGCTGCTTACACGGAAGGCGTGTGTAGTGTTGTTGGCATGGACAGAGAGATAGCTTGATTTAGATTAAGTAGGAAGGTTATTCAGTTAGTGGCAGTGTATTTGATATATATATATATATATATATATATATATATATATATATATATATATATATATATACTCTGCATTATTTAGCATAGACTATATATTCAGTGTTTACTTGGTATTCAGTCAGAGTGCAGGCAGTGTATTAATAAATTATATATATATATATATATATATATATATATATATATATATATACAGTATCTCACAAAAGTGAGTACATCCCACATTTTTGTAAATATTTTATTATCTTTTCATGTGACAACACTAAAGAAATTACACTTTGCTACAATGTAAAGTAGTGAGTGTACAGCTTGTGCAATAGTGTACATTTGCTGTCCCCTCAAAATAACTCAACACACAGCCATTAATGTCTAAACCGCTGGCAACAAAAGTGAGTACACTTCTAATGTCACGTGCACACAATCGCACATTCCGACAACAAAACCTATGTTTTTTTTTTCCAACGGATATTGGCTCAAACTTGTCTTGCATACACACGGTCACACAAAGTTGGTGGGAAACTGCGAACATCAAGAACGCGGTGATGTACAACACGTACGACGAGCCAAGAAAAATGAATTTCAATAGCCAGTGTTGCTCTTCTGCTTGATTCCGAGCATGCGTGGAACTTTGTGCGTCAGAATTGTGTACACACGATCGGAATTTCCGACAGCGGATTTTGTTGTCGGAAAATTTGAGATCCAGATCTCAAATTTTGTGTGACGGAAATTCCGATTGAATATATCCATTGGAGCTTACACACGGTCGGAATTTCCGTCAAAAAGCTCCCATCGAACATTTTCCATCAGAAAATCCGACCATGTGTACGAGGCATTAGTGAAAATGTCCGAATTGGACCTAAAGTGTCAAAATTTCGTGTGGCCACTATTATTTTCCAGCACAGCCTTAACCTTCTTGGGCATGGAGTTCACCAGAGCTTCACTGGTTGCCACTGAAGTCCTCTTCCACTCCTCCATGACGACATCACAGAGCTGGTGGATGTTAGAGACCTTGCACTCCTCTACCTTCCTTTTGAGGATGCCCCACAGATGCTCAATAGGGTTTAGGTCTGGAGACATGCTTGGTCAGTCCATCAACTTTACCCTTAGCTTTTTTAGCAAGGCAGTGGTCATCTTGGAGGTGTGTTTGGGGTTGTTATCATGTTGGAATACTGCCCTGCGGCCTGGTCTCCAAAGGGAGGGGATCATTCTCTGCTTCAGTGTGTCACAGTACATGTTGGCATTCATGGTTCCCTCAATGAACTGTAGCTCCCCAGCTCTCATGCAGCCCCAGACCATGACAACTCCCACCACCATGCTTGACTGTAGACAAGACACACTTGTCTTTGTACTCCTCACCTAGTTGCCTCCACACACACTTGACATCATCTGAACCAAATAAGTTTATCTTGGTCTCATCAGACCACAGGACATGGTTCCAGTAATCCATGTCCTTAATCTGCTTGTCTTCAGCAAACTGTTTGCGGGCTTTTTTGAGCATCATCTTTAGAAGAGGCTTCCTTCTGGGACGACAGCCATGCAAACCAATTTGATGCAGTGTCCGGCATATGGTCTGAGAACTAACAGGCTGACCCCCCCACCTCTTCAACCTCTGCAGCAATGCTGGCAGCACTCATACATTTATTTCCCAAAGACAAATTCTGGATATGATGCTGACCACGTGCACTCAACTTCTTTGGGCAACCATGGTGAGACCTGTTCTGAGTGGAACCTGTCCTGTTAAACCGCTGTATGGTCCTGGCCACCATGCATGCTGCAGATTGATTTCAGGGTCTTGGCAATCTTCTTATAGCTTAGGCCATCTTTATGTAGAGCAGCAATTCTTTTTTTAAATCCTCAGAGAGTTCTTTGCCATGAGGTGCCATGTTGAACTTCCAGTGACCAGTATGAGAGAGTGAGAGAGATAACACCAAATTGAACACACCAGCGCCCCATTTACACCTGAGATCTTGTAACACTAATGAGTCACATGACACCCAGAAGGGAAAATGGCTAATTGGGCCCAATTTGGACATTTTCACTTAGGGGTGTACTCACTTTTGTTGCCAGCAGTTTAGACATTAATGGTTGTGTGTTGAGATATTTTGAGGAGACAGCAAATTTACACTGTTATACAGGCTGTACACTCACTACATTGTAGCAAAGTGTCATTTCTTCAGTGTTGCCACATGAAAAGATAGAATAAAATATTTACAAAAATGTAAGGTGTGTACTCACTTTTGTGAGATTGTGTGTGTGTGTATATATATGATGCGCTGCATCCAGTGTAGCCTATATCATCTACAGTGCATTCTGTGATGTACTGTTTATAATACACTTTAGGCGGTGTACACAGTATCTAATACAGTGTGTACAGTTTCTACTACACTTCTGGCGGTGTACACAGTATACAATACAGTGCAGCCGTCGTACAGTTTCTACTACTTTTCTGGTGGTGTACACAGTATCTAATGCAGTTTGTACAGTTTCTACTACACTTCTGGTGGTGTACACAGTACACAATACAGTGCAGCCAGAGTAGAGTTTCTAATACAGTGCAGGCGGTGTACACAGTATCTAATACAGTGTGTACAGTTTCTACTACACTTCTGGTGGTGTACACAGTATACAATACGGTGCAGCTGTTGTATAGTTGCTAATTCAGTGCAGGCAGTGTACACAGTATCTAATACAGTGTGTACAGTTTCTACTACACTTCAGGTGGTGTACACAGTACACAATACAGTGCAGCTGTAGTACAGTTTCTACTACTTTTCTGGTGATGTACACAGTATCTAATACAGTGTGTACAGTTTTTACTACACTTCTGGTGGTGTACACAGTATACAATACAGTGCAGCCAGAGTACAGTTTCTAATACAATGCAGGCGGTGTACACAGTATCTAATACAGTGTGTACAGTTTCTACTACACTTCTGGTGGTGTATACAGTACACAATACAGTACAGCTGTAGTACAGTTTCTACTACTTTCCTGGTGGTGTACACAGTATATAATACCATGTGTACAGTTTTTACTACACTTCTGGTGGTGTACACAGTACACAATACAGTGCAGCCAGAGTACAGTTTCAAATACTTTGCAGGCGCTGTACACAGTATCTAATACAGTGTGTACAGTTTCTTCTACACTTCTGGTAGTGTACATGGTACACAATACATTGCAGCCCTAGTACAGTTTCTAATACAGTGCAGGCGGTGTACACAGTATCTAATACAGTGTAGTGTTGCAAAACAAAAAATGCATCATGTCCGGAAGGCCACCAAGGAGAGGCAGACGCTCACAGGCCACTAAAGAGGGCAAGCAGCCTCTGTGTCTACAGTCAACAGTGGTGGTTGTGGGCATGGTGCATCCTCTGCAGGTAGCCGTGGAGCACGCTTGTCCTTTTTTCTGCTGCTGGCCGTGTTATTGAGCCAGAGCATGCAGAAGAGTTGGTGGAGTGGATAAAAAAGCCAACCTCATCCTCCTTATCCTCTGTCACTCAGTCTCAGAGTAGTTTGTATTCCAATGCAGCTGCCAAAGCAGCCTATTCCACCGGCTCCTTGTCCACAATCATTCCTTCCGTAGCCCCACCGTCATGCATGGAGGAGTCCCCAGCAGTGTTGCCAACTGCCCAAAGTGAAATTTACTGGCAGAACGCCAACATTTACAAACGGCACCAATTTTTTACTGACAAAAAAATCATGAAATTTACTGACGGATCCACATTCTTTACTGGCACTGCAAAAAAGTACCTAAAATGTTTTTTGCGCTAAACAGTGCAAATATCAATATTTGAACTATAAACACATAGCTATTGCTATTAGCAATGTATTTAAGTTAAACAAAAGTCAAAAAATAATATATTTCTCATTTTACATGAAGGTCAGGATACTATAACCCAGCCAGCACAGAGTTCTCCCTTACATCAGAGTCTGCAGGATGGTGACCAGAGACCACCTTGCGCAGAGTGAATACACTAAGGTAAGGGGGGATTACTAATATAGGGGTGAACCTTTATATCAGTGCCCCCTTACATTATTGTATTCACTCCCCCCTTACATCAGTGACCCCCCTCAGAATGGCCTGGGGGAGCTGTCACTGACCTCCTCTCAGGTGAACCGTGCAGGGCTCAGTCAGACGGCTCCAGCTTGGCGGCTCTGGTTTTATTCTATAGTCTCCTCTCCACAGTCCACACAGTCTATCTCTTCTTGTAACCCCCATCCCTGCGGCGCTCCCACTCTTGACTCCTTTTTAGGATCCCCTCAGAGACTGCAGACATGATAAAAGACAAGACATGGTCAGAGGCTGCGGACATGATACAGGAAGTGGACAGAGGCTGCGGACATGATACAGGAAGTGGACAGAGGCTGCAGACATACTACAGGAGGTGGACAGAGGCTGCGGACATACTACAGGAGATGGACAGAGGCTGCGGACATACTACAGGAGGTGGACAGAGGCTGCGGACATACTACAGAAGGTGGACAGAGGCTGCAGAAATACTACAGGAGGTGGACAGAGGCTGCGGACATACTACAGGAGATGGACAGAGGCTGCGGACATACTACAGGAGGTGGACAGAGGCTGTGGACATACTACAGAAGGTGGACAGAGGCTGCAGAAATACTACAGGAGGTAGACAGAGGCTGCGGACATACTACAGGAGGTGGAACAAGGCTGCGGACATACTACAGGAGGTGGACAGAGGCTGCGGACATACTACAAGAGGTGGACAGAGGCTGCGGACATACTACAGGAGGTGGACAGAGGCTGCGGGCATACTGCAGGAGGATGTACAGAGCCTGCGGACATACTACAGGAGGTGGACAGAGGCTGCGGGCATACTGCAGGAAGTGGACAGAGGCTGTGGGCATACTGCAGGAGGTGGATAGAGGCTGCGCACATATTACAGGAGGTGGACAGAGGCTGCGGGCATACTGCAGGAGGTGGACAGAGGCTGCGGGCATACTGCAGGAGGTGGCAGAGGCTGCAGGCATACTGCAGGAGGTGGACAGAGGCTGCGGACATACTACAAGAGGTGGACAGAGGCTGCAGAAATACTACAGGAGGTAGACAGAGGCTGCGGACATACTACAGGAGGTGGAACAAGGCTGCGGACATACTACAGGAGGTGGACAGAGGCTGCGGACATACTACAGGAGGTGGACAGAGGCTGCGGACATACTACAGGAGGTGGACAGAGGCTGCGGACATACTACAGGAGGTGGACAGAAGCTGCGGACATACTACAGGAGGTGGGCAGAGGCTGCGGGCATACTACAGGAGGTGGACAGAGGCTGCGGACATACTACAGGAGGTGGACAGAGGCTGCGGACATACTACAGGAGGTGGGCAGAGGCTGCGGGCATACTACAGGAGGTGGACAGAGGTTGCGGGCATACTGCAGGAGGATGTACAGAGCCTGCGGACATACTACAGGAGGTGGACAGAGGCTGCGGGCATACTGCAGGAAGTGGACAGAGGCTGTGGGCATACTGCAGGAGGTGGACAGAGGCTGCGCACATATTACAGGAGGTGGACAGAGGCTGCGGGCATACTGCAGGAGGTGGACAGAGGCTGTGGGCATACTGCAGGAGGTGGCAGAGGCTGCAGGCATACTGCAGGAGGTGGACAGAGGCTGCGGACATACTACAAGAGGTGGACAGAGGCTGCGGACATGCTATAGGAGTTGGACAGAGGCTGCCGACATGATAGTGTCCTCCTCACCCCCTCACAGTAACTTCTTTCTCTGTCCACCATCATATTACTTCTCCACATCATCAGTGTGCTGTGTCCTCCTCCTGTGCCCCTTTCACATCTTCACAGGTCAGGGCAGCACAGTGCTCGCCAGAACAGCAGTCGCTTGGGCACCACATGCTTGACCAGACATATGATGACCTGCCATGCAGTCCGTTGGCAACAGCACTTGAAAGACCCACATCAAAGAAAAAGGCGGACTTCTCCTTGCTCCTCATCTGGGATCTCCAACCCTACTATACCTCCAGTCCTCTCAAAAACCTGCACTGAGAGCAATGAAGGTATAGCAATAGGTGTCCCAAGTATTTGCAGACAATCTACTAGCAATACAACCCCATGTGATTTTTAGCAGGCTAATTTCCCTACCCCAGTTGCGAAACCTTAAAAAGAAATTCGGTCCCAGCCATCCACATGCTCAGCGTCTAAATGCTAGCTTGGCCAAATTGCTAGCACTGGAACTGCTGACTTTTCAGCTGGTAGACTCTGCCCCCTTTCGTGAATTTGTGGAATGTGCTGTACATCAGTGGCAAGTTCAAAAACACAATTTCTTTTCACGGAAGGCCATTCTGGCTCTCTACCGGCATGTGGAAGGCAATGTTTTGGCCTCATTGGACAGGGCGGTCAGCAGTAAGGTTCATATTACCGCTGACTCATGGTCCATTGTGTTGCGTTTGATATAAAATATAATTTTTCTATAAGACTCATAGCATTCTGGTGTCACAGAGACAGACTTTCTCAAACAAATGTTGGACACAATGGGAATGTAGATATCATTGTATTCCTTTGGCAGTTTGAGAACAGTCTATTGGCTCTATAGCTACAGTACACAAGTAAGAAACTTACGGTACTTGTTTGAGGTTCTTTCAGCTCTCAAATAGAAGAATGACTGTTAGATTACTGTCAAGTGTTGGCTTGATTAGACAATTGGTACGTAGATACCTTTGTTGTATTCAGTTGACAGTTTTCAACAGTCCATTGTTTCTACAGCTACAGTAAACAGGTATGTTTTCTGTTGTTTGGTAACTATGGTAAACAGCCGGGCACATTAAAGGGGAATTTAGGCATAAACTAGGGACACACACACATCATCATGCTGTAAGATCAGAAGCCATCCATGATAGAAAAAACGTGCCTGATCCTCCAGAAGAATCGTTGCCAATGGAGATCACGAACATACAGTAACGGAAGATAAGTAACCTTTAAGTGTGTTTGTACTGATATAGACCATAGGCTGTTCATTTTCTAGGCATTTTGCTTGTTGTAGATATCTGTCAGTCTTGTATTGTATTCCTAAGATTGTAATAGTTTTGTATGTACAGCATCTTTGTATAGTAAAAGCACATTTACACATTGCAGAAATTTCAGCTTCCTTGCTTATACCACAGAGTAACCTTGCTAGATAGATGCAAGCAAAACATCCAGCAGGCATAGGCAGGGACATTAGCTTTCCTTCACGGCGCACTGGGTAACTCTGCTGGCAGCTTCGAAGAATGCAGGAAAGGGTTCAGTGTTGTTGGACCTTGTTCCGCCACCATGCCTCCAAAATGTTAGTGGTAATTCTGCCACAGCTCTCTCCTCCACCCCCTCCTCTTCTTCTTGCTCTATGGCTTTTTCTGCAGATTTATCCTCTGAACCAGCGGTGCTCTGTAAACGTTCAAGGGGCTACGCAAGCAGTCAAGCTAAAAGATGCCATGCGATGCTTGAATTGGTCTGCCTAGGGGACAGGAGCCACACCGGGGCAGAGATTTTGTCAGCTCTGCAGGGGCAGGCTCAGAGGTGGTTGACACCACACCAGCTTCAGCCAGGAATGGTTGTATGCGACAATGGCACCAACCTTCTCTTCGCCCTCCGACAGGGACACTTGACCCATGTTCCATGTTTGGCACACATCCTGAATTTGGTGGTGCAGCAAGTATCCAGGCTTACAGGATCTCCTGAGGCAGGCCACAAAATTCTGTGGTTATTTCATACAATGCCAGTGCTCGGCTGGCTGACATTCAAAGGGAATGCAACCTGCCCACCAACCGCCTCATTTGTGGCATGCCCACCAGGTGGAACTCAACGTTGGCAATGCTGCAGCGGCTGCACACACAGCAGAGGGCCATCAATTAGTACCTGTGGGAGTATGGCACCAGCACAGGGTCAGGGGAGCTTGGCTTTTATTTGCCACGCCAGTGGCTACTAATCAAGGATGCATGCACTGTCCTGTCACCGTTTGAGGAGGTCACAAGGATGGTGAGCATCTACAATGCATGCATCAGTGACACTGCCCCTCTAGTGAATCATGGACAGGGTACTTGAGGCAGAACAGCGGGTGGAAGAGGAGGACTTCCTTACCTCTCAAGGCCCCCCTTATCAAGATAGCATTCCTGTGGGCCTGCCAAACACACAGGGAGAAGAGGAGGAGGAGGAGGATTGTGTCAGCATGGATGTAGAGGATAACACTCAGCAGCAGTCTTCAAGGGGTGGTTTTCAGTCCCCATAAAACCACCCAATGCCCAATGTTTCTGCCCCTATTTAACGGGGGCATGTAATTACAATTTTTGATCTAATATTTCACAGCAGGGCCCGTTCCTGCACCCAACAAGAGTATCTGTGAGGGGTTACAGTGTTGTGGCACCACCACCACTGCCCAAGGCCCAATTTTTCTGCCCCTGTTTTACAGGGGCATGTAGTTACAATTCTTGATATAATATTTCACAGCAGGGCCTGTTCCTGCGCCCAACAAGAGTAACTGTGAGGGCTTACAGTGTTCTAGTACCACCAACTCCTAAGGCCCAATTTTCTGCAGAATATATAGGGCAGGATATAGTATATATACTGCTGTTCAGAGTATATAGTGCCTGGGGGACCCCCACGCCATTTTTTTTTAAATATGGGTGTGGGGTTCCCCTTAATATCCATACCAGATCTGAAGGGCCTGGTAAGGATTTTGGGGGTGACATCCACGCCATTTGTTTTTGGTATTTTTGGTATTTGCATCTATTTTGCCAGCATCCGACAATACATTACAGCTGCGAGCAGTTTTAAATGACATTTTTTCCTTTAGAAATATCATTTTGCTGTGGCACTGTTATAAATAGGGATGAGCCGAACATCCCCCGGTTCGGTTCGCACCAGAACTTGCAAACAGGCAAAAAATGTGTGCAAACACTGTTAAAGTCTATGGGACACGAACATGAAAAATCAAAAGTGCTCATTTTAAAGGCTTATATGCAAGTTATTTCCATAAAAGGTGTTTGGGGACCCGGGTCCTGCCCCAGGGGACATGTATCAATGCAAAAAAGTTTTAGAAACTGACATTTTTTCAGGAGCAGTGATTTTAATAATGCTTAAAGTGAAACAATAAAAATGAAATATTCCTTTAAATATCGTGCCGGGGGTGTCCTTAGTATGCCTGTAAAGTAGCGCATCTTACCTCAGAAAAATTTAATTTCTAAAGGAAAAAATGTAATTTAAAACTCATCGTGGCTGTAATGAATTGTTGGATCCCGGCAATATAGATAAAAATCATTGAAAAAAAATGCCATGGGTTCCCCCCCAGTCCAATACCAGGCCTTTGGGTCTGGTATGAACATTAAGGGGAACCCCAAGCCAAATTTTTTTTAAAAATGGCGTAGGGGTCCCCCCAAAATCTCTATACCAGGCCCTTTAGGTCAGGTATGGCTTTTAAGGGGAACCCAGAGCCAAAAAAAAGGGGGGGACGATAGAGCCCCCCTCCTGAACCATACCAGGCTACATGCACTCAACATAGGGAGGGTGCTTTGGGGTCCCCCCAAAAACACCTTGTCCCCATGTTGATGGGTACAAGGGCCTCATCCCCACAACCCTCACACAGTGGTTTTGGGGGTCTGTGGGCGGATGGGGACAAGGTGTTTTTGGGGGGACCCCAAAGCACCCTCCCCATGTTGAGGGCATGTGGCTTGGTATGGTTCAGGAGGGGGGCACTCTCTTGTCCCCCCCTTTTCCAGCGGCCTGCCAGGTTGCATGCTCAGAAAAGGGTCTGGTATGGATTTTGGGGGGACCCCTACACCTTTTTTTTGGCTCGGGGTTCCCCTTAAAATCCATACCAGACCTGAAGGTATGGATTTTGGGGGGAACCTTACGACATTTTTTTTTACATTTTGGTGCAGGGTTTCCCTTAAAATCCATACCAGACCTGAAGGGCCTGGTATGGATTTTGGGGGGACCCCCACACAATTTTTTTTTACATTTTGGTGCAAGGTTCCCCTTAATATCTATACCAAACCCAAACCAGTCCTGGTAATGGACTGGGGGGGGGGGCCTTGCCATTTTTTTCAATGATTTTTATCTATATTGCCGGCATCCAGCAATACATTACAGCCGCGAGCAGTTTAAATTACATTTTTTCCTTTACAAATGTAATTTTGCTGCTCTCATTCAAAAAACTATGTACGGCTGCCTTGTAAGAAGCCTTACATAGTGAGGGGAGTGGACTCAGCCCCCTGAGCGATGATTGGCCAAAGGCACCCTGCCTTTGGCCAATCATGGCTCTCACAGCAGAGCGCGTTGTGATTGGCCAAAGCATATAGGTCAGGTGCATGCTTTGGCCAATCAGCAGCCGTCAATGCACTGCGATCTCGCAGTGCATTGACGGTCCGCCGTTCATTATGGCGCGCTTCGTAAGCGCTCGAATTTTCCGCAAATGCCCCATAATGTTTGCCATAAATGTTTTAAAGTATATATAGTCCTTGCTGGACTATCTCATGACCTCCCCCCGTTTATTGTGTGTTCTATTGGTTGCATATGCCAGAGATAGGGGGACTCGGATGTCCCTTCTCAGGGGGCAGAGCTGTTGTTTTTTCCGCCCCTACCTGCCCTTCACGCCGTCGAGTGTAGTATGGGCAATGTGCGCACCTCTGGGTGTGAATGTGTGTGCATTCGCCCCTTGGATGCGCGCGCATTTCGTGCAGGGACGTCCGGACCGGAAGCAATGCCGGAGGTCATTCCTGACCTTTTTACTTCCGGTGGGACCGCACGATTCAAAAGATGGAAGCGCCGGTGCTGTCTGTCAGACGCATCCTGCAGCACCATTTACTGATGTTTGGGTGTTTATATATCTCGTTTTGTATATTTTTTATCTGCCATTTGTGAGGATCTCTCCCCTCTCCTTTCCGACCCCCCCCCCTTGGTTAGTGGATGTTGGGGGGGGCATTCTTTAGCCCCTTTAGCCACCCTTTAAGCGCCTTAGCCCCTTTAGCCATCAATATGCTCCCCTATTATACTTAGGGAGCAGACTCCATATTTAATAGACCCACTTGAGTGATCGGTCAGTAATAATTGATAGAAATGGTCTAATATCATTGCTATTCAGCAGCATTACTTCTTATTTCTGCCCTCAATTGTGTGGTCCAGTCCTCCTGTTGGTATTGTCCTATTGGGATCTGGCACCCAGGGATAATTTGCACCAGTTGGTTCAACAGATGACGTCTGGCAAATGGTGGCGATTGCCCTGTTCTTTTGACTTGTACTAGTAGGTGAGAAATTTTGAAATGAATGTCTTTCCTTGGAATTGATTCATTATGATTTGATAACACGTATGACCACCATATAATTATAGATTGTCTGTTGTTTATACAGTTAATATGAATCAGTGATATCGTGTCTAGCCCTGATGAAGCGAAAAGTTCTTTGCGGAACATGTTGGCTGACAATCACGTATGAATTCTGAAATGTACTACTGGATGGTCATATTTTCTTAAATGTCATTCTTTGTCATATATTTTAATTATGTCTAAATAAATATTTGTATATTTTTATCAACTTGTTTGAACTTTACCTACTACTGATGGACATAGTATCCCCCTGAAAAATCCCAACTGATTTGGAGAAAGAGGTTCTCCTCTTCTCTCTCTTTTTTGTGTTATGGCGCGCTTCGTAAGCGCTCGAATTTTCCGCAAACGCCCCATAATGTTTGCTATTCGGCGAATGGGCGAACATCGGGCTCATCCCTAATGCTTGGTATGAAGCTAGCCTCAAGGAGAGAAGTCTAAAACTGCTACAAACTGTTGACACTACATCTTTTGTGTGACAGGGGCCTTTTTAAATAGTTACTATATACATATATAACTGCATCATGTGTGCAAAGTGCATTTGTGTGTTCTACTAAGAATAGCAAAAATACATTTTTACAAATTTGAAATTTTGTCCAGAATTTTAATTAACCTCCTCAACAGTGTGCTAGTAACATAATTCAATCGCTGTCATGACATAGATCCTGGGACATGTGTTAATCGTTCGGTTAAACTTAGTCCAAAATTTGTGACACCATGGTGATTGGATTGAGGAAAAAGAGCGTGGTAATTTAACAAACCTTTACACCTTCTATCTTGTATATGAATAATCAACACTGCCTCGTTACATTCTATAGTGACTGGATTAAGGTGATTGAGTTACCTGTGTTGATTTAAATGCTGGGGCATGTTCCTGACACTCATTAAAGTGACACTAAACAATATCCAGGCCATAGAGTGCGATTTTGCAAAGAATATCAATAGATTGCCCTATCAACACAGTCAGTGTTGATGGGGGAATCCCTCCTGCGGAGCTATTGTGTTCTCCCAGAAGGGAAAGAGGTGGGAGGGGAGGGGTTGCAGGAAGCCACTGGCAGTAATCAAATTTAAAAATCCAGCATGCTGGTTGGACCCAAGTCGATCAATGGATTGGGTCCAATCAGCCTGCTCATAGATGATTCAAATCTTTGAGTCGAGTCCCTATTGAACCGGCCAAGATTCCAACCATCTATGGCCAGCTTTATGTTCCAAAAGTAATCCATACACACCCACTACTTAATAGACATGTAATCTATTTTTCATTAAATTGTTTGTTTTTTTTTTGTGTGTATTTGTTGGTAATAATGCAAGTTAGTTGTGGCCATGTACAGTGCTCTATGCACACTATAAATTCCATAGTCCATCTCAGGAGTGGGCGGCTACGTTCTTACATGCATTGGGATCATGAAAAATGAGTATAATTACCCTCTTAGGCTCCATTCACACTAACGCGTTTTTTGATGCATTTTGCATTTTGCAGAAGTGCATGGGAATTTTTTAACATGGGGTCCTATGGAATATGTTCACATCAATGCATTTTTGTATCTATGCGTTTTTGGAAAGGGTCAGGGACTTTTTTTCATGCAAAATACAGTGTTTTGCATGTAATAGAATTCAATGGACCAGCATAAAAAACGCAAATACATCGTTTTTACAGCGTTTTTGATGCGTTTTGCGTTTTTGGCGTTTTATTATTTTTTTTTTTTTTTTTAGACTGTATACAGTCTAAAAAAAACTGTAAAAAAAACTGCAAAAAAACAAAAAACCACAAAACGTCACCTTCTGTGCATTTTATGGAAAGGGCCGGGGACTTCTTTCTGGTTTTTGGTTCCATAGACTTCAGTGGATCAAAAATGTGTATTGAAAAACGCAAACTGCACCTGGAATATGCAAACTGCAACCTGCATAGGTGTGAACCAGGCCTAAAATAAGGAATCTGGAGAAATGGAGGAGGCTAAGGGCAAAAAAAAAAAAGGAAAATTTATTATCAAATACTTACCGTAATTTTCCTTTCCTGATGGACTCCATGGCAGCCTACGTGTGGGTTAACCCCGCCTCCTCTCCAATGCTATAGGACCCCATTCCCATAAATGAGTACTCACCACTAGCTACTGCGTTCCGTAACTAGCCTACTCTATGATCAATGGGTGGGAACTCCGTCTGCCATGGAATCCATCAGGAAAGGAAAATTACGGTAAGTATTTGATAATAAATTTTCCTTTTTCCTGACAGACTCCATGGCAGCCTACGTGTGGGAAATAACTAGCCGACCACACGGGTGGGTATGTTGAATCAAATCAAAATTTTAATTTGTCCTATCAACCGATAGGATTCTCAAAGCAAAGTTTACAGAGGACAATGAAGCAGGCTCAATAGAGTAGTGAGACATGAAAGTATTGATAGAGGCCCACAAGGCCGCTTTGCATATGGTGTCTGGGGCCACGTGTCGAGCTGCCGCCCATGAAGCCGCCATTCCCCTGGTGGAGTGAGCTGTCACCGCCTGTGGAGGAGCCAAGCCCTTCGCCCTGTACGCTTGTTGAATAGTCTGTACAATCCATGCAGCGAGTGTCCTAATCGAAGCTTTTTTCCCTTTATTGCTTCCTGAGTGTAAAATAAATAAATGGTCAGAACGTCTGAAGGGAGAAGTTATTCTCAAGTATTCTTTGATTGCTTCCCCTACATCCAGAGGATGAATTTCGGAGGACCCTGGAGACCTAAACGTGGGAAGGACTATCTCCTGATTATCATGGAACACCGAGGACACTTTTGGATTCGAACCCAGCATAGGGATGAGTACTACCCGGTCTGGGAAGAACGTCAGGAAGGGTTCTTCACAACCCAGAGAGCCAATCTCAGAGACTCTTTTCGCCGATGTGAAGGCTACTAAAAAGACCACTTTTGCCGAGAAGTCCTTAATAGAGAGCGGGGAAGGCCCGGTAGTACTGAGTCCCGAGATTGAATCTAGAACAAGTGGCAGGTCCCATTTGGGGAAACTGGATTTCCTTTGGGGCTTAAGCCTTGAAGCACCACGAAAGAATTGCTGGATTAACGGATTATTTGCCCAAGAGGACCCCGAGAAGGCAGACAGTGCAGATACCTGAACTCTAAGCGAGCTGATGGATAATGGTAGATCTAAACCTGTTTGAAGGAAGCTGAGAACGTCTTGCACCTCCGGGTGTCTAAAAGACCTGCCGTTAGAAGAGCAAAAATCCACAAACTTGGACCAGATCCTACTGTAGACTCTATTCGTGCTAGGTCTTCTTGAGCTCATGAGAGTTGAGATCACTGTGGGAGCGCAACCAAGCGAGATTAGCCTCTCCCTCTTAAGAACCAGACCATCAGTCTCAGTACTGCCGGACATGGGTGCAGAACTGACCCCTGAGAAAGAAGGTCCGGCCTGAGAGGGAGAGGCACCGGGTCCCTGAAGCTGAGTTGGACAAGGAGAGGGAACCACGGCCTGTTCGGCCAGTATGGAGCTATCGTCAACACATCGGCTGTTTCCGAACGGAGCCTCTGCAGGAACCTCAGGATGACTGGAAGCGGCGGAAAGGCATAGGCCTTGTTGAATCTCCAAAGATCCGTCAGTGCGTCCGACCCGAGAGCCTGGCTGCAATGACCTCTGGCATAATATTTCTTCAACTTGTAGTTGTGGGGGGAGGCGAATAGATCCACCTCGGGCTTGATCCCTAGTGATGAGACCCATCTGAATGTCTCCATATGCAGGGACCACTCGTTGTCCAGCTTGGTGCGAGAAAGGAAGTCTGCTTGGGTATTCTGGACTCCTGGGACAAACACCGCCGAGATATTGCATAGGTTCTTCTGTGCCCAGGAAAGGATGGGCTCGACTTCCCGAAGGAGATTGAGACTCCGGGTACCCCCTTGCCTCTTCACATAGGCGACTGCCGTTGTGTTGTCCATTCTTAGCAATACTGAGTTCCCTTTCAATAGGTGAGAGAAGGATTGCAGTGCACACCAGGCCGCTCTGAGTTCCAGGACGTTTGAACCCGGGACTGGGAGGCATGGATCCCATTTGCCCTGGGCAAAGATCGAACCGCAGAGGGCTCCCCAGCCCGTCCCGCTGGCATCGGTCGTGACCGTGATCCAGGAGATGGGGGCAATGGAATGACATGTCAGGAGGTTCTTGCGTTGAAGCCACCAGAAGAGGCTGTTCCTCATTGATGATGTCACCCGGATGACCTGATTCTTGTCCCCTGTTCTCCATTGCTGCAGGAACCCTGACTGGAAGGGACCTAATCTCCACAAGGCCCACTTGACCATGGGAGTCGTGGAGAACATCGTGCCAATGATTACTAGACACTGAGAGGCCTTCAGGTGTGTGGAATGTAGAGTCCGAGAAATTCTGTCCCGGACCACTGGAACTTTCTGTAGTGGAAGAGAAATAGTGCTCCTTATGGTGTCGAACTGTGCTCCCAGATATATTAGGCGTTGAGCCGGAATTAGGTGGCTTTTTGCAAGATTCAGAAGCCACCCGAAGCTGGATAGAGCGGAGATCACCTGCTCCCGGTGGGCCAGCAGCTGATCCTTGCTTTGAGACAGAACCAGGAGGTCGTCGAGGTAGTGGCCCCCTTTAACCTTATGAGAGCTACCGTGGCTAAGAGGATCTTTGAGAAGACCCGGGGGGAAGTTGTCAACCCGAAGGGGAGGCAAATAAACTGCAGATGCTCCTGCCCTACTTGGAAACGTAGGTACTTGTGAAGCCCCTCCTCTACTGGGACGTGGAAGTAAGCGTCCTTCAAATCGATGGAAATCATCCAATCGCCTGGCTGAATAGTTTGCTGAATGGTCGACAGAGTTTCCATCTTGAACTTTCCTTGCTCTATAAACTTGTTCAGGTAGGTCAGGTCTATGACCGGGCGCCAAGAGCCACTCTTTTTTCGAACTAAGAAAAGAGGGGAATATACCCCCTGAAACCATTCGTCCCTGGGGACGTGTACAACTGCTCCTTGAGACTTCAGAAGGTCCACATAAGACAGTAGAGCTTGTCTTTGTTCTTCCGACCGGGGTAGAAGAGTGGAGACAAATCTGGGAGGAGGAATATTGGAGAAGGTCCATCTGTGACCTGTTGAGACTGTTCTTATCACCCAAAAATCCGAGATCGAGGCCACCCAGACGTGCCGGAAGAGGCTCAGCCGTGCCCCTACCCGACCCGCCTGGGCGGGCGCAATCTCAAAAGGACTTTGCCTGCTCACGACCACTGGATGTCTGGCCTTTAGCGGACTTGCGAAAGGAAGCTTGACCTCTGTTCCAGTTCTTCCTGAAGTCCCTGCCGGGCTTGTAAGAGCGAGCTTCCCTGGAGCGCTCTGGAGAACGTCTTCTAAACTGAGGTTTCTTCCGACCAAGAAGGCGTCTATCCTGGGGAAGGAAGCCCGACTTGCCACCCGTACAATCTGGAGGTTTTATTAACCATAGAGGACTTCCTATCCATTTTACTCCATTCCTCATTCATAATATCTTTCACATAGTGATTTGCCCTCCGGAACTCTTGTTCCACATCCCCAGCAGGCTCTTCGATCGGAGCGGCTGTTATGGCGGTGGGAGCGGTGTCTGGAGGAGGAATGAGATCGTCTCCCCTGGTGGTGGTCTCCAGATGCAGAGTCTCGTCTGGATCTTGAAGGAGACTGGCGTTGTGGCCTGGCAAGGTCTTTATCATTCTGGACCGAAATCTGAGGGTCCGATCTAGAAGGGCTGGAAAAACACAGTAGGGAAGGGGAAATGATGGGACCAACATCAGAAAACGCATATACCATGCGGCTGACCTTCCACCCCTCCCCTCTTAAGCACATACCTTGTGCGAGAGGGCTGGCCACTTAAAGGCGGTGAATTATCCATGATTTGCTTCTTCTAGAAGAAGTGCGACACAATGCAGCTGGTCTGCAAAAAGAGAAAAAATGGCCTGAATGGGCCAACAAACCAGTAAGGAGGAGTCCCTTGCTCCTAAAGCAATTACAACATATCATCATAGATCAAAGGAGAAAATCTCTCTATCTATCTATCTATCTATCTATCTATCTATCTATCTATATATATATATATATATATATATATATATATATATATATATATATATATATATATATATATATATATATATATATAATTTTTTTTTTTTTTTTTTTTTAACGCAAATTGCACTATTGCACTTAGTAAAATATAAACACATTTTCTTTTTTAATTGAATTAAATAATTTAATATATTATTTTTCTCTTTTTTTTTTTTTTTTTTTACGAATTGCACTTAGTCAAATATATACATTTTTTTTTTTTTTTTTTTAAATTTTCAACACACAAAGTATACCTATGTGCTGCAAACACTCACCTAAAGTTGACCAGAGCTGGGCATGGGGAAGACCGCTCCACTCCCGTTCACTGTGAGGGAAATCCCACTGTGAGGGAGTCTCAGAGCGGTATTTGAAGCTCCCCGCCCGTGACGTCACCGCCCACGACGCGCCTGCGCCGTAGGTCAGCGATCGTACAGCGCATGCGCGGTTCCAGAGCATTACGCCGTATTACGCGTGCGCGAGCCAAGCCTCGGTCTCATGGAGGCTACTGCGCATGCGCGAACGGCGCGAACGCCGTACCCGGAAGTGGTGAGGCGAGCTGGAACGCACCAGCACTCCAGCCGCCATGAGGGGCGGAAAAGGACCCAAAAGCGACTGGTCTCACTGACATAGAGGCCGGAGATACCTGAGGAAAGACAGGATACACAGAAAAACACTGCCATGGAGACAAACATGCTTCCGACCTTGCCAGCCGTTGATACTTCCAGAAGTTTTCGGCATACAGAGGCAACCATCCCTCCACCACAAGCGGAAAACCTTCAGCCTCAGACGCTACTCGCCCGCCCGTGGCTGGGCCCTGAGCTGCACCGCAAGAGGTATGCCATAATCCTGGATCCGTCCGACCGGACGTGAACATCTTGAGTAGGTCCATTGGAGGAGGACAAAAAAGGAACGCAGTAGCTAGTGGTGAGTACTCATTTATGGGAATGGGGTCCTATAGCATTGGAGAGGAGGCGGGGTTAACCCACACGTAGGCTGCCATGGAGTCTGTCAGGAAAGTATTTTTTTAATTAAGAATACATACTTGAAAAGATTGTCTTTAAAACCAGAGTTTAATGTCACTTTAAAGCTGAGGTAGCTATTTGGAATGAATTTGAAATAATGTCAGATTGCAACAAAACACCATTGCACCAAAACAAGGAATGCGAACTGACAAACACCTGATTTGTAAAGGTTAGTGTCAATGGAAAAGTGTTCAGGTGCATTAGACCTTAACCTTCCAGTTTCAGTGTCATCTCTATGCCTTTTAATCCTAGCCTTTCTATTGTTAGTAGTCTGGTAACTGTACTGTTTACTACATTTATAACAGATTGCACATACCACATT
Organism: Aquarana catesbeiana; assembly: GCF_042186555.1. Lineage (NCBI taxonomy): Eukaryota > Metazoa > Chordata > Amphibia > Anura > Ranidae > Aquarana > Aquarana catesbeiana. The sequence goes on along the minus strand of NC_133330.1, from coordinate 166,714,215 downwards.
TTCATTGTACAGTTTATATAAGGCTTAATCTGAAAAGTATCACCTTTCACTAGTAAAGAACTTGTTTTACGTTTAAATAAGCACAATGTTTCATACGCTGTACATTACTGGTCAAAAGTCTTAGCATAACCCATTTTTCCAGTTTTTTTGAAATTTACATAGTTTATTGTCTCAATGTAATCTGAAAACAAAGCATAGAACAAATAAATTATTGGACATAAAAAAATAAATAATGGAATTGTTTTCTTTAACAAAATATAATCTAAATTTTTGGCTCATCAAAGTAACCACCGTTTGTTGATTTAACAGCCGAACACACTTGTAGCTTTCCTTCTACAACAAAAATCAAATATTGTTCAGAAAGTTATTCCCAACACTGTTGCAGAAGTTCTCACAAATGTGTTGCACTTGTAGATTGCTTTGCTTTCACCCTTCTGTCCAGTTCATCCCAAACCAGCTTGATGGGGTTTCAGTCTGGAGACTGTGCTGGTCATTCCATGATTGGAAGCCTACCATCTTCCTCTTTTCTTCTAAATCCGCGTACACACGAGTGGAATGTTCGACAGAAAAAGTCCGATGGAAGTTTTTCATTGTCTATTCCGATCGTGTGTAGGCCTCATCTCACTTTTTTTCCCTAAAATTCTGATGGACCTAGAAATAGAACATGTTCTAAATATTTCCGACGGAACCAATTCCTATCGAGAAAACCGATCGTCTGTATGCTGTTCCAAAAATGACAAGACCGAAGCTATTGGCTACTGGCTATTGAACTTCCTTTTTCTAGTCCCGTAGTAAGTGTTGTACGTCACTGTGTTCTTGACGGTCGGACTTTGGTTGGACTTTGGGTTGACCGTGTGTAAGCAACAACTCTATTCCTAAAAAACAGATACATAAACTGTATTAAAGCACTCCCTAGAAAAGCGGGGGGTGCCACCACCCTACATATTGATTTTCTAAAAAGGGACTTACAGACCAGCTTGGTACTTGATAAAACATAGCGCCTCCAAATGGTGACCGCTGCTCGGTGTCAGACACAGGAGTCAAGGAAGGGGGCCAAGGGGACACCCAATGGGAAAACCAATGAGGTGGCACAAGAGAGTTTATGGCTGTGGTAAAAAAAATACCAAAGACCAACCTAAAAAAAAAAAGGGGGGGGGTGAAAAGAAATTAAATGTGTACTGTCAATATAGGCAAGAAAATTATTTCAATGTCTTACAGGTGAGGTTAATATATATACTAAGGAGGTGCTATACTAAATGTGTGTTGAAAATGAAAACTGAAAATGTAAACAATGTGCAATAGCAGGGGAAACAGTGTCTGAAAACCTAACACGAGGACAGACTGAACACAAAAATAGACCCATATAAGTGTGTGGTGCGAGCCAGGAAACTTGCTACCAGAGACAAAAGGTCACCTAGTGTTTGCAAATGTGAGTGATGATTCTGCAACCAGACAGATCATGATCTCAAAGGAAAAGAAAATTTATCCCCAGAGGGAAAACTGGCCCCTCCCAGTACTAAGTACCTCCAGGTACTATCAATATAGACAAGAAAATTGTCTCAATGTGTTACAAGATAGGTTAATATGTATGCTTAACCGCTTCCCACCCGTCCAGCAGGATAACAAGCCAGCATGTGCCCGCGGGGGCGCGCAGCGTGGCGATCAGTGGTGTGGTATGTCAGTCTGACACACTGCAACTCCGATCTAGGTAAAGAGCCTCTGATGGAAGCTTTTTACCACATGATCAGCTGTGTCCAGTCGCAGCTGATCACAGTGTAAACAGGAAAAAACGTGTATCAGCTTTTCCTCTATCGCTTCTGACAGTCGCGAGTGCTCTCCTGACAGGAGGGGTCTGATTATCAGTGCAGCCCCCCCGAGGATGCCCACCCAGGACCACCAGGGATGCCACCCAGGACCACCAAGGATGCCCTCCAATGATGCCCACCCATGACCACCAGGTATGCCCACCCATGACCACCAGGGATGCCAATCAGTGCCCATAAATGATGCCAATCATTGCCCATCATAAATGCCTGCCAGTGCCTCCTCATCAGTTATGCCTATCAGTGCCATCTATCAGTGTCCATCAGTGCTACCCATCAGCACCACCTATCAGTGCCCATCAGTGCCTCCCATAAGTACCCATCAGTGCAGCCTTTCAATGCCTATCAGTACTACATATGAGTGCCCATCAGTGCCGCCTATCAATGCCCATCAGTGCTGCATACCAGTGCTACCTATCAACGCCCATCAGTGCCCCCTATCAGTGTCCATCAGTGCTGCATATTAGTGCCCATCATCAGTGCCCATCAGTGCCACCTCATCAGTGCCACCTCATTGGTACCACCTCGTTAGTGCCATCTTATCAGTGCCTGTCAGTGCAGCCTCATCAGTGCCCATCAGTGAAGGAGAACACTTACTTATTTACAAAATTTTATAACAGAAACTAAGAAAAACTTTTCTTTTATAAAAATTTTCGGTCTTTTCCTATTTGTTTAGCAAAAAATGAAAACCCCAGTGGTGATCAAATAACCACCAAAAGAAAACTCTATTTGTGGGAACAAAATTATAAAAATTTTGTTTGGGTATAGTGTTGCATGACTGCGCAATTGTCATTTAACCACTTGCTTACTGGGCACTTAAACCCCCCTCCTATCCAGACCAATTTTCAGCTTTCAGTGCTCTCACACTTTGAATGACAATTACTCAGTCATGCAACACTGTACCCAAATTATTTTTTTATCCTTTTTTCATACAAATAGAGCTTTCTTTTGGTGGTATTTGATCACCTCTGGGTTTTTTATTTTTTGCGCTATAAATGAAAAAAGACAGAAAATTTTGAAAAAACAAAACAAATTTTTCTTAATTTCTGTGATAAAATTTTGCAAATTAGTTATTTTTCTTCATAAATTTTGGCCACAATTTATACTGCTACATATCTTTGGTAAAAATAACCAAAAATCTGTGAAAATTATTTGGTCTGTGTGAAAGTTTTAGAGTCTACAAGCTATGGTGCAAATCAAAAAAATTATCATATCTGATGTACTGGCGGCCTATCTCATTTCTTGAGACCCTAACAAGCCAGGAAAGTACAAATGCCCCCCAAATAACCCCTTTTTGGAAAGTAGACATTTCAAGGTATTTAGTAAGAGGCATGGTGAGTTATTTGAAGTTGTAATTTTTTCCCACAATTCTTTGCAAAATTAAGATTTTGTTTTCACAAAATTGTCATTGTAATAGCTTATTTCTCTCACATGGCATGTGTATACCACAAATGACACCCCAAAATACATTCTGCTACTCCTCCTAAGTATGGTGATACCACATGTGTGTGACTTTTTCACTGCCTGGCCACATACAGAGGTCCAACATGCAGGGAGCACCATCACATTTCCCCATTTTGGAAAGCTAACACCCCAACGTATAATCTATGAGGCATAATGAGACTTTTGAATGGTTCATTTTTTTCCAGAAGTTTTTGGAAAATGTGGAAAAAAAATTAAAACGCATTTTTTTTACACAAAGTTGTCCGTTTATAAGATATTTCCAACACAGCATTTAGATAGCAAAAACAACACCCCAAAATACATTCTGCTACTCCTCCTGAGTATTACGATACCACATGTGTGTGACTTTTTCACTGCCTGGCCACATACAGAGGCCCAACATGCAGGGAGCACCATCAGGTGTTCTAGGAGCATAAATTACACATCACATTTCTCAACCACCTATTACACACTTTTGAAGGCCCTGGAGCACCAGGACAATGGAAACACCCACAAAATTACCCCATTTTGGAAAGCTAACACCCCAACGTATAATCTATGAGGCATAATGAGTCTTTTGAACGGTTAATTTTTTTCCAGAAGTTTTTGGAAAATGTGGAAAAAAAATGAAAACGCATTTTTTTACACAAAGTTGTCCGTTTATAAGATATTTCCAACACATAGCATTTAGATAGCAAAAATTACACCCCAAAATACATTCTGCTACTCCTCCTGAGTATGGCAATACCACATGTATGAGACTTCTACACAGCCTGGCCACATACAGAGATCCAACATGCAAGGAACACCATCAGGTGTTCCAGGGACACATAGCATGCACATGCCAAGAATTACACCCCAAAATACATTATGCTGAGCAAAGCTCAACAAAAGATTACCTGTGGTTGTAGTAGCGCAGTTGTACACTGGAGGATAGCAGTGGTTCAGGCAGCAGGCAGGGACTTGGTCAGCAACGGTGAACACAATTGTCCAGGCAGCAGGCAGGGATACTGTCCATATAAAGTCCAGGGTCAGTGCAGGCAGAGATATTCTCAGCAGTGCCAAAAATATTGGTCCTGGTAGTAGGCAGGAACATGTGGTGTGGTCAGTGTGACAGGCAGAGACATAATGGCAGTAAGTCCTATAGGCAGCAGGCAGAAGTAGGGCCTCGTTCAGGACAGAATGGGGACAGGGGTAGAGGCTTCTCCCACCAAATCTCTTTGAAGCCTCCGAGTCTCCAGACCCTAATCTAGGATTGAGAAAACAAAAAAAATTGTTTTCTTCATCCAGGAAAACAATTCTGGAGCCCCTCACATATGTGAGACCCCTGTGTTGAATCCCACTAGTCCAGTAGCAGGGTACAAGATCAGTCCATGAGGCAGGCAAAAAACATGGTCAAACAGTCCAAGGTCAGTTCTAGATCATGCAGAGGTATGTACAGAATCGTTAGGCAGAAGCATGGTCTAATAACAGTCCAAAGTCAGTTCCAGATCAGGCAGAGGTATGTACAGAATCAGCAGACAGAAGCGTGGTCGAAAAACAAGCCAGGGTCAGTTACAGAGCAGGCAGTGGCATAAGGGGTGTGAAGGTGTGTGAAGACATGAACTGAGGGTTACGTTTACCATACTTCATTAATAATTTATTGAAGTATGGTAATGGTGAAAACATTCACCTATGCAGAGGCCTGGTTGGGAAGGACATTGTACACAATAAAAAGATGTGTCTCTTCTGACTCCTGCTCTGGTATTTACCTTACATTTTTTTTTACATCGTTGGCCTGTTGGTTTGGGAGGGATTTTATCGGGAAAGTGGCATTCGGAGAGTCGACTAAGAACATTTGATCGGATATTTTCTGGTGGCCCATTCGGGAATAAAAGGGCAGTGAAAACTTCCTCCTGGTAGCCGAGGAAGCGTTTGTGGTTTTGGGTGGAGTTGCTGTAAATTACATATATGTTGTATATGGCCAATTGAAAAAAATAAATTGCGACTTTTTTATACCAATGGTGTGTCCGTCTTGTGGCAAGGTATGGTTCCAACATTTGGTCATTGAAGTCGATTCCCCCAATGAACAAATTATATTTATAGATACATTTCGGGGCCATTAATTCTGGGGATTTCCACGAAGGTATCATTGTGGATCGAAGACAACATGTAGACATCCCTTTTGTCCCTCCACTTCACTGCCAAAATCTCCTTGTTTCGCAGACTTGCCGTTTCTCCTTTTCTCAACTTCTTATTGACAAGACTTTGAGGAAAGCACTTCCGGGTCTTTTTTACGGTGCCACATGCTGGTGTCTTCTTCCGGTGAAGGTTGTGGAACAGGGGCAGAGATGTGTAGAAGTTGTCTACGTATAAATGGTAGCCTTTCTCCAGTAGGGGATATATGAGGTCCCAAACAATTATCCCGCTTGATCTCAAGTAGTCTGGGCAATTAGGGGGTTGCAGCTGGGTGTCCTTCCCTTCGTACACTTTGAAGGCATACATGTACCCTGTGACTCGATCACATAATTTGTATACCTTCACCCCATAGCGGGACCTTTTTCTGGGAATAAATTGTTTGATTTTAAGCCTGCCACTAAATTTAACAAGGGACTCATCCACACATATGTGTTGGTCCGTTGTAAACAGCTGGGGGAATACTACAGAAAAATAATTTAGAAGTGGCCGAATTTTGAAAAGCCTGTCATAATTTGGGTCATTTCGGGGAGGGCACTGGGTATTATCATTGAAATGAAGGAACCTCATTATCATGAGGTATATGGTTCTGGGCATTATCTTGCAGAAGATTGGCATGTGGAGGATGGGGTGGGTTGACCAATAGGACATCAAAGTGTTTTTTTTTGGTGAGTCCCATACAAAATGTGAGGCCTAAAAAAACCTTCAACTCCTCCACCGTTAGGTCTCTCCACTCGTAGGGACAGGCATAATAGGACGTTGGATTATTTAAAATAAATTGCTGTGCATAAAAGGTTGCACTGGGCCACAATTGTTGATAGCATGTCCTCGGTAAAAATTAAATAAAAAAAATTGATTGGGGAAAAATTCTCCGTGTCCACCTGAACTCCTGGCTGGGCAGTGAAAGGGGAAATGTTGGCTTCTTCTGAATTAGGAGGAAGCCACAAGGGGTTCTGAAGGGCATAGAGAAGGCTGGCATGGGTCCTTGGCCTTTCTTGCCGAGGTACTGCGGTGCTGGTGGATGGCACTGCGGTGCTGGTGGATGGCACTGCGGTGCTGGTGGATGCCACTGCCTCCCCACCAGAATGCCTTCATTTGGTGGGCCGAAAATCTTCCTCCTCTGAGTCACTCAGTGTTTCACTACTGAGGACTGGCTCATAATTTACATTCAACTCAGAATCGGAGTCTGAAAGGGAATCCGAAAAAGAGAGCTCCCCGTTGCTCTCGTCGGCCTGGGAAAGTATTTGGTACGCCTCCTTGGCGGAAAAGCATCTTTTGGACATGGTTGCTGGTGATGATGCGACTACACAGGTGTGTGCTAAGTCTGCACTGATGGGCACTGATGAGGCGGCACTGATGAGCACAGATGGGCACTGAGGTGGCACAGATGGCACTGATGAGGTGGAACAGATGTGCACTGATGAGGCGGCACAGATGTGCACTGATGAGGCGGCACAGATGTGCACTGATGAGGCGGCACAGATGTGCACTGATGAGGCGGCACAGATGGGCACTGATGAGGCGGAACAGATGTGCACTGATTGATTGCGCAGATGGCCATTTACAGCGATCTGTGATTGGCTGTGTCCAAGGGACACGGCCAACACAGAATTCCCCCGATGCATGCTCGTGAGCGCACACGAGAGCGAGGAAAGGGGAGGCCGTCATATGACGGCCTCCCGGAAATTGAGGTCTGCGCTGTAGCCGTCATTCGGCTATGGCCCGGATGTCAAGAGGTTAAAAAGCAACAGCGCTGAAAGCTAAAAATTGGCTTGGGCAGGAAGGGGGGAAAGTCCCTGGTTAAAGGAGAAGTCCAGCCTGGGCTCGTTTGGCTAGGCTTCTCCTATGGGTCACAGGAGTGCAATGCGTTTTGCACTCCTGTGACCCGTTTTCAGCAGAGAGTGAACTAAAATCCGCTCTCTGCTGACGTCACAGGAATCAGTCCAGGCACCTCATCATCCTGACAATGGAAGTCTGGATCCACCAGGTGCCTGGACTGACACCTGTCTCAGGCTCTCAGCGAGCCGCTGAGAGCCTGAGACAGCCCCCCCCCGGCCCCTCCACAGCTCAGCGCTCCAGTGAGCGTGTGATTGACAGTCAGCAGCTCTCTGCTCAGGGAGCTGAGAGAACCGAGCCATCAGGGATGTTCAATCGCTCGGTTCTCAGTGTAGAGGCGCCAGGGGACACATGCAGTATTGGACCAATGCTGCATCCACCTAGGTAAGTATGATGGGGGAAAACCCCAAACCCATACTTCTCTTTCTAAGGAGTTACTAGAATAAATGGGTATTGAAAATGAAAACTGTAAATGTAAAAAATGTGCAATAGCAGGGGAAACAATGTCTGAAACGCCAATATGAGTACTGACTGGACACAAAAATAAACCCATATAAATGTGTAGTGTAAGCCAGGAAACTTGCCACCAGAGACAAAAAGTTAGCTTGTTTGCAAAGATGAAATTATCTTACAAGATTTTCCTAAATTATGATACCCTGTTACACCAATGTTCCATGCCCTTTCCAAGCCCCATACAAATACACAGAATCCACAGGGAAGAGCCATAATACCAGGAGTGGGCAATCTAACAAGTAACGCACATAGTAATGGTTAACGATCACTTAAGACCACATGTGGAAAGACTCCTGTCATGTTTAAGGCTGGGTTCACACTTCGATCACAGACATCGCATGTGATTCTCACCGCATTGCTGTGCAGATCACGTGCAATGTCTGTGCGATGCAAATTAAGCCATACAAACTGTATTACTGAAACCGCATCGCATTTGCACCAAAATGGTGTAGGACCCTTTTTTTTGGTCCACACTGGAATCGGATTACAGGGGTGTTCACACCTATGCGATCTGATTCCTGCACCATTTCACACACTGCGATCTGTGAACCGATCTGGGGGTGTCATTAACTTTACATTGACACCTACAGCAGTTCACAGATGTCAGTCTGGTGATTCATGTGCAATGCGGGAAGCCGCACAGGAGTCACAGGGTTTTCCGCATCGCACCAGTGTGAACCCAGCCTTAAAGATACAATTTACTTGCGTACTATCCTTGACATTCTTATGCCTTGTATACACTATCAGGGGGCTGAATGAAAAAAAACTGAGAAGCTTGCGAGGAGGTCTCCGTACTAACTGTTGGATGATAGTACAGCGATCTCCACGCTGTGTTATTGCATTGTGACAGGGAGACTGCTCCTCCCCGCCAGAACACACTGGTCAGCGCTCGCAGCCAATGGCTGTGAGCGCTAAGACTCCATTCACACTAACGCGTTTTTTGATGCATTTTGCAGAAATGCATGGGAATTTTTTAACATGGGTTCCTATAAAACATGTTCACATCAACGCATTTTTGTACCTCTGCGTTTTTGGAAAGGGTCAGGGACTTTTTTTCATGCAAAATGCAGCGTTTTGCATGTAATAGAATTCAATGGACCAGCATCAAAAACGCAAGTACAGCGTTTTTACAGCGTTTTTACAGCGTTTTTGACACGTTTTTGACACGTTTTGCGTTTTTGGCGTTTTTTAAAATTTTTTTTTAGACTGTATACAGTCTGCAAAAAAACTGTAAAAAAACAAAAAAAACAAAAAAATCGGCAAAAACGCTGTCAAAACGCTGTTCAAAAACCCGGCAAGCACCACAAAAAACACTTCAGAAACGCTCAAAAGCAACATGCATAGATGTGAATCGAGCCTAATTGGCTTCTGTCGGATAGGCTGCCATACACGCCAGATGCAATGTCGGCCAGATTCTATTGAACCGGCCAATATTCAGCCCATGTGTACCAGGCTTTAAGTTGGCCATAGATTGATAATTTTTTTCCATTCAACCAGTGGGCTGAAAAAAAAATTAAACAATGGATTCCCCCATCTACTCAATTGCAGGTGGAGAGAGGAATTCTCCCCACTGAGATATTAGATTCTGACAGTGGGGACTCTCTGCTGTTGGAATCTACTGATCAGTGAGTGGCTGCAGCAGCAGATGTATAAAAAATTTCCAACAAGCCCTTTCAATAGAAGGTGATCATTAGATTGACTTCTGTGGAGCGGGAGCAGTCAGACGATCAAAAATCAACTTGACCCTGCTGAACTAGCTAAATTTCGATCCATCTATGGCCAGCTTAATATTGGCCATACATGAGTATGTTTTTTTCGTTCAACCAGATTGACGAAATGCTTTGGGCGGAGCCTCCAATATCATTTCCGCTGTGTCATTTCTGGTCATTGAAGCTTGGATAGTATTCCTCTGTGGCTAACCAGCTTCCTTATTGTGTGCTCATATATTCTATATACCTGTAAGTGCAATATTACTTGCTTTAATTATTTTTAATTATTTTAATAAATGGTATCACACTATTGCCTGCTGCCTTCCCGGTCTTTTTTCTACATACAGTATTACTGTCTCACATTGGAGAGGTGATGGAGTGGGGATCTGCCTGCCCTTAATGAGGGTTCCTCGGGAAAGAATATCTATTGGTGGGATATATGAGGAGCACAAGAGAGTGCAAGCGCAGGGGACCCAAATAATAAATTAAGGGGTATGGACAACCGGTGAGTGATTTTTTTAGAAAGGGAACACCAGTGTTCACTGAAATCAGAAACAAGTCACCATATTCCTCCTGTATTGAATTGCATCATAACTGTACTGTCTGTCCTCATGTTGTAAAGCACTGTGCAAACTGTTGGCGCTATATAAATCCTGTATAATAATATTCTGCACTTTTACGGCACTTTATGGGGACTGCCTTTGAACATAGATTTTATAAGTGGAATTTGTGTCAATTAGCACATTTAAGAACATTCTGCACTATTTGAAATTCTTAATGATATAAGGCATACTCCTGTCGTAAGAGGGAGGTGTCTTGTAGTACACAATCTTTGTTTATGCCAGAGAAAAAGACAAGGAGGAAGCGCCACCTAAGTGCAGCATTAAAAAGAAGTAATTTATTCACAAGAGATTAAGAACACTCATAGGATATTTAGTATAATTAGGCTCATCATATGTAAGATCAACATCGGCCACTCATCCTGTCCTGCAGACTCCACCGCCGCAATCCACGGGGCATGGACACCCTGTGTACATCAGGAAGTCCTCTACAAACAGTGTGGAATACACAGGTGGAAGTGATTTCACTGGGAAGAGGAAAGGGCAGAGAGAATGATAGGCTATGCGCTCGGAGCCTCCTGCTCCTTCTACATGCCTGCCAGCTGCCACACCCTTCAATCTAATAGCTGACTATTGTGGACTCACTGAAAAACACATCTACCACTGAGCTAGACATCCCCCATATTATAAGTGGTGTTCAGATGTAGGTAAGCAGACAGTGGAAATCCAGGTCTCTGCCCCAGCAGTGAGTTTTGTCAGGAAACTGTCAGTGGATGTGTGTGTGAAAATGCAGCCAGGCGATGAGCATTGCGTTCAGGTGGGTGCACCTATGAGAATTTTTTTACTGCAAGGAGTGTGGTCAAAACACAAGAAGTTCACGTTAAACCAGGTTAAAGGGACGGTAGAGTGGGAAGTTGACATAGTGACATCTTACTTCATACGCATAATGCTGCCTACATAGGAGGTTGAATATTTTTTGAATGAGTTTAAAAGAGTTGCAACATGGAGGGCGTGGCCTAGAGACCGGTGGTCAGAGTTGCTGCAACCCTTGCTGCTGAATCGGTTATGGCTATCCTACCAACAGATGGGTCCGAGTTGAAATATTTCTGACCAGTACAAAGCTGAGATTCTGCTTGGGGAGATGTTCCAGTGTGAATGGGAACACCAGCAATGCTCCAGCAAAGGAAGGCCTCAATGGGAGATGTATCACTGGGACGCCAAAGCACAAGTGAGTGTGCATCGGTGTACCAGCCCTGGATCTTATGCAAGCATATCTGTTGTTGCCCCAGGCAACAGTGGCAAGAGGTCTGTGTGGCCTGCAGGGGTTACCATTGAGCATGAGGGGGTGTATTATCTGTATTAAGTGTATGAAGTTGTGTATTATGGCCGCTTATGTGAAGTGGTCAGCCCAGAAAAGAGGGCACAGAAGTCAGCAACCTGCATAAGGTATAGCCAGCTGTCTCTTGAGTGCAAGTCTGCTGTTACCCCTAGCAACAGGGATCCTGTGTTACCTGCAGGGGGTGCTGGTGGGTCCGGAAAGGCTGCAGTGTCGCCCTGTGACCGCATGGGGCAGTCAGCCTGTGGAGATGCCATGGATGAGGGACGATGCATTCAGTTGAAGCTGTTAACACCTTCTATAGGAACCAGTAAGACTGTTTTAGTTTATGGGACAGGACCCATTAAAGTGGGAGTGTGTCCAGCGGGGAGATCCTCAGTATTGGTAGACTTGCTACAGTGTGCTACCCGGAGTAGTGGGTAGGCACAGGTTGAAGCCCAAGTGGGACTAAAGACTAAAAAGGACATGGGGACTCTGTATGTACTTGGTGGAATCCAGCAGAATGATGGGAGAGCTGTTCTAGGGGTGACCAAAGAAATCCGTATGCGATGTTCCCTAGTGACAGAGACAGGTGCTGCAGGGTTGCCCAGGGAAACCTCCCAGGAGCCCGCAGTGTTGGGGCGGAGGTTTCCCAAGTCAGCTGTGGAGCTGCTCAAGTGGGTAAGAGGTAGAGGCACCCCACAATAGCTACAGCCATGTCTAAGTATCATGATGATCCTGGTAATGTTGAATGTATTTGTATTTCTGGAAAAGTCATGTCTGAGAAAAAAGTGGGTAATGTGTTCACTAACAATGGTGGGAGTAGTATCTCTCCCGTGACAACCAGAGACAGGGCCCTCTGATTCCTCTTGTACCAAATTGTAATGTAACTGTAATGTCTGCCCTCATGTTGTAAAGCGCTGCGCAAACTGTTGGCGCTATATAAGACCTGTATAATAATAATAACCAGAGGCAGAGCCACAGGGTTGTCCATGGAAATCTCTATATGTTGGAACTGAAGGTTGTCCAGGACCACTCTGGTGCTACTCTGGGGGAACAAGGGGGAACTGCACCACAGTGAGAGTGTGTGGGTGCAGACCACCCATCTGGTATGTGAGCAGGTTGGTGAGAGATTAGTTCAGCATGTAAAACCTGGCAGTACAAAGCTGGGTGTGATCGTAGCACCACCAGAACAAGCTGGTGAAAATAGTGTAATGCACCCTGCCTTGGTTGACGACACATCATCCCAATCTGACATATGTAAAACTGTGCTTATACAATGTAATGCGTATAGAAATTATAAATGTACAGTATTGGGTAATGAGTCCCGGGTTTCTTTGGTGCCTCCTGGAACAGATGATGCAGTGCCGCAGAACGCCAATGAGGGATGCACCATGGACTGGGATGGTTGGTGTAAGGAAGCACTCACGACACTAGATAAATTGACAATGGGTTACAAAACAATGATGTGTAACAAATAAATGGACATAACACCTGCAATGTCCAACGGAGGGATAGCAGAGTGGCCAGTGGTCAAGAGAACATTGGCCCTGGCAGAGCTTGATCCCTCCTAATCAGAAGGACCGGATAAGGGCGCATGCATGGCAGTAGTGTTATCCACAAGAAGATTGAGGGCAAAAATGTCAGTATAACAGGTTGTGATCTGCAGTGGCTATTCAATGCTGAGACCGAGGGGAAAAGTCTGAGACATACGTCTAACAGCACTTTGGGGAAGCACCAGACTATGATGACAATTACCTCCAGTGAGGTAGAGGTCAGTTTAAATGTCTCAACCTCTCCTGCTTCAGTGGATGAGCCTCTTCACATCCTTGATAAGGGAGAAGTCCCTAGAAAGATCTTGTATTTAGACGTGGAGGGCATTAAGATGGCTATATACTGTTGGAGGTACTTGAAGTCATAAAAGCACATTCCCTGTGTGCCTGAGTGCCTACACCATAGTCAGACATGCTGGTATTGCAGACTCCCAGTGTGTGGAGCCAGGTAGTGCAAGCTGTGCTTGGTAATGTTAATCACGAGTGGAACTGGTTAGTACCATGTTTATTAGCAGTGGGGCAAATAGCCTCGTGGTTCCCTGGGAGGGTGATTCCAGTTACTGGTTTGACTGGAAGGCCCTCAGGAGGATGGTTGAAAACATCAGAGGTCTCTCCGCCTGATGCGGTGACTAAAAACACTCCTGCTGGTGCAGTCTGAGGTGCAGCTGAGCAGTGGTCAGGAGAGGGCACAAGCACTGCCTCACCCACTAGATCTCATGTGAAGAAAGGGCCTAGAAGTAGCGGAGATGCTTTTTGTCATTTGCAAAGAGGTATAAGTTAAAGTACCCAGAGACACTATGGGGAGAAAGCACTGATGGTATTGGAAGTTGTGACCTCCAATTTGGGATCTTTTGCTGGTTGGTACTGCTAACAATGGTTTGGTTGTTGTGGGTGACTGGAGTAAGGTCGTTAAACCTAAAAGACTTATTGTGATGGGTAAAACTGGTACCAGTGAGAGAAAAGGTGGATCCCCAACAGGCAAAGTATTAGAAGCAGGTTCCCTATGTCAGGAAAGTGAGGGTATCAGGGAAGGAAGAATTGCTCCAAGAAAGGTGAATAAGCCAAGGAACCCCAGCAGAGGGAGAAAGCTTAGGATAGAAACTAGTGGGATCCCGCGGAGAGTCAGGATAGGGCTTACCTGGAAGCACACTTGGAAAAACATTTGGGCCTACGTGGCTCACAGCTGGCACAGAGGTGTCCCAACCGTGATGACGGTTGCAGGCGTTCCTCCCTCCGGATCAAAACAAAGAGGAGTTATGTAATGGTGAGAGTCCTTGTCTCTAGAAATATAGATTTAAAATGGACACAGGACTCTCAAAGGTTCAGTTTGAGAAGTGCCAGCAGATATGGGATGAGCAGTGAAAACTGTATTTTAAGTCTTCTCTAGAGTTGGTAAGTCTGGACCGGGGCTGGAAGCTTGAAGGCTCCAAAAGTATTGGGTGGGATGGAGTATTCAGTCCTAAGTCTAAGTTTTCCTGAAATTCTGCAAATTGTGGGTGTGTGTCCAGGTGCACACACTCGTTATAAGCCAGATCTGAGCACAGTTCAGGACAGTTGCGGCCATTTGGGTTCAGAGCCCTGTCAAGGTACCTGGTTGTCTCTGTCTCAGACTGCATCCCTGGTGAGGGGGACTTCTTGCTCGAAGGACAGACATGGTTGGGGTGGCCTGGGAGACCAAGAGAGGGTCTGGGAGGCTGGGAAATTCGAGGCTCTAGCAAGTCCAAAGGGGCTGGAGGAAGATCCGAAGTCTCAGGGAGAGTGAGCAAACCCAGGGGGGGCTGGAGAATCCCATTGAGGCCCGGAGTAAGCCTGTGCAGCAAGGAATGGCAAGTCGAGGCAGAGAGAACTTAAGCCTTTTGGAAATGTTTTGTATTTACTGGAGAAGAACCCCTGTGTGGACAATCCATGTGTGTATGAACTTTTATTTTTGTTCCTTTCAAATAAAAATGGGCTGCCACGACCTTAAACCTAATAGCTGACTCCCGTGGACTCACTGAAAAACGCATCTACCACTGAGCTAGACATCCCCCATATTACAATATACAGTATCTCACAAAAGTGAGTACACCCCTCACATTTTTGTAAATATTTTATTATATCTTTTCATGTAACAACACTGAAGAAATGACACTTTGCTATAATGTAAAGTAGTGAGTGTACAGCTTGTAGAACAGTGCACATTTGCTGTCCTCTCAAAATAACTCAACACACAGCCATTAATGTCTAAACCGCTGGCAACAAAAGCGATTATGCCCCTAAGTCAAAATGTCCAGATTGGGCCCAATTAGCCATTTTCCCACCCCGGTGTCATGTGACTCATTAGTGTTACAAGGTCTCAGGTGTGAATGGGGAGCAGGTGTGTTAAATTTGGTATAAGAAAGGGGGGGGGGGGAGGACTGGAGAGTCCAGAAAGGATTCTTCAAAAAGGAACAAACTGGTAATAGCAAAAACTGGACCAATGTCAGCGCTCAGTGGGTAATATTAGGTGGACATAACACTGGCAGAAACCATGGATAGCAGGCAATTGGCTAAGCAAAATGTTCCTTATAAGTGATGTTGGTGAATGCAGACAAGTTTAATGGATAATCATCATGACATTAACACCAAAATTCCTCATACATGTAATGTGTTAAAGAGGGTAAGATTAAATGAGCCTACGGTGTCACTGGAGGTTCCCGGAGCAATGAGGAGCTAACGATGTCCAACGGTGGAACAGTGCAGCTTGCGGGCGCCAATAATCCCTCTGCACTGAAGGGTCCTGACCCGAACGGCAGACCCGCTGGATGGTGTGGTCTGGATGGCGTGCTGATGGAGGAAGTCGGTAGCCGCGGCTGCGGTCAGAGTACCGGACCGCTCTCCGCAAGGTGTGTACGAGGCTTTAGAGTCCGAACGAATCTCCGATATAGTAGTTTGGTCTAGGGGAAAAAGGATTGATTTTTCCCATTTCACTCGGAATTCGGAAAAGTCGCCAAATGTGTTAATTTCAGCTAAGAGGTTGGTGAGAGAGTCGTGGGGATCTACTAGGTTAACTAGGGTATCATCTGCATATAGGGATATCCTCTTCTCTATATCATTTATGAGGCCTTCAATTGATGGAGAGCTACGGATCCATACAGCAAGGGGTTCAATAGCCAAAGCAAATAAAAGGGGTGATAAAGGACATCCCTGCCTGGTGCCTCTGGTAATTGGGAATGTCTCAGTGACATGGGAATTGATTTGTATGCGGGCTAGTGGTAAGTTATAGAGGAGACGTATCCATGCTATGAGTCGGGGGCCAAACCTGTATAGTTGTAACACCCGAAACAAATAAGGCCATTCCACATTATCAAAAGTTTTGCAGGTGTCCAGTTAAACAACAACACAGGTAGACGAACAGTCATGAGGGTAAGTCAAGTTGTGGAATAGTCTACGGATATTCATTCTGGTTGAGTGGCCTGGTATGAAGCCCCCCTGGTCGCTCCCAACCAATTTCGTAACCACTTTGTTCAGACGATTGGCCAGGACTTTGGCCAGAATTTTGACATTCACATTGATTAAGGGATATCGACCGATAGGAATTGCATTTAAGGGGATCTTTCTGGGGTTTTAGTAGCAAAATGATTAATGCCTCTCTCATTGAGGGAGGAAGTACTCCGTCTTTCAAGGCCTCATTATATGCATAGGCATGCGCAGCCTATTGCATTAGGGTGTGCACATCAAACCAAATCTCAAACACACGTGCATCTGTGTATGTATGTATGTATGTATGTATGTATGTATGTATGTATGTATGTGTATATATATATATATATATATATATATATATATATATATATATATATATACATATATACATACACACATACACACACACACTCTTATAAATAGATGTTAACAAACATTTTACAATGTATTAAAACATTTTTAATTAAAAAAACATTTATCAATGTAAACAAACATAATTTTTTTGACGTATTAATTAAATATTCTTTTAACATAAACAAAGCTTTTAAATAAATCTCCAAATCAAATAAGCAAAGCAAAAACTGCACGCTAAGTAGGATTTTTGTTTAATAAATGTCATGTTTTAATATCCTGAATTGTATTTACTGCTTTAAATAAATTTGTTATATCCCCCAGCATAAATAGATCCCCTCAGCAACAATAGATCCTCCAAGAACAAGACATCTCTCCAGCAACAATAAATCCCTCACAGCAACTATAGATTCACCAGCAACAATAGATGCCTCCCAGTAACAATAGATCTCCCCAGCAATAATAGATCCCCCAGCGACAATAGATCACCCCACAAGAAAATACCCCACAGCAAAAATAGATCTCCCAGCCTGTGGGCCTATGGAAAGTGGTTAATATACACTTGGGATTTATTTTTTTATACCAAAGACGTGTGTGTATGTATATATATATATATATATATATATATATATATATATATATATATATATATATACATACACATATACACACACCTTTTTGCTGACAAACCAGGGTTCATATAGTTTTAATATGTAATATATACAGTGGGGACGGAAAGTATTCGACCCCCTTAAATTTTTCACTCTTCGTTATATTGCAGCCATTTGCTAAAATCATTTAAGTTCATTTGTTTTCCTCATTAATTTACACACAGCACCCCATATTGACATAAAAACACAGAATTGATTACATTTTTGTAGATTTATTAAAAATGGAAAAACTGAAATATCACATGGTCCTAAATATTCAGACCCTTTGCTCAGTATTTAGTAGAATCACCCTTTTGATCTAATACAGCCATGAGTCTTTTTGGGAAAAATGCAACAAGTTTTTCACACCTGGATTTGGGGATCCTCTGCCATTCCTCCTTGCAGATCCTCTCCAGTTCTGTCAGGTTGGATGGTAAACGTTTGTGGACAGCCATTTTAGGTCTCTTCAGAGATGCTCATTTGGGTTTAAGTCAGGGCTCTGGCTGGGCCATTCAAGAACAGTCACGGAGTTGTTGTGAAGCCACTCCTTTGTTATTTTAGCTGTGTGCTTAGGGTCATTGTCTTGCTGGAAGGTAAACCTTCGGCCCAGTCTGAGGTCCTGAGCACTCTGAAGAAGGTTTTCGTCCAGGATATCCCTGTACTTAGCCGCATTCATCTTTCCCTTGATTGCAACCAGTCGTCCTGTCCCTGCAGCTGAAAAACACCCCCACAGCATGATGCTGCCACCACCATGCTTCACTGTTGGGACTGTATTGGACAGGGGATGAGCAGTGCCTGGTTTTCTCTACACATACCTCTTAGAATTAAGGCCAAAAAGTTATATCTTCGTCTCATCAGACCAGAGAATCTTATTTCTCACCATCTTGGAGTCCTTCAGGTGTTTTTTTAGCAAACTCCATGCAAGCTTTCATGAGTCTTGCACTAAGGAGAGGCTTCCATCGGGCCACTCTGCCATAGAGCCCCGACTGGTGGAGGGATGCAGTGATGGTTGACTTTCTACAACTTTCTCCCATCTCCCGACTGCATCTCTGGAGCTCAGCCACAGTGATCTTTGGGTTCTTCTTTACCTCTCTCCCCAAAGCTCTTCCCCCCCGATAGTTCAGTTTGGCCGGACGGCCAGCTCTAGGAAGGGTTCTGGTCAACCCAAACGTCTTCCATTTAAGGATTATAGAGGCCACTGTGCTCTTAGGAACCTTAAGTGCAGCAGAAATTTTTTTGTAACCTTGGCCAGATCTGTGCCTTGCCACAATTCTGTCTCTGAGCTCTTCAGGCAGTTCCTTTAACCTCATGATTCTCATTTGCTCTGACATGCACTGTGAGCTGTATGGTCTTATATAGACAGGTGTGTGGCTTTCCTAATCAAGTCCAATCAGTATAATCAAACACAGCTGGACTCAAATGAAGGTGTAGAACCATCTCAAGGATGATCAGAAGAAATGGACAGCACCTCAGTTAAATATATGAGTGTCACAGCAAAGGGTCTCATTACTTAGGACCATATGATATTTCAGTTTTTCTTTTTTAATAAATCTTCAAAGATGTCAACAATTCTGTGTTTTTCTGTCAATATGGGGTGCTGTGTGTACATTAATGAGGAAAACAAATGAACTTAAATGATTTTAGCAAATGGCTGCAATATAACAAACAGTGATAAATTTAAGGGGGTCGGAATACTTTCCGTCCCCACTGTATATACCGTATTTATCAGCGTATAACACGCGCCAGTGTATAACACGCACCCCAAGTTTAGGAGGGAATTTTAAGGAAAAAAACTTACCGTATTTATCGGCCTATAACACGCACTTTTGTCCCCTGAAAATCAGGGGAAAATCGTGGGTGCGTGTTATAGGCCGATCCCCGCCGATTTCTGTGTCATCGGAGCGATCGCGGCAATTGCCGCGGTCGCCGCCGACATACACAGCCGTGGGTAGATTCAAAAATGGCGCCGAGACTGCAGGGAGCCGAGATACACATACTCGAGTGTTCTCGGCTTTTTCCGGCGCCGCCGTCACGCCCAGTCCCGCCCCTGGACCTGTGTTATGTCCATCATAGGGCGGGACTGGGCGTGACTGTGAGCGGCGCCGAAAAAAGCCGAAAACACTCGGGTATGTGTATCTCGGCTCTTGTCGGATCCGAGATACACATACCGAGTGTTCTCTGCTTTTTTCGGCGCCGCTCACAGTCACACCCAGTCCCGCCCTATGATGGACATAACACAGGTCCAGGGGCGGGACTGGGCGTGACGGCGGCGCCGGAAAAAGCCGAGAACACTCGAGTATGTGTATCTCGGCTCCCTGCAGTCTCGGCGCCATTTTTTGAATCTACACCAGAGTGCACAAAGCTGCACTGACATGGCTGGACTGGGGCAGACCTGCACTAACGAAGCTGCACTGGGGCAAGGCTGCACTGAGGCAAGGCTGCACTGGGGCAAAGCTTCACTGACAAGGCTGCACTGGGGCAAAGCTTCACTGACAAGGCTGCACTGGGGCAAAGCTGCACTGACAAGGCTGCACTGGGGCAAAGCTGCACTGACACTGAAAAGGCTGCAGATGGACAGATAAGGCTGCATTGATGGGCATTTTAATGTAAGTTTTTTTTTCCTTAAACTTCCCTCCTAAAAATTTTTTTTCCTTAAAATTCTCTCCTAAACTTGGGGTGCGTGTTATACGCCGGCGCGTGTTATACGCCGATAAATACGGTACATTAAAATGCCCATCAATGCAGCCTCATCAGTGTCCATCTGCAGCCTTGCCCAGTGTCCATTGCAGCCTTGTCAGTGCAGCTTTGCCCCAGTGCAGAATTGTCAGTGCAGCCATGTCAGTGCAGCTTTGCCCCAGTGGTCAGTGCAGCTTTGCCCCAGTGGTCAGTGCAGCTTTGCCCCAGTGGTCAGTGCAGCCTTGCCCCAGTGGTCAGTGCAACCTTGCCCCAGTGGTCAGTGCAGCCTTGCCCCAGTGGTCAGTGCAGCCTTGCCCCAGTGGTCAGTGCAGCTTTGCCCCCAGTGTCCATTACATGCTTGGACAGATCGCTTGAAAGATCGCCGTCGACATACACATAGCATGTAGTTTTAAAAATGGCGCCGCGGAGTTCGGAGGGACTCGGCGGAGCCGAACGAGCGCCGCCGAGATACACATAGTCGAGTGTACTCGGCTCTTTCCGGCGCCGCTCACAGTCCCGCCCGGACTGGGCGGGACTGTGAGCGGCGCCGGAAAGAGCCGAGAACACTCGACTATGTGTATCTCGGCGGCGCTCGTTGATTTTAAGGGGAAAAAAAAGTGCATGTTATACGCCGATAAATACTGTATTTATTTTTACACAATATATAATTATATTGTGTGTGTGTGTATATATATAATAAATATACAGTGGGGCAAAAAAGTATTTAGTCAGCCACCAATTGTGCAAGTTCTCCCACTTAAAAAGATGAGAGAGGCCTGCAATTGTCATCATAGGTATACCTCAACTATGAGAGACAAAATGTGGAAACAAATCCAGACAATCACATTGTCTGATTTTTGAAAGAATTTGAAAATTATGGTGGAAAATAAGTATTTTGTCAATATCAAAAGTTCATCTCAATACTTTGTTATATATCCTTTGTTGGCAATGACAGAGGTCAAACATTTTCTATAAGTCTTCACAAGGTTGTCACACACTGTTGCTGGTATGTTGGCCCATTCCTCCATACAGATCTCCTCTAGAGCAGTGATGTTTTGGGGCTGTCGCTGGGCAACACGGACTTTCAACTCCCTCCAAAGGTTTTCTATGGGGTTGAGATCTGGAGACTGGCTAGGCCACTCCAGGACCTTGAAATGCTTCTTACGAAGCCATTCCTTCATTGCCCGGGCAGTGTGTTTGGGATCATTGTCATGCTGAAAGACCCAGCCACGTTTCATCTTCAATGCCCTTGCTGATGGGAGGAGGTTTATGTCAAAATCCCACGATACATGGCCCCATTCATTCTTTCATGTACACGGATCAGTCGTCCTGTTCCCTTTGCAGAGAAACAGCCCCAAAGCATGTTGTTGCCAACCCCATGCTTCACAGTAGGTATGGTGTTCTTTGATTGCAACTCAGCATTCTCTCTCCTCCAAACACAATGAGTTGTGTTTCTACCAAACAGTTCTACTTTGGTTTCATCTGACCATATGACATTCTCCCAATCCTCTTCTGGATCATCCAAATGCTCTCTAGCAAACCTCAGACGGGCCCGGACATGTACTGGCTTAAGCAGGGGGACACGTCTGGCACTGCAGGAGTCCCTGGCAGCGTAGTGTGTTACTGATGGTAGCCTTTGGTACGTTGGTCCCAGCTCTCTGCAAGTCATTCATTAGGTCCCTCCATGTGGTTCTGAGATTTTTGCTCACCGTTCTTGTGATCATTTTGACCCCACGGGGTGAGATCTTGCGTGGAGCCCCAGATCGAGGGAGATTATCAGTGGTCTTGTATGTCTTCCATTTTCTAATTGTTGCTCCCACAGTTGATTTCTTCACACCAAGCTGCTTGCCTATTGCAGATTCAGTCTTCCAAGCCTGGTGCAGGTCTACAATTTTGTTTCTTGTGTCCTTTGACAGCTCTTTGGTCTTCACCATAGTGGAGTTTGGAGTGTGACTGTTTGAGGTTGTGGACAGGTGTCTTTTATACTGATAACAAATTCAAACAGGTGCCATTAATACAGGTAATGAGTGGAGGACAGAGGAGCCTCTTAAAGAAGAAGATACAGGTCTGTGAGAGCCAGAAATCTTGCTTGTTTGTAGGTGACCAAATACTTATTTTCCACCATAATTTGCAAATAAATTCTTTCAAAAATCAGACAATGTGATTGTCTGGATTTGTTTCCACATTTTGTCTAATAGGTGAGGTATACCTATGATGACAATTACAGGCCTCTCTCATCTTTTTAAGTGGGAGAACTTGCACAGTTGGTGGCTGACTAAATACTTTTTTGCCCCACTGTATATACACTGTATTCAGTTTAGCTAGATCCGTTCCTGTTATTCTCTACCTACTGACAGGCAAGCAGGTGTTTTTACAGTATTTACAGCTACCTGAAGACAATTGCTAGTGTTCTTCTGATCCTATTAGTCCTATTAGCTACAGTATTTACAGTTAGTGTAGTTCGTCCTCTGCACAGTGTGCACCTAAAGCTACCTGAAGAAAATTGGTGGTGTTCTTCTGATCCTATTAGTACCGCAGGCAGCTTAGTATTTACAAGTTAGTGTAGTGCGTCCTCTGCACAGTGTGCACCTAAAGCTACCTGAAGAAAATTGGTGGTGTTCTTCTGATCCTATTAGTACCGCAGGCAGCTGCAGTATTTACAAAAAAGTGTAGTGCGTCCTCTCCACAGGGTGCACCTAAAGCTAACTAAAGAGAATTGCTGGTGTTCTTCTGATCCTATTAGTACCGCAGGCAGCTGCAGTATTTACAAGTTAGTGTAGTGCGTCCTCTGCACAGTGTTTACTTAAAGCTACCCGAAGAAAATTGGTGGTGTTCTTCTGATCCTATTAGTACCACAGGCAGCTGCAGTATTTAAAAGTTAGTGTAGTGCGTCCTCTGCACAGTGCGCACCTAAAGCTACCTGAAGACAATTGCTGTTGTTCTGATCCTATTAATACCACAGGCAGGCAACTACAGTATTTACAGTTAGTGTACTGTGTCCTCTGCACAGTGTGCACCTAAAGCTACCTGAAGAAAATTGGTAGTGTTCTTCTGATCCTAATGGTACCACAGGCAGGCAGTTGATTCTGCTAGCTGCAGTATCCGTATATATATATATATATATATATATATATATATATATATATATATATATATATATACACATCCCAGCTTTGTGCAGCTACATCTCACTGCATGCCATTAGTATGTCTGGAAGGCCAACAAGGAGAAGCAGACAGTCACAAGCCAATAAAAGAGGGCAAGCAGGCTCTGTGTCTAGAGGCAACAGTGCTGGTCGTGGAGACGGTGCATCCTCATCAGCACGTGGCCGTGGGACACGCTTGTCCTTTTTTTCGGCAGCTAACCGTGTTGAGCCGCAACATGTGGAAGACTTGGTAGAATGGATGACTAAGCCGTCCTCATCCTCCTCATCTTCTCTCACCCAGGCTCAGGGTACTTTGTCTGGCAAAGCAGCTGCCAACGCGGCCTCTTCCCTCGGCTCAGTGGCATCAGTCACTCCTTCCCTAGCCCCACCATGTCCTCCTGAGGAGTCCCCCGAACTGTTTGACCACAGTGTTGGGTACATGCTCCAGGAGGATGCCCAGCATTTTGAAGGCTCCGATGATGGTACCCAGCTAGAGGAATGCAGTAAAGTGAGCCTAGAGAGAGGGGGTGCCCAAGAAGTACAGCAATGTGGCAGTCATGTTCCACCAGCTGCAGCATACTGCCAGCTTTGCACCAGTGATGAGAAGGGAGGGGATGATGAGGTCACTAACTCCACGTGGGTGCCTGATAGGAGAAAGGAGGAGGAGGAGGCACATCTCCAACAAGGCAGGAAGCCCTCCAGGGGCCAGCTTAAGGGCAGCACACCGACTGCATCACTCCGCAGAGCTCCGCATTTGCAGGGAGCTGCTGTCTGTGTGCGTTATTCCAAAAGTTCTTTGGTGTGGGCCTTTTTTGAGACGAGTGCATCAGATCCCACCCCTGCTATTTGCAACATATGTCTCAAGCGTATCTCGCGTGGCCAAAACATCTCCCGCTTGGGCACCACATGCTTGACCAGACATATGTCGACCTGCCATGCAGTTCGTTGGCAAGCGTACCTAAAAGACCCACACCAAAGAACAAAGCGGACCTCTCCTTGCTCCTCATCAGCTGAGATCTCCAACCCCACTATACCTTCAGTCCTCTCTGAAACCTGCTTGAAAGGAATGAAGGTGTAGAATTAGGTGTGTCACAGCCAAGTACTTGCGCACAATCTGCTATCGGTACACCAACGTCAGATTGTACCAGGCAAATTTCCCTGCCCCAGCTGCTGCACCGCCGAAAGAAGTTCGCTCCCAGCCATCCACATGCCCAGTGGTTGAATGCTAGCTTGGCTAAATTTCTAGCACTTCAACTGCTGCCTTTTCAGTTGGTAGACTCTGCTCCCTTCCGTGAGTTTGTGGAATGTGCGGTTCCTTAGTGGCAGGTTCCCAAACGCCACTTTTTCTCACGGAAGGCGATTCCGGCTCTCTACTGGCATGTGGAAGGCAATGTCTTGGCCTCGCTGGACAGGACGGTCAGCGGTAAGGTGCATATTACCACTGACTCATGGTCCAGTAGGCATGGACAGTGACGTTACCTATCTTTCACCGCGCACTGGGTGACTCTTCTGGCAGCTGGGAAGGATGCAGGACAGGGTGCAGTATTGTTGGAGGTTGTTCCGCCAGCACGCCTCCAAAATTCTACTAGTGGTGATTCTGCCACACCTCTCTCCTCCACCCCTTCCTCTTCTTCCTCCATGGCCTCTTCCTGTGCTGATTTGTCCTCGGAACCAGCGGTGCTCCGTAGGCATTCAAGGGGCTACGCAAGCACGCAGGCAAAAAGATGCCATGCGGTGCTTGAGCTGGTGTGCTTGGGGGACAGGAGCCACACTGGGGCAGAGATTCTGTCAGCTCTGCAGGGGCAGGTTCAGAGGTGGTTGACACCATGCCAGCTTAAGGCAGGTATGGTGGTTTGCGACAATGGCACCAGCCTCCTCTCCGCCCTCTGCCAGGGACAACTGACCCATGTACCCTGTTTGGCTCATGTCCTTAACTTGGTGGTGCAGCGGTTCTTGGGCAGGTACCCGGGCTTACAGGATGTCCTGAGGCAGGCCAGGAAAGTCTGTGTGCATTTCCACAGGTCATATAATGCCAGTGCTCGGCTGGCTGACCTCCAAAAGGAATTTAACTTGCCCAAGAACCGCCTAATCTGTGACATGCCCACCAGGTGGAACTCAACGTTGGCCATGCTGCAGCGGCTGCACACACAGCAGAGGGCCATCAATGAGTACCTATGTGACTATGGCACCAGGACAGGGTCAGGGGACCCTGGTTTTTTTCCTCACACCAGTGGGCTATGATCAGGGATGCATGCACTGTCCTGTCACCATTTGAGAAGGCCACGAGGATGGTGAGCAGTGACAGTGCATGCATCAGTTAAAATGTCCCTCTTGTCCACCTGTTGGAGCACACGCTGTGTTTAATAATGGACTGGGCACTTGAGGCAGAACAGAGGGAGGAAGAGGAGGACTTCCATACTTCTCAAGGCCCCCTTTATCCAGACAGTGTTCCTGCGTGCCCGCCGATCACACAGGAAGAGGACAAGGAGGAGGAGGAGAAGGAGGAGAAGGAGGAGGATTGTGTCAGCATGGAGGTGGAGCCTGGCACTCAGCATCAGCAGCAGTCTTCAAGGGATCATTTACAGTCCGAAGAAACCCATGGACTTGTACGTGGCTGGGAGGAGGTGGCTGCAGATCATGTCATCCTTAGTGACCGAATGCCTCAGCAAACCTATGCTGCTTGGTCTCCCTGATCCTGCAAAGCCTGCAGAAGGATCCTCGTATTCATGGTATCAAGGGGAGGGATAATTACTGGCTGGCAACCCTCCTTGATCCACGTTACAAGGGTAAGGTTGTGGACCTTATCTTGCCGTCGCAGAGGGAGCAGAGGATGAAACATCTTCGGGAGGCCTTGCAGAAAGGTTTGTGCAATGCGTTTCCAGAGCCTGGGAGGTTACAATTTCCTGGTCCTCCTGGACAACGCGTTGCTGAGGCTTCGGTCAGTTACAGAAGGAGCAGTGGAGAATGTGGCCGTCTGACTGATGCGTTTAGATCATTTTTTAGTCCGCAGCCCCAAGGTCTGATCGGTTCCAGCCAGCGTCTGATTCACATGGTGCAGGATTACCTAGGGGCAAGATCAGACTTGGACACCTTTCCCACCAAAAATCCTCTGGGTTACTGGGTCTTGAGGATGGATCACTGGCCAGAGCTTGCACAGTATGCAGTTGAGCTACTGGCCTGTCCTGCATCCAGCGTTCTTTCATGCTGCTGGAGGCTTTGTAACCGATCACAGGGTGCGCCTGTCCACTGAATTGGTCGATCGGCTGACCTTCATAAACATGATGCTGATGTAACCGATTGATTTTTTCTTTTAATGTGAGATCCCTTCAAGACTGCCTATGCTGATGCTGAGTGACTATCCTGTTATGCTGAGTGACAATCCTCTTCCTCCTCAATTTTCATGCTGCTAGCTTGTAAGAACATTTTTGGTTCTGGGCATTGCCACCAGTGGCCAAGGCCCAATTTTTCAGCCCCTGTTTAACAGGGGCTTGTAATTACAATTTTTGATGCAATACTTTGCAGCAGGGCGCATTCCTGCACTCCAACTAGAGTATCTGTGAGGGGTTGCAGTGTTGTGACACCAGCACCAGTGCCCAAGGCCCAAATTTTCAGCCCCTGTTTAACAGGGGCGTATAATTACAATTTTTGATGCAATACTTTGCAGCAGGGCGCATTCCTGCACTCCAACTATAGCATCTGTGAGGGGTTGCAGTGTTGTGGCACGAGTGCCTAAGGCCCAATTTTTCTGCCCCTGTTCAACAGGGACATGTAATTACAATTCTTGATCTAATATTTCACAGCAGGGCTTATTCCTCCGCCCACCAAGAGTAACTGTGAGGACTTGCATTGTTGTGGCACCAGCACCACCACCACCAAAGGCCCAGTTTTTCTACCACTGTTCAACCATGGCATGTAATTACAATTCTTGATCTAATATTTCACAGCAGGGCCCGTTCCTGCGCCCACCAAGAGTAACTGTGAGGTCTTACAGTGTTGTGGCAACACCAACACCTAAGGCCCCAATTTCTGCAGAGTATATAGGGCAGGCCCCTACTTTCAAACATCCAACTTACAAACAACTTCTACTTGCAAACAGAAGGAGACAACAGGAAGTGAGATGAAATCTACCCCTAGGAAGGGAAATTCTCTCCTGTAAGAGTTAATATGGGAAAAACATGTCTCCTCTTCACTGATGCTTTATCACTATTTCTTGTTTCACTAAAAACCCCAAATTTTCTAAAAACATTTGTCATTGGGACAGAAAGTGAGGTGAAATCTTCTGAAGAGGTGCACAGACAGCAAAACAAATGTTACAGGGGTGATAACCCTTCCCTATGTTTTCCAAAAAAATAGATTTTTTGTATGGAGCTACACTTTAAAAATGTACCAGTTCAAAATTACAAACAGATTCTACTTAACAACAAACCTATATTCCCTGTCTTGTTTGCACTGCCTGTATACTGCTGTTCAGAGTATATAGGGCCTGGGGGCCCCACGCCTTTCCTTTTTTTTAATTTGGGTGCGGGGTTCCCCTTAATATCCATACAAGACCCAAAGGGCCTGGTAATGGACTGGGGGGTGGGGGGTACCGTTTGGATACTTTCCGTTTGTCTCACTGATTTTCATCCATATTGCCGGGACCCGACATTACATTAAGGCCGCAAGCAGTTTTAAATAACTTTTATTCCTTTAAAAATGTCATTTTGTGCAGGGACTGTTCTAAGCACGGGAAACATGCGCCACTTTACAGGCATAATATAGACACCCCCCCAGGTAAAACTTTTTTTTGCATTAATGCATGTCCCCTGGGGTAGGACCTGGGTCCCCAAACCCTTTTTAAAGAAAAAAGAGAAAGGTCTGGTGTCCCCAGTAACACACTTCCATCCCTATAACATATAATAAAACAAAGGATTCGCCATGGGACTTTAAATGAAGTGGGTACCTTTTCCGCCAGTAAACATAACAGTAGTAAGTACAGTATATGGTTTATTCAAGTAAAATTGTTTACATGCATAGATAACACCAACAGTTGCCAAAAAAGATCTATAAACAAGAAATATTGGTACATGGATGTAATAGCAGTCATAGTACACAGCATCATACTACCCGACTAGTTTCGCGAGATCCAGCTCGCTCTTCAGGGGTGGATGTGTGTAACATTGTACCTAAAATAAAAAAGTATATAGTTGGCAAAAATGGCACAGTATTAGTTCAGGGTAGGAGGGGTTATGGGTCCCCATACTCACCACTGAGCTTGACCATGGCTACAGGTGTGCGGCTCCAAGATAGCGGCAGCAGATGCCTCACCAGGGAGCTGAGGGGGCGAAGTCAGATGGGGCCCCACCAGGGGCCAAACGGCGAGCAGGCATGGCATGGGTGTAGTGATGTAACCCTAGAGACCTCGTTAGTTAATAAAGAGTATAGGCTGTGAACATAAATGTGTTTGTCAGGCATCTAAAGTAGTAAAGTAGAATCAATAAGTATTAGCATAAAGATATATATATGCATGAAATGTGAGGCCTGGACCCAAAGATGGTAGGGAACATGGATATGGTAAGAAACATAGGATAAGAGAGGGATACTAGCAGGTGAAAAGATAGAAAAGAAAAAGAAGTGGAAGAGGTGGACTGTGATTGTGTAATATTAGGGTAGTGATGTATCCCTAGAAACCTCGTTAGTCCATAAAGAGTATAGGCTGTAAACAGGAGTATGTTTGTCAGGCATCTAAAGTAGTAAAGTAAAATCAATGAGTAATGGCATACAAATATGTATAAATGAGTAAAAGGCCTGGGCCAAGGATGGTAGGGACATGGAGATGTTGGAAAACATAGGACAGCAGATACTAACAAGTGACAAAATGAAAAAGATGGAGAGGAAAGAGGGGTGGACTGTGATGGTATAGTGAAATGTGTGATAACAAAAATCAAACATAAATAAAAATAGGTGCTCAAAAAATGATAAATAAAAAATAAATAAAAGTAACTGAATAAAATAAATAAAGCTATGTAGGAGGTATGCAAGTGTGCCTAAATGTAACAAGTATTAAAAGGTGAAGATAGTAAATACCTGAGTGTGGTGAATATCTTGAATGTAAGAGTAATGAGACACAGCAGACAACCTCCACAGCTGTGTGTGTCCTCAATGAAGAGTGAAATGAAATGCAAGCCATGCCTGACCTCCAATTTAACCCCGGAAGAGCCCAAGAGGCTCCGCCCCCAACACCATGTGTGGATGGATGACATGTGAGCACAGGAGGCGCCCACTGTCATAGGGAGGCACGCAAATGCTGACACATTCCCCAACCATCAGATGATATAGTGCATCCAGCTGCGCTGACGTCCGCAAAATCGCAGACGCCACGCCTCCAGAGCCTGAACATGGTGCCGATGTGTAGGTGTCCCCATCCGCCCGAAAGCAGATGGGGACAGCAGGAGACACGGAAAAGCCTCCCTTTATACACATCGCAGCTCCCAATGCGAGACAAAGAATGCCAGCGCCACCCAAAGAATCGCACAACAAGGAGCCAGGGTATAAAACAATACTGGGATAAAAAATTTGTTGGAGGATGAGTAGCTAGTATAGCATCAAAGTGTAGAAATTGTTTATACATGTATATGCTGGCGGGGGTGACAACAGACCAGGTTTGGGCTGATGGGTGTCTTCCACCCGGGTTCAATATAAAGAAAAAAGAGAAAGGTCTTGTGTCCTCAGTAACACACTTCCATCCCTATAACATATAATAAAACAAAGGATTCGCCCTGGAACTTTAAATGAAGTGGGTACCGTTTCCGCCAGTAAACATAACAGTAGTAAATATAGTATATGGTTTATTCAAGTAAAATTGTTTACATGCATATATAACACCAACAGTTGCCAAAAAAGACATATAAACAAGAAATATTGGTACATGGATGTAATAGCAGTCATAGTACATGGGCATCATACTACCCAACTAGTTTCGCGAGATCCAGCTCGCTCTTCAGGGGTGGATGTGTGTAACATTGTACCTAAAACCTAAAACCCAAACCCTTTTTAGGACAATAACTTGAATATTAGCCTTTAAAATTAGCACTTTTGATTTTGAACGTTCGAGTCCCATAGACATTAATGGGGTTCTAAAGTTTGCGCAAACTTTCGATCCGTTCGCAGGTTCTGGTGCGAAACGAACCGGGGGGTGTTTGGCTCATCCCTAGTCACCAGCTCATCTGTAGCCGTGCGTACTGTTGCAGCTAAGGGGTGCACTGTGTCTTCTAGGGAGCTGATACTTTCTTCTGCCCCACCTGTCCTTTCCTGCAGGTTTTGTACGTCCTGCTTCAGCAAGAAAAAATCAATATGGATACTTTCCATTTGAACAGTGAAGGAGGCCTAACAGTCTTTTATTTCCACCATGATTTCTGCCAGTGTAGGCTCATCTAGAGAGGGGCCTGGTGAATTGCAGTCCGCTGAGCATGTAGGGGAGTCTAGGGGTGTTAGGTGGTCAGCCTGGGTGCGGAAGGCTGTAGGCAGAGAGTCACTCACCCCTTGTGCAGAAGGCTGAGCTTAGGTAGGAGAGGGCTGCAGTATGGCTTCATGCATGGCTGAGGGATCGGCGCCATCTTGCCTCCTGAACCGAGCCAAATGTTCCACTGCGGACAGGGGCGCGGGTGGCCCATATTTATTCACCATCATGCCTGGAACAGATGCCCGCCATCTTTAGGAAGGGTTCGTGCCACTTGGGAGAATTTTTGACTCAGGATGCCTGTAAGATGAGAAGATAGAGACGGAGATGTGGATCTAAGCAGCCGCTCTCATGAACCTCAAGCCATGCCCCAGGACAGGCAACCCTATTGTTTAAATACCCAGGAGAGTGTGGGAAAAAGGGCATAGCAGAGGGGCGGAACTGATGCCGTTAACTCCTCATTGCTCAAGGTGACACTATACATAATTAAGGAAGCAATTAAAAGTTCATGAACATATTGTAAACACTGCGATTACATTTCTTATAAATGACTAGAACCACATTAAAAACCAAACAAAAAACCAAATGGCCAAAAAATTATAAAAATAAAAATATTGAAAATAAAAATAAAAATAATAATAATAATAATAAAAATGTAAATAAATAATTAAACAAAAACACAGGAAAAACACAGAAAAACAACCAGATAAACCATAAATGTTAAAAAAATCTGAAGAACAATCATGATAAACCATAAATGTTAAAAAAATCTGCTGGTAATGTATTAAAAAACTGGTGTCTCAATAGATAATTGGCACGACTATTAATGTTGTAGGGGAAGAGGAACTAAAGTGGGTCACCATATATGTATACAAATATGGGTGCATAAACTCCTGTATGCAGGGGGCGGACAGTGGACACATAAAGTGATATGTCACAACACGTGTCCACTTACTGGCAATCTATGGATGATGGATGGTGCACGGGGGGACTGGATAAATAGGGTTAAATACTGAAAGGGCTAAATGAAACTACATGTTTCCAGTTCCTCGTTTGACCCTTTCGGAGCGAGGGAATCAAGCATATAGATCCAGAATACTTCTCTTCTACATAGGAGAGAGAATCTCTCATTTGCTGTCAAAGTCCCCTTGGGGATGGTCTCTATAGCAAAAACTTCTAGGCACTTTATATCATCACTATGCACACAGTGAAAATACCGTGGTACACTGTGTTCATCACATCCTTTTTTAATGAACCTACGGCGATCCCCATTTCTTGCACGTAGGCGCGTATGGTGCATACCATGTACAAGAGACCACAGGGACAACGCAGGATGTAGATAACAAACTCTGTCGAACATGTGATGAATTGTTTGATTGAGTATGTTTTTCCTTTATTAGTGGTGATTTTATTACTGCGATGGGTGATAAATCGGCATGTCAGATATCCTCTTTTTTTACATTGAAAAATGCCTGTTCTGTTATCGAAATATGTTCTAATGTCCAACTGAGATCTAGTGCTTTCTTTCTGTATTATACTAGGTGCAAGTATATTTTTCATAGTGCGGGCCTTTCTGAAGGTTACTTGGTGGCTGGTAGCCCCGGGGCTAAGCGCTGATCTAACATTAAAATATTATCTTTTTTTAAAATAATTTTAAAGACTGACCTATATTTGTCATTGAAGGCTGAGATAAATCGCAATGTATAATTATTGTCCCCTTAAGCTGTCTGTTTCTCTCTCGAAGGAGGGTGTGACAGGAATGCCTCTTGGACCAGTTCCAAAGGGTATCCCTTTTCCTCAAATTTAATTTTCATGGATTCCCCTTGTGAAACATAGTCTTCCACTCTTGAACAATTTCTCCTTAATCTATTGAATTGTCCCTTGGGAATATTCTTGTTCCATGTAGGGTGGTGGCAACTCTTATAATGAAGATAAGAGTTCCCACTGGTAGGCTTGAAATGTTTTTTTATCTCCACCAGAAATATAAAATTTGATAAAGTTATCAAAACACAGATGGCCACAGCAGTCGTTCAACCCTCATTCAAATCGTGAACCAGCTGGTAAGTATATGAATTCCTAAAGAAGGGAGATTTTCCTCAAGTGTATGAAAGCTAAGCGCTAATGATCACAGGGGAAGTCCATAGGTATTTCAACATACAGTCGCTGGGAACACCAATATCGTGTATATGGAACGATTGCAGACAATCCCAGAAAATCAAGAGACAATATCCCCTATTGGGGCTTGGAATAGAGTTCTAGGACGGAGGGGGGTTAGTGTCTGTATATTATGGCGGAGACAGATCACATCAGGTAAATCACAGTAGGTTGATGAGAGACTAGCCAGAGTTCAATCCTAAGGCAAGGAATAATCTTCAATTTAAACGCTGATCACTACCATCAGTACAGTGTCCTGTTCTCCAGTTAAATACTTTTCTCCCACTTCTCACTGTTATCTTATCAGGGCTGACCAAACGGCAGTCTATTGAACCAGATGGAAGGGGTGAGATATTGGAGAGTGCCATCCCATCACTTACCCGGCCAGATGATAAACGCACGGATAGGAATTCACCGCTCTTCCAATGTCCAATAGTCTGGGCAGTGATGCCTAGGGAGAATGGATTCTGGTCAGGTGGTGATGGGCAGAGAGGAGTTATTGTCCACCACTAGTGAATGAAGTTCAGCATATCAGCGTGTTTGGCTTGCAGGTGCTGTCTCTCATACTACAATCTCTGGGTCAGGGAAGCACTTCCGCACATTGGTAACCTGGCCGACCTCCGCAGTAGTCTGGAGGGGGAATAGTTGTTGCGACCAATCTGTGTGAGAGCTACAGATAATGTGGTGGCATTGTACTGACGCGTTTCACTCGATAATCCCTTTCTCTAAATCTACCGTACATCTCATGGTGGTGATTCGAGTGGACTCCGTGTTAAGGGTATCTGCAAACTCAATCTACATCTTAGAAGGGGTGATTTTGATCCTTTTCCAAAAAGAAAAAATGTGGATTTTCAATTTAAATGCTTTACAGCCCCTAGGATTAAATAATGAATGCAAGCTGTCGGTCTTTCTGGAACCCTAGTCTTGTTGAATTCTCTAAATTCTCTGCAATTTACTGTCTGAGAATAGGGCTCTTACATTACTAATGTTTTGGGTCCCTACACATACCAAGAGGGGATTGGGTATGATTTCTCCC
Organism: Aquarana catesbeiana; assembly: GCF_042186555.1. Lineage (NCBI taxonomy): Eukaryota > Metazoa > Chordata > Amphibia > Anura > Ranidae > Aquarana > Aquarana catesbeiana. The sequence goes on along the minus strand of NC_133330.1, from coordinate 166,680,394 downwards.
CATCCCCTCCTTGGCCTAGGAAGATATCATCTTCCTGACCTTTAGGTAGAGTTATATAGAGTTATCTTTTCCCATATGATACTTTTGAATCTACCTGTACGTTAGTGGTCTTCTAAACATATTAATTTTCTAGTATTTTCTCTTTTGATTTTCTGAATTTTTGATCTTCTGATTTTTTTTTCACTTTGGAATATATATAAAGTTTTGGTCTCTGTACCCATTCCTTGGAATTTCCCTAAATTTAGTTGTATTTCTATGTTTTTATGTTGTTACTTGTGGACACATATGAGCACTGCACTTTGATCTGGATATCCCCATAGAAATGATGGTGTTGTTGGTTTGTTGAAAGGAGTGAGCGTGTGATGAATGAGACTCGGTGATTTTAATTAGACTAATCAGTATACTATTTAAGAGACTCATGTCCCATGTTCACATATGCTCTGAAGAAACTTGATTATCAAGAGAAACATGTCAGCACGATGCCACCACACTATCTGTAGCTCTCACACAGATTGGTCGCAACAATTATGCCCCCTCCAGACAACTGTGGAGGTCAGCCGGGTTACCGATGTGCGGAAGTATTTCCCTGACCCGAAGCGGAGATTGCAGTATGAGAGGCAGTGCCTGCAAGCCAAACATGCTGACACGCTGACCTTCATTTACTAGCAGTGGACAACAACTCCTCTCTGCCCATCACCACCTGACAGGAATCCATTCTCTCTAGGTATTACTGCCCGGACTATTGGACATTAGAAGAGCGGTGAGTCCCTATCCGTATGTTTATCATCTGGCCAGGTAAGTGATGGGATGGCACTCCCCCATATCTCACCCCTTCCATCTGGTTCAATACACTGCCATTTAGTCAGCCCTGATAAGATACAGGTGAGAAGTGGGAGAAAAGTATTTAACTAGATAACAGGACACTGCACCGATGGTAGTGATCAGCATTTAAATGGAAGATTATTCCTTGCCTTGGGATTGAACTCTGGCTAATCTCTCATCAACCTACTGTGATTTACCTGATGTGATCTGTCTCCGCCATAATATACAGACACTAACCCCCCTCCGTCCTAGAACTCTATTCCAAGCCCCAATAGGGGATATTGTCTCTTGATTATCTGGGATTGTCTGCAATTGTTCCATATACACGATATCGGTGTTCCCAGCGATTGTATGCTGAAACACCTATGGACTTCCCCTGTGATCATTAGTGCTTAGCTTTCATACACTTGAGGAAAATCCCCCTTCTTTAGGAATTCATATACTTATGAGCTGGTTCACCATTTGAATAAGGGTTGAACAACTGCTGTGGACCTCTGTGTTTTGATAACGTTATCATATTTTATATTTCTGTGGTGGAGGTATTTTACTCTTTTTGAATAATATTTTGGTGAATTTTTTCCATAATAAAGAATATACAGTATTTGCTATTACCAGTTTGTTCCTTATTGAAGAATCCTTTCTGGACTCTCCAGTCCCCCCCCTCCCCTTTCTTATATGCTGTTTTTATTCAGAGGAACACACCTTATTACTGATATATATGCATTTAGGTGAAAAGTATTTGTTACTGGACTGTGAAGGTGCTACTTAAACCCTCCCATCCCCAGAAACATACATTAGGATAAGACTCCTTGACTACCCTGGTTTTTTGCTATGTGTTAAATTTGGTGTTATCGCTCTCACTCTCTCATACTGGTCACTGGAAGTTCAACATTGAACCTTATGGCAAAGAACTTTCTGAGGATCTGAAAAAAAGAATTGTTGCTCTACATAAAGATGGCCTAGGCTATAAGAAGATTGCCAAGACCCTGAAACTGAGCTGCAGCACAGTGGCCAAGACCATACAGTGGTTTAACAGGACAGGTTTTACTCATAACAGGCCTCGCCATGGTCGACCAAAGAAGTTGAGTGCATGTGCTTAGCATCATTACCAGAGGTTGTCTTTGGGAAATAGACATATGAATGCTGCCAGCATTGCTGCAGAGGTTGAAGGGGTGGAGGGTCAGCCTGTTAGTGTTCAGACCACACGCCGCATACTGCATTAAATTGGTCTGCATGGCTGTCATCCCAGAAGTAAGCCTCTTCTAAAGATGATGCACAAGAAAGCCCGTAAACAGTTTGCTGAAGACAAGCAGACTAAGGACATGGATAACTGGAACCATATCCTGTGGTCTGATGAGACCAAGATAAACTTATTTGGTTCAGATGGTGTCAAACGTGTGTGGTGACAACCAGGTGAGGAGTACAAAGACAAGTGTGTCTTGCCTACAGTCAAGCATGGTGATGGGATTGTCATGGTCTGGGGTTGCACGAGTGCTGCTGACACTGGCGAGCTACAGTTCATTGAGGGAACCATGAATGCCAACATGTACTGTGACATACTGAAGCAGAGCATGATCCCCCCCCCCCGCCTGGAGACTGGGCTGCAGGGCAGTATTCAAACATGATAATGACCCCAAACACACCTCCAAGACGACCACTGCCTTGCTAAAGAAGCTGAGGGTAAAAGTGATGGACTGGCCAAGCATGTCTCCAGACCTAAACCCTATTGAGCATCTATGGGGTTTGCTCAAACGGAAGGTGGAGGAGCGCAAGTTCCCTAACATCCACCAGCTCCGTGATGTCGTCATGGAGGAGTGGAAGAGGACTCCAGTGGCAACCTGTGAAGCTCTGGTGAACTCTATGTCCAAGAGGGTTAAGGCAATGCTGGAAAATAATGGGGACCACACAAAATATTGACACTTTGGGCTCAATTTGGACATCTTCACTTAGGGGTGTACTCACTTTTGTTGCCAGCGGTTTAGACTTTCATGACTGTGTGTTGAGTTATTTTGAGGTGACAGCAAATTTACACTGTTATACAAGCAGTACATTCACTACTTTAGATTATAGCAAAGTGTAATTTCTTCAGTGTTGTCACATGAAAAGATATAATAAAATATTTACAAAAATGTGAGGGGTGTACTCACTTTTGTGAGATACTGTATACTGTGTGTGTGTATATATATATATATACACACTGAGCAAAATTATAAATGCAACAATTTTGTGTTTGCCCCTATTTATCATGAGCTGAACGCAAAGATCTACGACTTTTTCTATGTACACAAAAGGCCTATTTCTCTCAAATATTGTTCACAAATCGGTCTAAATCTGTGTTAGTGAGCACTTCTCCTTTGCCGAGATAATCCATCCACCTCACAGGTGGATGGGGGCAGTGCATTATCATGTTGCAACATGAGGTGATGGTCGTGGATGAATGGCATAACAATGGGCCTCAGGATCTCATCACGGTATCTCTGTGCATTCAAAATACCATCAATAAATTATTATAATGAAAGCCCAATTGGTCCTGAAAAAAAAACAAGTATAATCCACCTGGCTACACAAAGTAGTTGCAATGATATGTACTGCTTTACTAACACGTCAGAGTTTCAAAATTGTGTTCAGACATTAGGATTTGTTTTACCCTACATTGTGCCTGTCTTCCGTTCCCTAACATGGCACCCTCTCTCCTACTGGGCGCAGAGTGGAAGTTTTAATTTGCCTCACCTGCCAGCTGCTCGTAGCCAGTGAGGAAGTGGCCCCCCCTCAATACACATTGCTGTTTAGTGGCAGTTCAGCATGTGGGCAGGGGTTAGACACCCCAGTGGGGGACAAGTGGAACTGCTCTCACTAATGCCTGAACTCCAGGCTGAGAGTTGCAGGTATGTAACAGTCAACATGGTCTCCCAAACTTAGAACTGAGCTGCAACTGTACTGTTAACTCGTTTTAGTTTGTGACTAACTGCATTACCCTAATGACACGTGTACACTTCAGACACTCCTTCCATTAGAGGACACCACTTTCCAGATGTGCAGCTTTTAGGGACCAGTATGGATGCGCCTGTCCCCATCTCCACCAGTCCAGAATTAGCATCACCTCTCTCCCAGTGACTTATTTATTTATTTTAGGTACTTATATAGCGCCATCAATTTACGCAGTGCTTTTACATATACTGTATATTGTACATTCACATCAGTCCCTGCCCTCAAGGAGCTTACAATCTAAGGTCCCTAACTCAAATCCATACATACTAGGGCCAATTTAGATAGGAGCCAATAACCTACTAGCATGTCTTTGGAGTGTGGGAGGAAACACAGGCACGGGGAGAACATGCAAGCTCCAGGTAGGTAGTGCCGTGGTTGGGATTCAAACCAACGACATTAGTGCTGCTAGGCAGAAGTAATAACTACTTAGCCTCTAATCCAACGATTGCTATGGCATACAGGAAATGCTCTCTCCTCCAACCATCGTGTTTGCTCTTATACTCCCGAGGTACCTCATACATCTCTCCCGTGACTCCAGGCTAGGCTGCGCGTTTGGTCGCAAAGAATGGGAAGCCGGGCGCTAGTGGAGACGGCAAGCACTTAACCCCCTCAATTGCCAGAGTGGCCATCATCTCTGCTATGTCACCAATCTCATGGCTGATTGGCTGCCTCACATGTCACACAAACACTGTAGACCTTAGTAACAGCACACTAGCTTCCTCTACATGTATTGTATCTTTTTCTTTGATACACTGTGCATGCATTCCTTTAAGAAGTTTCAGACCAGGCAAAGCAAGTAAAGAAACAATATTGTTTACTGAGGTAGTTGCTGCTAACAGTACAGTTCTCCAAAGACAACTTCAGCACAGTTCCTATACAGAGCTCTTCTAATATCTTCTAATATGCATACCTTACAGAGAAGGCAAGCCCATAAAGCAATCCCTTTTAAAGCAAGAGTCCATTTAGGCAATAATCCTCAAGAGGTAGTGCAAGTTCCTTATGCCGTGTACACATGGGCAGACTTTTCGGCATCAAAGGTCCGACGGTCTTTCCAACTGACTTTTGACGGACTTCCGACTGACTTTTGAACGAACGGACTTGCCTACACGCGATCACACCAAAGTCCGACAGATTCGTACGCGATGACATACGACCGGACTAAAATAAGGAAGTTCATAGCCAGTAGCCAATAGCTGCCCTAGCGTCGGTTTTCGTCCATCAGACTAGCATACAGACAAATGGATTTTTCGACCGGACTCAAATCAATCGGAAAGATTTGAAACATGTTTTAAATCTAAAGTCCGTCTGATTTTCGACCGAATAAGTCCGCTGCAGGTCCGATAAAGCCCACACACGGTCGGATTGTCCGACGGATTCGTTCCGTCGGACCAGTCTGGTCGAAAAGTCCGCCCGTGTGTACACGGCATTAGAGTCCATGATTGCCAGTAATCCATAATGACAAGAAATCCATGATTAACCGCTACAAGTCCATGGGGGTTTCCAGCCTCCAGACAGGCGCAAAATGAAGGAGGTACCAGAACAGGAGGGGGGTGTGGGGAGCACGGTGAGGGGGCAGCAAAATGCCCCTTTGCCTGTGTAGACAAAAAACCTTGCCCTGCAGCTTTGCTATAGATGTACTGTCTGTATTATAGTTTGTGGTAAACCGTGATGCGTTCATTTTTTTTGGACTGCATATCATTTATAAATCATTATTTAAACCTTGTTCAACCCTTCCTTGTTCATACTGAAGCATCTAGGTGGTGAGGATTTTAACATACATTTAGCACAGCCATTTTCTTCATTTAACAAATGCAGAACAAATTTGGACCACCCTTAAACACTGTTTTTGCAGATTACGATTACTTATTAAGATTACTTTTAATATGCACAAGATGGAAAGTGTGTAATAACAAAATGACTCCATTAAATGTTTAGAGCATTAGGAACATAAAAGAGTGAAGAATATATTCAAACAATGTTATAAAAGTAAAGCTCTAATCTTAGTAAGTACAAAAAGAAAGGTAAATGGTGATGTGGTGCTGAGGTATTCAATTGTACTGATTATCTTATTTGTTACAAAGCTCTAATCTTAATACTGATTATGTGGTGCTGATCTGCAACAGTGAATCTAATTTTAAATGCATTATCATTTGCTCCATGTAAAGAAGTGACTAACTGCTCCAACATGCTACTCCAAATCATTATCATTTTCAAAGGATTGGTGTGATCCAGGATCTTCTGAGGCGCTAGGTCAGGGATATGCAATTAGCGGACCTCAAGCTGTTGCAGAACTACAAGTCCCATAAGGCATAGCAAGGCCCTGACAGCCACAAGCATGACACCCAGAGGCAGAGGTATGATGGGACTTGTAGTTTTGTAACAGAGCTGGAATTCCACTAATTGCATATCCCTGCTCTAGGTGTTGCCTTACCTATTGTGCTATTATGGGTGTATACTAATCACCTGCTAGCTTTTTTTTTACTTTATAGTTGAAGGTCATATTAGCATGTTCTTCTTTCCTGCAGGTTCTGATGTGAAAGTAAGTCTACCAATAGCTGTCAAGTGACTACTTGGTGCCCAGCGGCTTTGTGCCTGTATCTCGTGGCATCTTATATATTTTTTGTTCCCCTGTATTTATTTAAATTTACAAATGTATTTAAAGGGAACTTATAGATGTTTTGTGAACATTTTGTTTTACATTCTTAATTTTTCATATTTTATTTTATTTATTTAAAACAATTGTTTTACAAATAACCATTTAATGCAGGGTGTACCCATTACATATATTGTAAGATTCACAGAACATTATGGGTTCTCTAAAAAGAGCAAATACATAAGCTGTTTGCTTTAAGACACATCCCTCTAAGCAAATAATTATACTAAATCGCACTGAATAGAAACCCTATACCTAAATAGCCAATATAGCCAGCGGATAATAGAAATCACACTCCCCATTTCTCCTCAATAACATTAAACTAATATCAGTGCTAGCTTCTGTATAGATTTGTTGCAATAAATGTGATATAATCAGATTCTTGTGACGTGATAACAATTATGTAGCGGTGTAGTTGCCACTAGTAACAAACATCCACCAATTCACCCTGCTGCCAGACTTCCATACATCACTTGCAGAGACAATGAACAGTCTTTTGCTAGTTTTGTTTTTGTTTATTGGGGGATACAACTTGGTTGGGGAAAAGGGTATATGGGATGCCCATAGAATAGTTAATTTCTGCCATCATATTTAAAAGTTAGTATATATTTGAGCCTAAAGAAATGATATGCATATGTGGTAGCTATGATCTTCCTCCTGCATCACCATGCAGACTATTGCATCTCCTCTGCTTAACTCCCGCAGACTATTGCTTCCAGGCATTCCCTACCCATGACCGTGTAAGGGTTGGGACATCACTCTTGACCGTGTAAAAGTGATGTTCTTAGAGATCCTCTCCTCCTGCACAAACCTATCATGAAATTGTTAGTGAAGTAATATATCACATCTTCTTCTGTATGTTAGAAGGACCCAATCTGAATAGTTCCTCTGACTGGCTCTGGTTGCTCGCTACTACTAGGCCAGAGACCTGCCGTACCTCTCCCTGGAGGCCCAGTTTAGAAGAACATGTTGGGCGATGGACTACTGTTCCCAGCTAGCCCAGCTTGCAAATCCTGTGCCCTCAGGCCACATCAATTTGACACATCTCCCCACAGTCTTTCCTCTGATCTGGGACTCCCCATCATTGACAGTGTAATAATGAAGACTTTGCTAATGACCGTGTAGAAGCAAAGTTTCCTCACAGACTTCCTGATACACTCACCGACCTTTCTCTGCCCTGAGTCCTTGATGGAGAAGTTGACCGGACCATACGTTCCGACAGCTTCACCTGCCCTTCTGCTCCAGGAGTTCTTTATCAATGACCGTGTGATGATAAAGACATTGCCAATGACCGTTCCTTCACAGATTCTCCCTGGGCCTCCTCCTGCGATCGGCGAACCCCCACAGAAGGGGGTGCCCTCCTGCTGCTCTCTAGTATTCCATTCTCCACTTCACTCAGCCGACAACCCCCCAGTGGCATGTTATCTCAGCTTATATAGGAGGCCCGCCCCCTACCAATATCAGTTGGGGATTGGTCAGGGCTCCCACATGAGCTGCCTGCCACTACAGTTCTAGGGCCTGCCCCTCTTCCAGAACGTTCTCCCTGGAAGCAGGTGAGGCGCCTCAGAACTAGAGCACAGGTGGCCACCCCCACTGCTACTCTGACCATTCCCAGCCCCTAGCCCCAGCCCCCAGGTCCCAGCCCCCAGATCAAAACAAACAGGCCTAACTTGCAGCATAGGCCTGCCTAAATTTGCCTGCTATTGGTAGAGGGTGCTACAATTAACCACTTCAGCTCAATGATCGGAGGATTTTTTACAATTTGGCACTGCGCTGCTTTAACTGCTAATTGCGCGGTCATGCAAAGTTGTACCCAAAAGAAATTTGCGTCCTTTTGTTCACACAAATAGAGCTTTCTTTTGATGGTATTTGATTGCCTCTGCGATTTTTATTTTTTGCGATATAAACGGAAAAAGACCGAAAATTTTGAAAAAAAATGATATTTTCTACTTTTTGTTATAAGAAAAATCCAATAAACTCAATTTTAGTCATACATTTAGGCCAAAATGTATTCAGCCACATGTCTTTGGTAAAAAAAAATGTCAATAAGCGTATATTTATTGGTTTGCGCAAAAGTTATAGCGTCTACAAACTAGGGTACATTTTCGGGAATTTACGCAGCTTTAAGGTTATGACTGCCTATCTCATTTCTTGAGGTGCTAAAATGGCAGGGCAGTACAAAACCCCCAAAATGACCCCATTTTGGAAAGTAGACACCCTAAGGAAATTGCTGAGCCCATTGAATTTTTTATTTTTTTGTCCCCAGTGATTGAATAATGACAAAAAAAAAAAATTTATTATTTTTTTTACAAAAAGTTATCACTAAATGATATATTGCTCACACATGCCATGGTTATATGTGGAATTGCACCCCAAAATACATTTTGCTGCTTCTCCTGAGTATGGGGATACCACATGTGTGGGACTTTTTGGGAGCCTAGCCGCATATGGGGCCCCGAAAACCACGCACCGCCTTCAGGATTTCTAAGGGCGTAAATTTTTTATTTCACTCCTCAATACCTATCACAGTTGTGAAGGCCATAAAATGCCAAGATGGCACAAAACCCAGCCAAATGGCCCCATTTTGGAAAGTAGACACCCCAAGCTATTTGCTGAGAGGCATGCTGAGTCCATGGAATATTTTATATTTTGCCACAAGTTGCGGGAAAATGACAAACTTTTTTTTTTTGCACAAAGTTGTCACTAAATGATATATTGCTCACACATGCCATAAGCGTATGTGGAATTACACCCCAAAATACATTCTGCTGCTTCTCCTGAGTACAGGGAAAGTAGACACCCCAAGCTATTTACTGAGAGGCATGTTGAGTATTTTGCAGCTCTCATTTGTTTTTGAAAATGAAGAAAGAAAAGAAAAATTTATATTTTTCTCTTTTTTCAATTTTCAAAACTTTGTGACAAAAAGCAAGATCTGCAAAATACTCACCATACCTCTCAGCAAATAGCTTGGGGTGTCTACTTTCCAAAATAGGGTCATTTGGGGGGGGGGGGTTGTGCCATCGAGGCATTCCATGGCCTCCGAAACTGTGATAGGCAGTGAGGAGTGACATCAAAAATTTACATCCTTAGAAAGCCTGAAGGCGGTGCTTGGATTTCTGGGCCCCGTACGCGACTAGGCTCCCAAAAAGTCTCACACATGTGGTATCCCTGTACTCAGGAGAAGCAACAAAATGTATTTTGGGGTGTAATTTCACATATTCCCATGGCATGTTTGAGCAATATATCATTTAGTGACAACTTTGTGCAAACAAAAAAATTGTCTTTTTCCCGACACTTGTGTCAAAATATAAAATATTCCATGGACTCAACATGCCTCTCAGCAAATAGCTTGGGGTGTCTACTTTCCAAAAAGGGGTCATTTGGGAGGGGGGTTTGAACTGCCCTTGCATTTTATGCACAACATTTAGAAGCGTATGTCATACATCACCCACTCTTCTAACCACTTGAAGACAAAGCCCTTTCTGACACTTTTTGTTTACATGAATAAATATTTTTCTTTTGCAAAAAAATTACTTTGAACCCCCAAACATTATATATTTTTTTAAAGCAAAGGCCCTACAGATTAAAATGGTGGGTGTTTCATTTTTTTTTTCACATAGTATTTGCGCAGCGATTTTTCAAACGCTTTTTTTTTGGAAAAAACACACTTTTTTTAATTTGAATGCACTAAAACACACTATATTGCCCAAATGTTTGATGAAATAAAAAAGATGATCTTAGGCCGAGTACATGGATACCAAACACGACATGCTTTAAAATTCCGCACAAACGTGCAGCGGCGACAAACTACATACATTTTTAAAAGCCTTTAAAAGCCTTTACAGCAGGGATTTGCAATTAGCGGACCTCCAGCTGTTGCAAAACTACAAGTCCCATCATGCCTCTGCCTCTGGGTGTCATGCTTGTGGCTGTCAGAGTCTTGCTATGCCTCATGGGACTTGTAGTTCTGCAACAGCTGGAGGTCCGCTAATTGCATATCCCTGCTTTACAGGTTACCACTTTAGATTTACAGAGGAGGTCTACTGCTAAAATTACTGCCCACGATCTGACCTTCATGGTGATACCTCACATGCATGGTGCAATTGCTGTTTACATATGACGCCAGACCGACGCTCGTGTTCGCCTTTGCGCGAGAGCAGGTGGGGGACAGGGGTGCGCTTTTTTTTTTTTTTAATTATTTATTTTGCGCTTTTATTTTAGTTTTAAATTTTTCCTTTTATTTTTTTTAAATCATTTTTATTGTTATCTCAGGGAATGTAAATATCCGCATGGATAGCAATAGGTAGTGACAGGTACTCTTTTTTGAAAAAATCTATTAGACCCTAGATCTCTCCTCTGCCCTTAAAGCATCTGACCACACCAAGATTGGTGTGATAAAATGCTTTCTCAATTTCCCAATGGCGCGGTTTATATCTGGCGAAAAGTCATGAAATGCTCGTAGTTTCCGGTTTCTTAGGCCATAGAGATGATTGGAGCCATTCTGGTCTCTGATCAGCTCTATGGTCAGCTGGTGGAACCACCGGCTGCATTCTCAGGTTCCCTGTTGGGACAGGAGAGCCAGAGAAAACCATGGGAGACGATGGGAGGGTGGGGGGAACATTCCCTCCCACTGCTTGTAAAAGCAGTCTAGAGGCTAATTAGATGCTAGGATTGCTTTTACATGAATGCCAACCGCTGGCTGAAAAGAATGATACCAAGATGATACCTAAACCCACAGGCATCATTCTGGTATAACCACTCAACGTCCAGCAATAGGGATGAGCTTCGAGTTCGAACAGCGAACAATTTGGGGTGTTCGCGGCAAATTCGAATGCCGCGGAACACCCTTTAAAAGTCTATGGGAGAAATTAAAAGTGCTAATTTTAAAGGCTTATATTCATGGTATTGTCACAATTAAGTGATTTTACTAATGCTTAAAGTGAAACAATAAAAGTGTAATATCCCTTTAAATTTCGTACCTGGGGGGTGTCTATAGTATGCCTGTAAAGGGGCGCTTGTTTCCCGTGTTTAGAACAGTCTGACAGCAAAATGACATTTCAATGGAAAAAAAGTCCCAAAAATCCATACCAGACCCTTATCCGAGCACGCAACCTGGCAGGCCGCAGGAAAAGAGGGGGGGACGAGAGAGCGCCCCCCCTCCTGAACCGTACCAGGCCATATGCCCTCAACATTGGGAGGGGGCCTCATCCTCACAACCCTGGACGGTGTTGTGGGGGTCTGCGGGCGGCGGGCTTATCGGAATCTGGAAGCCCCCTTTGTGAAATGGTAAAGGGGTACAAAAGTACCCCTACCATTTCACTAAAAAACTGTCAAAAATGTTAAAAATGACAAGAGACAGTTGTTGACAATTCCTTTATTTAAATGCTTCTTCTTTCTTCTATCTACCTTCGGTTTCTTCCTCCATCTTCTTCTTCTTCTGGTTCTTCTGGTTCTTCCTCCGGTTGTCTCGTCCAGCATCTTCCTCCGCGGCGTCTTCTTCACTTCTTCTCCTCGGGCCGCTCCGCATCCATGATGGCATGGAGGGAGGCTCCCGCTCTTCTCTTCATCTTCCTCTCTTCATCTTCCTCTCTTCATCTTCTTCTCTTCATCTTCTTCTCTTCATCTTCTTGTCTTCATCTTCTTTTCGGGCCGCTCCGCATCCATGATGGCATGGAGGGAGGCTCCCGCTGTGTGACGCTTCTCTTCTTCTGACGGTTCTTAAATAACGGGGGGGTGGGTCCACCCCGTGACCCCGGGTGGCCCTTTCCCTTTAAGACTTTAACGGTGTTCGCGTGTTTGAACAAATTTTTTGCCTGTTCGCATTTTCTGGTGCAAACCGAACAGGGGGGTGTTCGGCTCATCCCTATCCAGCAACATACCAGTACGTTGCTGGTCCTTGTTGGGCATATATTGTAATCTTTTTTTTTTTCATGCAGCCTGTGGGCTGAACGAAAAAAAGAGATTGATCGGTGGGTATGCCCACCATTAGAATACCTCCTTTCATCCACCCACTTCTAATGATGGGCATACATGCACCATTTTGTTTTTAACTGTGGTGGCGAAATCACCTCCTACAGCGCTGGAGTCACGGCTTTATGTATAGTGGGAGCAAACGCCGTTGCTGTCAAGATAAATAAATCCACGCTGCAGCTGAATGGAGTGCCTGCTAAGCAAATGATGGTTAACAATAAAACAAAGTAACATTACAGTATAACAGTAAGACTTACCATACCTGCAAAGTAAATACAAAAAAAAACAGTAAAAAATAACATTTTTTTTAATGCAACCTGTGCCTAAAATATATATATATGCAGAAGCATAGGGGCATCCGCCCCAAAAGTTAAGAGCAAATCGCTCCTCCGCCCCTGCTGCCCCCATGCTTCGGTATATATGTTCTTTTTTTTTTAACTGTGGTAGTGAAATCACCTCCGACAGCGCTGGAGTCACGCTTTATGTATCGTGAGAGCAAACGCTGTTGCTGTCAAGATAAATAAATCCGCGCTGCAGCTGAATGGTGTACCTGAAAACAAAAAATGGTTAACAATAAAACACAATAAAACATTGCAGAATAGTATACAGTAAAAAAGAGCAGAACAATAGAGAGAGAATAGAGAGAGAGAGAACAATAAAACGACAACTATTTTTGTTTTTTTTATTTTATTTTTTTGTTTTGTTTTTTTATTTTTTACTTTTTTTTTACACTTTTATTTGTAACTGTAACTGTAACGGTTCGGTTCCAGGTTTGGGTCTCTCAAAATGCGATGGCATTTTGGGAGACCCTGTGAAAGTGTGCCTAGTCTGTGCAATGCTGTACCCTACACTAATACTAGTGTATGGTAGTGTTCAAAACATTCATCAATGCAAAGACCAGGATTGTCAGGACAGGAGGGACAAAAATAGCAGGTGTCACACCTATATCCGCGCTTTCTGACACAACATTTTCTTTGGGGGGCTCGTTGGGTAGGGGTACTCGGGAGGACATATGGAAAATGCCTCTCATGAAGCCGGCTTACTGCATTTGGATTGGGAAGGTGAGGTGGGGCATCGTCTGGAAACAGAAGGGCTCTGACGATCTCTTCCTGGAATTTAAGGAAGGATCCAGTCCGTCCTGAAGCTCTGTATAGCACATGAGCGTTCAGCAAAGCCAATTGAAATAAGTATACAGACACTTTCTTGTACCAGCGTCTGGCCTTACGGGCAATTAGGTACGGCGCCAACAACTGGTCGTTGAGGTCCACCCCTCCCATATTAAGGTTAAATTCCTGGACACAGAGGGGTTTCTGCACAACACCAGTCGCAGTAGGAATTTGGACTGTCATGTCTGCATGAAGGGAGGAAGGGAGGAAAGAACAAAAACATTCTTATTATCCACCCACTTCACAGCGAGCAAATTATTACATCTCAAGCAGGCTCTCTCCCCCAGCATAAGATGGGAATCTACAAGCCTCTGGGGTAAGCCCCGGCGATTAGGTTGCACGGTACCACATGCTCCAATCTGATGATCAAACAAGTGACTAAAAAGTAGCACGCTCGTGTAATAATTGTCCACATACAAATGGTACCCCTTTCCTAATAAGGGTGACACCACGTCCCACACAATCTTGCCAGCGCTCCCTATGTAGTCAGGGCAGTTTGTCGGCTCTACGTGACTATCTCTTCCCTTGTAAACTACAAAACTACATGCATGTGGCCCTGCCACAGAGCTTATACATCTTGACCCCGTATTTGGCACGCTTACTGGGAAGATACTGTTTGAATGACAAGCAGCCAGAAAACGTAATCAGGGACTCATCAACGCAGACAACTTGATGGGGAGTAAACAGGTCTGCAAAACGTTGGTTGAAGTGGTTTACAAGGGGCCGAATTTTGTAGAGCCGATCGTATCCAGCGTCTCCACAAGGACGACAGAGTTCATTGTAGTTGAAATGCATGAAGCGCAAAATCTGCTCGTATCGTGCCCTGGCCATGGAAGCAGAGAACACAGGCATATGGTGAATTGGGTCAGTGGACCAATATGACTGCAACTCACTCTTTTTAGTTATGCCCATGTCAAGGGATAGGCGCAGAAAGGTCTTAAATTCGGAAACCGTAATTGGTTTCCAATCTCTGGCAAGGGAGGACTGGGGATTAGCGGCGATGTATTGACCAGCATACAAATTGCTTTGGTCCACAATAGATCTATAGAGATCTGATGGTGAAAAACAGCGAATAAAAAATCAAGTGACGTAAAATCAACTGTTTCCACCTGAATGCCGGGTTGGCCAGTGAATGGGGGAAGTATGGGTGCTGCAGAAGTGGTGGGCTCCCAATTAGGATTAGCGAATTCTGCAGGAAGGACACTATGGGCACGACGGGACTGTCTTTGCCTTCTTGGTGGCAGTGGGAAACTATTGTGCTTGCCACCTCACCAGCTTGAACTGCACTTATGGGACTCGCCAAGTCACCACGTGTTACTGCAGTGCTGGTTTGACTACGACCGGGGTGTACTAGGCCGCTGGTGCTTGCCAGTTCACCAGAAGGAATGGCGGCGCTAGTACTTCTCTGCTCCATACGAGGGACCTGCGGTTCTTGCACATCAAGGACAGAAGAAGATCGGGGTCTGGTACGCCTGACCTTCGCAGGGACCGCAACTCTGTCGTCAGAGCTATCTGTCACGGAGCCGCTGTCCTCTACAGGATTCTGAGCCTGAATCTGACAGATGAGTGAGTTCCTCTTCACTATCTGTCATGCTCAGAAACGTGTAGGCCTCTTCACTACTGTACCTTCGATTTGCCATTTTGGGCTCTAAATTTACTGGTACAGTAGTGAGACTCACAGGTAAAAAAGCTCCTGACTGTCAGCAACTGTATCAAAATGCTACAAGAAAAAACTGTTAGCAATTGCAGGGATCAGGCCTGACTCACTGTAGTTATGTGTGTTTAGTGTTTTGTAAGTGACAGTGATCGATCAATACTGCACTTGGGTGGGCTGGGCTGGGCTGCGCAGAGAGGCAAAACGCAGGTGCTAGCAGGTATCTGGGCTGATCCTGCTAACACTGCGTTTTTGGGAACCCTAAACTGCTGGGGACGCTAGTATAGATCTGATCAGATCAGATATTGATCCGTACAGATACTATGGTCTATACTAGGTGTATGCTGCGTGCGTGGGTGTTAGCGGTACTGGCACTAATCTGACGCTGCCTGGGGCGACGCAGACCCTATCTGACCCTAAAACCTAACTTATATCACCCGCTGATCGATCAGGGGGTTAAACCTTTATTGGGTAATAAACAGCGGGTATAAAAAACAAACTAACTAACCAGTGTCACTTATACAGTGATCACTGGTGAAAGGGTTAACTTGGGGGCTATCAGGGGGTTAAAACCTTTATTAGGTAGTATATGGGGGTACCTGACGCTATAAAAAGCTGACGGTGAATCTAAATACTTACCTGGCTAACTAGCGTCACCTGTGACACTAATACGGCGATCAGAAAAAAAATCGCTTAGTGTCACTGGCGACAGGGGTTAACTGGGGGGTCGTCGAGGGGTTAAACCTTTATTGGGGGGGTTAGGGGGGTACCCTAGACCTAAAGGGGCCTACCACTAACTGCCCTAACACTTATAACAGTCACAAATAACACCAATGCAGTGATCAGTAAAAAAAATAAAAAATTTTATTGGTGTCACTGTGACAGGGAGTGCGGGGGGGGGGGTGATTGGGGGGTGATTCCACACCCCACTACCGTTTTTTAGAGTGGACTGTCTGCTATCATGTGATAACAACCGATGCGGCTAAGCAGCCGCTCGGCTGTTATCGCAAGCAGCGGGAGGGGACTCCCCCCCACCGCCTTCCGCTGCTCTGCCTGGGTCTCCCGTCCCACCGGGAGACCCGAGCAACCAGCCGGCACGCCCGTTAATTTAAAAACCACTTACCGACCGCCGCAAGACTATATATACGTCCTGACTTTGAAGAGGGATATCTCCGTAATGGCAGCAGCTGCTGCCACAACCGAGGTATCCATCTCTTCAGGCGGCGGTTCGGTTAACGATAATGGTGGTCTCTGCGGTGGATTCGCCGCGAGATCACCGTTATCGACAGCGGAAGAGGGCCTCCCCTCCCGCCGCTCTCCTGCGCCCTCCACCGCTTACCGGTGCGTCGGCAGTGGCGGAGGCAATCGGGTCCTATCCATGGCTGGGTATGGATATGAGTGAGGCTAAGATGGCCCCCACCCGTCTCCATACCATAGCAGGGCGGAAGCGACGTAAAAACGTAACTTACACCCATACAACAATAAAAAACAGTGCTGCGTTAGTAAAATGATCTGTAAACTACAAATATAAAAGCATGACATGAGTCCATAAAATCTTCTGTTAGGAAAAAAGTAAACATAGATGTAATAGAAAGACAAAACATCTGCGGTGGTAAGGGTGCTTCATGCAAACACTGAAGTGCTCCTTAATCCGTGCTCACACCACCTGCTAGCCAAACCGCTCACCTTATGCAGTGGACCCTTGAGCTAACAGATGGGTCACACAGGCATTCACCACAAATGGTGGTTATGGATGGAATCTTGGATGGAAAGCCGGGCACCTCTTTATGACAATCTGCACTCAGTAGCTTTGAATGTTTTCATCCGTAGTTACATGAAATATAAAGGATAATATAGTGCACACTGTATGGCTAAAAATGTTTCCTTTATTTTAAAAGACAGGTACTCACATATGAGGCACTACAACCTAGTGCTAGGATAATAGGTGTATAAACATCAATGATAACATAAGTTGATAAGGCAGCTGCAGTGACGTCTGGGGAAGCTCCCGCACGCGTATCATCCAACAGGACTTCCTCAGCGGAGAGGAAGCCCCGTTGGACGATACTTCCGCCCATACGTCTTAAAGGCACATTTTTTTGTTGTCATTTTTTTCAAATGACAAAATTTTTGTTTTTTTCTTTTATTGCATTTAAGTCCAAATATGAGATCTGAGGAATTTTTGACCCCAGATCTCATATTTAAGAGGACCTGTCATGCTTTTTTCTATTACAAGTGATGTTTACATTCCTTGTAATAAAAATAAAAGTGACCCAATTTTTTTATTTTTTAAAAAAAACAGTGTAAAAATAAATAAAATGAAATAAAATAAATAAGAAAAAAAATTAAAGCACCCCGACGCCGCGTATCGCTGCGATCGAGCGAGAGCAATAATTCTAGCCCTAGACCTCCTCTGTAACTCAAAACATGCAACCTGTAGAATTTTTTTAAACGTCGCCTATGGAGATTTTTAAGGGTAAAATTTTGACGTCATTCCACGCGCTGGCACAATTTTGAAGCGTGACATGTTGGGTATTAATTACTCGGCGTAACATTATCTTTCACAATACAAAAAAAATTGGACTAACTTTACTTCTTATTTTTTATTCAAAAAAGTTATTTTTCTACAAAAAAGTGCGCTTGTAAGACCGCTGCGCAAATACCGTGTGACAAAAAGTATTGCAATGACCGCCATTTTATTCTCTAGGGTGTTAGAAAAACACCCTAGAAAAAAAAAAAAAAAAAAAAAAGCATGCTGATGCGCACATTTTATGTTAAGGGGCACTCTAATTGGCATATGTAATGTTAAGGGGCACACTGGTAGGCATATTTAATGTTAAGGGGCACTCTGAAGAGCACATTTTGTGTTAAGGGGCACGCCGAGAAGCACAACAAAATATGCCCATCAGCGTGCCCCTTAACATTAAATATGCCCATCAGTGTGACCCTTAACATAAAATGTGCCCATCAGTGTGCCCCTTAACATAAGACTTGCCCATCAGAATGCCGCTTATTTTATGTTAAGGGGCACACTGATGGGCACATTATGTGTTAAGGGGCACTCTGATGGGCATATTTAACCGCTTGCCAACCAGCCGCCATCATTATACGGCGGCAGGTTGGCTCTCCTGCGCAAATTGCCGTAGCTGTACGGTGGCTCACGCAGGCGCGGGAGCGTGCCGTGGGTCGGGCAGACTCGATGTCTGCCGGCGACAATCGATCGCCTATTACAGAGGCAGAATGGGGAACTGCCTTTGTAAACAAGGCGATTTCCCGCTCTGACAGGTGACATGACAGGAATCTACTGTTCACAGTGATCAGGAATAGTGATCTCTGTCATGTCCCTGGCAGCCCACCCCCCTACAGTTAGAACACACCCAGGGAACACACTTAACCCCTTGATCACCCCCTAGTGTTAACCCCTTTCCTGCCAGTGACATTGACACAGTAATCAGTGGCTATTTATAGCACTGATCGATGTATAAATGTCAACGGACCCAAAAAAGTGTCAAAAGTGACCGATCTGTCCACCACAATGTCGCAGTCCCGCTAAAAATTGCAGACCGCCGCCATTACTAGTATAAAAAGAAATAATAATAAAAATCACATAAATCTATTCCCTATTTTGTAGACGCTCTAACTTTTGCGCAAACCCATCAATATACGCCTATTACCAAAAATATGTAGAAGAATATATATTGGCCTAAGCTGATGAATACATTTGTTTTTTATATATATTTTTTTGGATATGTATTATAGCAAAAAGTAAAAAAAATTGTTTTTTTTTTTTCAAAATTGTCGCTCTTTGTTTATAGCGCAAAAAATAAAAACCACAGAGGTGATCAAATACCACCTAAAGAAAGCTCTATTTGTGGGGAAAAAAAGGATGCCAATTTTGTTTGGGTACATTGTCAGTTAAAGCGACGCAGTGCTCTATCGCAAAAAATGGCCTGGTCATTAAGGGGGTAAATCCTTCTGGGGCTGAAGTAGTTAATGTTAAGGGGCACTCTGATGGGCTCATTTTGTTGGGCCATCAGTGTGCCCCTTATAATAAAATGTGCCCATCAGAGTGCCCCTGTAAGCACCCCATATACCTTGTGGCAGGCAGGAATCAGGAGGTAACAAGCTGCAGGGAACGAGAGCTGCGCCCAGAGTCTTGCTGAAGGGGCACGCAAAGCACATCATACCTCAAGGCTCCGTGGTCTCACTTGGCGATCACCCCTACGATAACAAACCGGACATGTGACGTTATGGCTTACCTTGCAGCTCCACCTGGGAGCCACAAGAAAGTAAGCAGTGGGGCGTACACGCAATGTCATTGGTTGCAGGGTGCCCGCAGTCCCAGCAACCAATGACTGCTGAGCGGAGCAGTGGGGATGTAGCGCTGTACACTGGCGGCCTGACAGTCCAGGCAGGAGCATCGCTCGGTCCGTGTTCGGACCACGGGCCACCATTTAGTGACGGCTGGTTTATAGTGTTTAATCTCAGTAGTTCAGAACAAAATAACAACAATATTATCAGGTCTTCAGTATATAAAAGGCAATGAAAGATTTTTGAAAATGTAAGTGACAGAGAAAAATTGGAACCAAAGCTTTAAGTATTGTTTAGCTGGTTACCCATGGAAATAGATGACCACCATTGCCCATAATAGAAGGGTTTCCTGATCATGTTCATTAACTGGAAAAGCTTGTCTAAACATGTCTATACAGACCAGGAAATGTCCATAAGCCGTGCAGCCTAGGCAACTCTCTTCTAAGATTACAAGTGTGCTCTGAAGTACATTTACTGAACTGAAATGCCACAGTTTCTGAGCCGCCTTAAGATTTGTATTGTGGTAGTCAAATCTGAAGTTTAAAGCCCAACTTTGAACAATCAAAAATGTATTTTTTGTAGTAGGGCTGTGCCTGCCCTGCAATTGTTACTTGCTTGATCCTCTGCTCCTCCCAGTGGCTAGACCAGTCCCTGCAGCCTCTGTACATGTTCCAGTGGTCTAAAGTCCTGATGGCCCCGCACCCTCTCTCTCATCATTGGCTCACTGACTTACTGGCTGTGATTGACAGCAGCGGGAGCCAATGGCTCCGCTGCTGTCTCAGCTAATGAGAAGGGAGAGTCCCCAGAGATCCGAGGCTCTTGTGCACATCGCTGTATCACGATGGGGCTCAGGGGTAAGGGGTAAGTATTAGGGGGGGGCTGGGGGACTGCTGCAAAAACTTTGAGCCTTTAGAACCACTTTAACTTTCTCCCTTTAGTCATTAGGTTTTTGCAATTTTTTCACCATTTGTATACCAACCTTTTTTTTTTTTTTTTTTTTTTTTTTTTTTTTTATTGTCATCTATCTTTTCTATTTTTTCATGTCATACTGGCAATTTTGAAGTAACAGTTGCAGGGTCGCTTTCCTTCATAGGTACATAGTTAATCTGGTTGAAAAAAGACACAAGTCCATCCAGTTCAACCAACACTGAAAAAGAAAACACACACACACACAAATAATTTTACTTTTACAAAAACACATAGACGTACGTGCTTTTGTTGCTAAAACAATAATAAAATGCAGTCAATGGAAGGTCAGTGTTGCTGAAATTCTAAGCAACTAGTAGCTTATTTGCTGAGTGGTTTACATTTTGCAATGTTTGTAGCTAGCTAGAGAATCTTCAGCTTCAAAAGCTACTCATGTTATTCAATGTAGCTGCTAATGTTAGGCCACTTTCACACTGACGTGCTGTGATTTGGCCGTAGCATGGGTGCAGCGCAGTGTACCTGCTTTTTTTGTGCAGGTTACCCGCGGTCTCCCATAGACTTTCTATTATGTCCCGCATTTCTGAAAGTGCACCAAAAGTCCTGCATGTTGCATCTTTGATGCGCTTTCAGAAAACGCAGCAAAAAGATGGGACTAGTGGCGGATGGCGGTTTTTTCTTTTGGGGGGGTGGCAAATCTAACTGACTAACTGACATATCAGCATGGATGTCGCACCACTTCCTTAAACTAAATCTCTCTAAAACTGAGCTATTACTATTCCCCTCTCCATGACTTTTCCATCAAAATCAACAATGCAACCATCAGTCCCGCCCCTCACGCCAGGGTACTAGGTGTAATCCTAGACTCTGACTTGTCATTTCAGCCTCAGATCCAATCATTGTCAAAAGTTTGTAGAATTCACCTCCGTAACATCTCTAAAATTCGCCCCTTTTTACAAATGAAACCACCAAGCTCCTCGTTCACTCCCTTGTTATCTCTCACCTTGACTATTGCAACTCCCTTCTCATTGGCTTACCTCTCCATAGGCTATCCCCTCTTCAGTCTATCATGAATGCTGCTGCCAGACTTATCCACCTTACCAACCGCTCAGTGTCTGCCAACCCTCTCCTCCAATCCCTACACTGGCTCCCAATCACCAAGCGAATTAAATTCAAAATACTAACCACAACATACAAAGCCATTCACAACTCTGCCCCGAGCTACATCACTAATCTTGTCTCCAAATATCACCCAAATCGACCTCTCCACTCCTCTCAAGACCTCCTGCTTTCAAGCTCTCTCATCTCCTCCTCCCATGCTCATCTCCAGGATTTCTCCAGAGCCTCTGGAACTCTCTACCTCCATCTATCCGGCTATCCCCTACTCTTACTACCTTCAGGCGATCCCTGGAAACTCATCTCTTCAGGAAAGCCTATCACGTCTCCAACTAATCTCCTACCACTTCCACCAGCCCATTCCCCACATTTACAACCTTTTGTACCACCTGCCCCACCCTATTAGATTGTAAGCTCTTCTGAGCAGGGCCCTCTTAATCCTCTTTTATTTTATGGTATTATAACTGTATTGTCTCCCTTTTTATATTGTAAAGCGCTGCGTAAACTGTTGGCGCTATATAAATCCTGAATAATAATAATAATCAGTGTTTTCCCATTTTTTTTTTTGGTTTTTTTTTCCAATAAATTTTTATTGAGTTTTACATATTACAGGTAATTAAGTCATAGTAAGGAACAGGAACATGAACAAGTAAATGTAAGTTTACAGACTAGATATTGTAAGTATAGTCTGAATAGCGATTTTATGAATAACGTTCTATGAGAAAGAAAAAATCATTAACAAAGTGATTATAAACATAGGGTAGAACAGTTGACCTGGAATGATAGGAGGAGGGGTGGGGTAAGGAAGGGAGGGGTGCAAGAGGAAGGAGGGGCAAGGAGGGATAAGGGAAGGGGGGGAGGAGAGCTTCAAGTGGAAGGCGAGTAGAGAGACAGGGCATTCAATTGTTAAACCTTACTTCAATCGTTAATTCTTTTTTGAGTACCAAAGGACCCATGGGTTCCAGCGAGTTAGTGTCTTTGTATGGGATTGTTTGCTGCGTGACAAAAGAGTTTCATAAGTGAAATGGGTTTGTACTAAGTTAGTAACTTCCGTAAGGGAGGGAATGTTGTCAGATTTCCAGTTTCTAGTGATCAAGAGTTTGGTAGCTAGGAGCACGTGTGTAATCACTGTTCTTTGGTGTATGGGAAAATCTTCTATTGTCAGATTAAGAATGGCTAAGTGTGGAGTAATTGTAACCGAGCTATGGAGTATGTCTTGGAGTATGGATTCCACATTTTTCCAAAGCTGGGTTACATTTGGGCAAGACCAAAGAATGTGGAGGAGGGTGCCCGTATGGCCACAGTTTCTCCTGCAGTCGTGTGAGGCGTGTTTGTGGAATTTGGCCAGTTTGGACGGAGTTAGGTACCATCTCATTAGAGTTTTTTGGGTGATTTCCCAAAGGGAGGTGCAAGTTGTTGCTTTGTAAATAGATGTGATTGCCTGTTGCCATTGGGCATCTGTGAATTGTGTCTGTAGGTCAGTTTCCCAGTCAAGGAGAGGTTTGGTTTTGCTGAACATGTTTTTTTCCTGTAGGAATGAGTATATGAGGGAAGTCCCTTTAGTGTTAGAGTGTTCTGTAAAGAAGTAGTTCCATAGTTTTCCTTCTAGATGTGTGTGCCTTCAAGTAGTTTTGTAATCTGAAGTAGCTGAGGAAGTCTTTGGAGGGTGCATTGAGGTCTTTGCCTATTTGTGAGAAGGATTTGCAGGTTGTTAAATCGCAAAGTTCTTGTGTGTATGTTACCCGGTCAGTAATCCAGGATGGGAGTGTTAAGTCAGGAGTAAGAAGCTTTAAGGTGTTTAAAGGAATGTGTAGTGGTTTCGTCAGTACGTGTGACCGTTTGGTATTGTGTAGTGTACGCCACACTTTAACTGAGGCTTGGACAGTGGGTGAGTAGTGGAAAATGTGAGGATTATGTGTAGAGGTACTAAATAACCAGTTGGCGGGGTTTGTGCCCGGTGTCTTGTGATTTTCTATATCGCTCCAGAGAGTTTTGGGTAAGGTATTCATCCATTCTTTAATTTGTGATAGAATGGTGGCATTGTAGTTTTATTTGATGTCTATGTATCCCATTCCCCCCGCTGATCTGTGTTTAATAAATTTTGTGTGACTACATCTAGATTTTTTCCCTTGCCAAACAAATTGGCTTAGGATGGATTGGAGAGATTTCAGGTAGGTAGATGAAAGTGGTATAGGAAGCGTGCAAAATATGTAGAGCAACCGTGGCAATACCATCATTTTAAAGGCTGCCAGGCGGCCTGACCATGAGAATTCATGTTTGGAGAGTTTTGTGGTTTCAGTAAGCATCATCTGTTTGGCGTCCGTGTAGTTGTGTGCGAAAGGACCTCTAGTGGATTTGGTGAGATTAATGCCGAGGTAGGGAATACTATCCTCCGCCCATGGGTAAGGATATTGGGTCTGGAGTAGATTATTAGTGGTTGCATCAACGCCCAGGTCTAGAATGTAGGATTTATGTTCATTAACTTTGTAGTAAGGTAAAGTACTAAACCTTTTCAGTAGCGATTGGACTGAAGCCAGGGAAGAGTGAGGGTTTGTGATCATTATCACGTCGTCTGCAAATAAATTTATTTTGTGTTCTGTGGTACCAATGGTGAAACCTGATATTGTAGAGTGGGATCTGACATGTTCTGCCAAGGGTTCCATAATTAGGTTAAAAATGATTGGTGAGAGCAGACAACCTGGTCGGGTGCCATTAGTGATGGAGAATGGCTTAGACAGCATCTCCGACGTATAGACCTGTGCTGATGGGGAGGAATACAGAGCCATTATGGCTGCCAGAATGGGGCCCTGAAAACCAAATTTGCCAAGGGTTGCTTCAAGATATTTCCAATGGACCCTATCGAACGCCTTCTCTGCATCCAAGGATAGGAGCAAAGAAGGCGTTCTAGATATCTCAGCGTGATGGATTATGTTGATAATTCTGCGAGTGGCATCAGTTGTCTGCCTCCCTTTTGTGAAGCCTGATTGGTCCTTATGTATTAGAAGGGGCATTAGGTTGAGTAATCTGTGGGCTATTAGTTTGGCATAGATTTTTGTGTCCACATTGAGAAGAGATATGGGTCGGAAGTTTTGTGCAGAGGTAGGCTCTTTCCCCGGCTTCGGTAGTGTAACAAGAACAACACATATAGTCCAGCGCCCCGGATATTGTTAAAATGCAAAATACAACAGGCATATAAAATTATATATTTTAATTCTTTTAATATACCAGTGGTAAACCAGTCATGAGGATAATCTGGGGTAACAGTAGTAACTACTAGTGAAACCGGGTTAAAAAGCACTGTTGTATAAAAAACATAAATGCAAAACCACACAATAATACAGTATTAAGACATAACAATCAAATTCTCACAGTTGTAGAAATAGTGAATATACATATATTGCACTTGACATCAGCATGTGCTAAAATAGGAGGACAGTCATCTATGAACAGCAAGAGACTAATACTGGAGATCCATCCAATTGTGACCCACAGGAGACACTGGGTAGACACTGGGTAAATAATAAACCACAGGCTCCAAACGAATGACAGTAGGCAAGATGAAGGGGATGAAAAAGTGTCACAAACAAAAGGAAAGCTCAAATCTACCTCGTTCCTTGGGGAGATCGGCGTCATGTGTGGGGGGGGTTCACTTGCACAGTCAGATGGTAGGATGACAGCGGTGTGGGGGTGTGCGGCTCCGCCGTGTGGGAAGTAGCTTCACTTGCTCGTACAGGTGGTGGAAGGACCACGGCGTAGAGGTGTATAACACCGCCGTGCGGGAAGCAGCCTGGCCCGAGCTCCGTGTCTCGGACGGATGATGTCAGTGCAGGGAAGCCGCTGGCGCGTCGATGGAAGTGAACCTGCCACTGGTCAGCCGGAAGGTGTCTCCACAGGGCTGAAACCTCTGGA
The DNA here is from genome assembly GCF_042186555.1 of Aquarana catesbeiana. Lineage (NCBI taxonomy): Eukaryota > Metazoa > Chordata > Amphibia > Anura > Ranidae > Aquarana > Aquarana catesbeiana. The sequence goes on along the minus strand of NC_133330.1, from coordinate 166,654,881 downwards.
ATGCGGTGTGGTGACACTGCACTTGAGTGCTAACTGTATCTGGAGAGCCAGGAAAAGGGAAATTGGAGCTGGCAACAGGCTGATGGAGCTCACATCTGCCTGACCAGCCTATGAAGTGGCCAAAAACCATATGGGCAATGGATAATGGGGAAAAAAAAAAAAAAATTTAATTAAATTAGTCCAGAAAGTACCAAAACCAAATAAGATGGTGAAGATGATGGGGCTGAAAAAAAAAAAAAAAAAAAAACCAATGCTGGTAAAATGGCGACTTCACAGAAAAGATGGATGTATGGGTGAAAGCTCACAGTGGAAGGCTCTAGCTGGGGCCTCAGTCCTCTGGTTGCCTTGACGACGCGTTTCGCGCATGAGCGCTTTGTCATACTCAAGGGTACAGGCAACTCACAGGGTTTAAATAGATAAATGTGGATTAAAGGAGGGGACAGGGTGGGTGGAGAGAAAACAAAAAAAAAAAAAAAAGGGGGGAAGGGCAAAAATTTAACCCATTGAGGGGATGGGTGTGAAAAAAACATGGACTCCAATGTTAATCTCCTGTCGTCCACATCCCCAACTATGGATAAACATACCATATTATACATATATATAAACATATCAAATAAAAGTCCAGGGAACACATAATATGCACTTTAATGTAAAATTATCAAAAAATGTAAATTGTCACTTCATATTTTTCAATAAAATATCTAGAAATCTCTTAGAAATCTTATATACAGCCCTCTTAAGATTTCTCAAGAGACGTTTAAGTTAAAAATTACCATTGATTTAAAATCATATCTTCCTTATTATTTTAAAAATGTAGTAAACATAATAACCAGTTATTAGTTAAAAATCTTCATTATTATTCTAAAGGGAAAACCACCTCTCATTAAATTTATACAAAACTGCATGTTTCTAGTTCTTCATTCAACCCCTTAGGGGCAAGCGAGTCAAACATGTAGATCCAAAAGACCTCACGCTTGCACAACAAAGAGAATCTTTCATTGTTTGTTAGCGTACCCTTGGGGATCGTTTCAATAACAAAGACCTCCAGAAGTCTAATGTCTCTGTCATGGAAACATGAAAAATGCCGGGGTACACTGTGTTCATCGCACCCCTTGGAGATGAGTCTACGGTGATCACCCACCCTGGCCCGTAAAGCCCGAATGGTCCGGCCAACGTAGATCAGCCCACAAAGGCAACACAAAACATATACAACAAAGTCCGTAGAACAGGTGATGAATTGTCTAATCTCATACTGCTTGCCTGTGTTAGATGTAATAGTCTTGGTGCCGTGGGCAATAAATTGGCACGTAAGACACCCCCTCTTTTTACACTGGAATATGTACTTTCTATCGTGAAAATAAGATCTAATATCAAGAGGAGATTTCGAGGATTTATTTATTATTTTACTGGGTGCTAGCAGATTTTTTATAGTGCGTGCTTTTCGGAACGTCACCTGTGGGACCTCAGGTAATACCGGAGCGAGACGTTGATCCAGACGAAGAATACCAAAATGCAAAATGTTTTCTAACTATTTTGGTAATTGATTTATAATTCTCATTGAAAGTCGAGATAAATCTAACTGTCTGGTTCGTTCTCGATTCGTCTTTCGGATACCTGTCTCTTGGGGAGGGGTTTAGGTGAGACAGAAAGGCATCATCAACGAGATCGGATGGATACCCCTTCTCCTGGAATTTCTTTTTCATTAATGTTCCCTGTTCCACATAATCCTCCAATCTTGTAAAGTTACGTCTGAGTCTGTTAAATTGACCCCCAGGAATATTGCGTTTCCATAAAGGGTGATGGCAACTTCCAAAATGGAGGTAGGAATTGCCACTAGTTGGCTTAACATGATTTCTAGTGAGAATCCTGTGTTGATCCTGGAACAGCACCAAATCCAGGAACACAAGTTCCTGAGGGTCTATAACATGGGTAAATGCCAAACCAAGAGCATTGGAATTACAATGGGCTACGAAAGAGGGAAACAACTCGGGGCCCCCGCTCCATATGATCACAATGTCGTCGATGTATCGCCCAAAAAAGACAATGTGCTCGGCGAACGGATTATTAGCCCAGATGTTGTACTCCTCCCAGTAGCCCATCGTGAGTTTGGCATAGACCGGAGCAAAGTTCGCTCCCATGGCGGTTCCTTTGCACTGTAAATAAAATTGTTCACTGAATGTAAAATAATTACGCCTTAGACAGAATTCAGTAGCTTGAACCAAGAATAATGATTGTAACGAATTAAAATCCCCACTATTGGTCAAGAAATGTTGAACGGCTCTCAGACCTATTTCATGGGGTATCGAGGTATAAAGAGAAGACACATCGAGGGATGCCCACCAATAGCCTTCTTCCCATGAATAACTCTGAAGAGCTTTAATTACATCATTGGAATATTTAATATATGATGGCAGTTGGCACACAAGGAGTTGCAGACAGTGGTCAATATACATAGACAAACCATTACTAAAGCTATTCGTGCTTGCTACAATTGGTCTCCCAGGCGGGTCCACCAATGATTTGTGGACCTTTGGGAGATGGTAGAAGTAGGGGGTGCTACATTCGGTTGGCAGTAGGAATTGTTTTTCTTTATTGGTAAGTACTCCATTTTGCCAAGCTTCCTGGACCAGCGACCTTAACTCCAGTTGGAACTTAGGGAGAGGATCGAACTGTAGTTTAAGATACGTATCCGTGTCTGCTAACATCTACTGGCCTCTTTGATGTAATCGGTGCGATTTTGTATCACTAAACTACCACCCTTGTCTGCCTGCCTAATGGTGATCTTAGTATTCGACATCAGTTCTTTCAGAGCTACATTCTCACATCTACTTAGGTTCCTATGTTTCCGCCTTTTGGAATCATCACATAGTGATAAAAAGTCTTTGTATACGGCTTGATAATAGGTTTCAATGTAGGGGCCCTTTGAGTTAGTTGGAAAGAAGGTTGATTTGGGTCGGAAGGGAGTATGCGTAACTGGTGGTTCTAGACAAGCGGAGGGTATAAAGCCCTCTATATACCCTTCAGCCCATAAATCTTCTAGGGCCTGGAGTGCAGCTTCATCAAGTTCTGTTGAAGGTGTACATTCTGGTGTCGGAACCTGTTTAGACGTGGCCTCTTTTCTATCTTTTTTGTGTAAAGCCAGTGGGTTCGGGGTATAGTGGCGTTTTAGGGTTAGTAACCGTATAAAACGATGTAAATCTTTAAAGAGACCGAACTTGTTTGGACCTATAGTGGGAGAAAAACCCAAACCTTTCCGAAGTAACACCTCTTCGGACGGAGTGAGAGTGTGTGAAGATAAATTGTATATTTTTATAGTACTATTGTTTATATTGGTTCTGACCTTTCTTTTTTGTTTGATCTTCCTAGTGATTCCTCCTCTCCGTCCTCTTCTAGTTTTCTTTTCTCTTTGAGCACTCCCTTTGGAGGTAGTGTAACAATTAAGGTACTTTGCATTTCTGGGGGGAGAGAGGAGGAGGAGGCAGCGTCATTGTACACTTTGGTCAGATATGGTGTTAGCACAGTTCCAAATTGTTTGTAATACTCTCCTGATCATCTGGGCCAGGGGATTTGTTAGCGGGAAGTGATGAAATTATATTTTTGATTTCTAGATCTGTAAATGGGGTGTTCAAGGAGTCTAGTTGTTCTGTGGTCAGTTTAGGGAGTTTGATCTCATTGAGAAATGCCTCTATGTTAGGTAGAGACGGCTGTGTGACAGATGTGTCATCTTTTAAACCATAAAGTGTATTGTAGTAGCAACTAAATGCGTCTGCAATAGCTTGTGGATCTATCAGTTTCTGTTTAGTGGCTGGGTGGAATAGATGGGTAATTTTGGTTTTGGAATAGTAACCTTTGATTCTATTGGCCATTGCCTTTCCGGCTTTGTTACTCGTAGAGTAGTGTTGAGCTCTAAAATGCTTATGTGCTCTTTCAAAGGATTCTAGAAGGAGAGATTTTAATTTCTTGTCTAAGGGAGTCTAATTTAGTCCTGGTTAATGGATCTGGATTAGTTTGGTTTTGGTGTTCTAGCGTTTTAATATCGGCAGTAAGTGTGTTTAGATGCTATGATCTCCTCCTCCTCTAGGATAACAGATCTTGCATTAGTATTAAAGTATTCTGTTAAACGCTCTCTAATATAAGAAGAATGGATCGGTGAGTGGAGAATCGCAGCATTCGCTCTCCATATCCGTGTACGGGAAATCTTCGGCGAGTCTTCTATGGTCATTGTAACTGGAGCGTGGTCAGACCACGTAATGGTCGATATCTCCGTGGATGAGATTTTGGGCAAAGTCCATTTATCCACTAGGAAGTAGTCAATCCGAGTGTAAGAGTTGTGTCTAGGGGAGAAATAGGAGTAGTCCCTTTCGGTGGTGTGATGGCATCTCCACACATCAAATAGGTAATGAGATCGAATGAACGGTCCCATAGAGGATGTAACTCTGGTTGAGTGGGAAGAAGAGTCCTTGTTTAAAGCGATTGATTTTTTTCATCAATTTGGACAGAAAGTGAATCTGTTTTTTGTTGGGGGGCATATACTGATACGATGGTGTAATTATCGTTGTTTAATGTGCAATTCAATGCCAGATATCTACCATCAACATCCTGAAGGCTGTCATGTAGGGTGAATAAGCATGTAGATTTAATGGTAATCAGGACCCGAGGCTTTAAAGATGTTTGAAAAATTCTTATTGGAGCACTGAGGTTCGGCATTGGTTTTAAAGTGCGTTTCTTGGACGCACAGGACATTGCAGTGAGAATCCTGTGCAGTTCGCCACAGAGATGTCCTTTTGGCAGGGTGATTGAGTCATTTTATGTTCAGTGACAGAAATTTGGGCATTTTGAAAGTGGTGCGTATAGGTAGTGGAGTAAGGTACTACTTACAGTTACTCAGATGGATAAATTGCTCGAGGAGGTTGGTTGTTGTTAGAAGTCCTGGATCCGATGGACTTGAGCTCTCGTAGATAAGAAAGGAAGGGAGAAAAACAGCAAGGTAGTTAGTGATAAACAAGAGGGTAAGGGAAATCAGGTGTCAGCAGTGTGTTAGGGATTGCTGAATGTGGCTGAAGGTAAAGTTCGTAAACTAACTGCAACGAGCAGGCACTGAATCGGAGTGCTTATCTGAGATTGGATTCACAGCATCACTGATTTGCAAGTCATTTGTTGTAGTGGTGAGAATGACCGGAGTTGAAGGATTGCGCATTTGGTTTGTGGGTCCCTGGGGTTGGAGGGCCACCGTCAGGAATGATACCCCATGTTTTCAGCAATTGTATGCCATCTTTGACGGTATGGATATTGTGGCGTGTTCCATTTCTGGTAACCATAAGCTTTGTTGGGAACCCCCTTTGATATGGGATCTTATGATTATTGAGGGGTTTTGTGATTGTTTGCAGTTGACGTCTCTGTTGACGAGTGTATTGAGAGATGTCAGCAAAAAGTTGCAGCTTTGCGTATGGATGTGGGAGCTGTCCCAGGCGTCTGGATTGTGTAAGGAGCATGTCCTTGGTGTGGTAGAAATGGATGCGCATCAGAGTATCCCGAGGTACTTCTGCGGGTGGGTGAGGAGGTTTTGGGAGACGAGGGATGCGATCGATGATCGTCTCGATCGGTGGGAGATCTGGGAGAAGCGTTGAGATCAACTTCCTAGCGTAGGAGTTGAGATCTGCTGGTAGGATAGTTTCAGGGATTCCTCTTATCTTGATATTTTGGCGCTGTGAGCGATCTTCAAGATCCGCCATTTTGGCTCGCACCCAGCAGTGTTCTTCTCTGGTATGGTTATGTTCGTCTGCCAGGTCATTAACTGTTTCTGTCATGACGCTCATCTGCTTTTCAATAATCCCCACTTTCTGCCCTGTGTGCAGCATTTCTGTTTTAAATGCTGTAAACATTGAAGAAATGTCAGACTGGAGGGAGCTGTGAAGTGACATCAGCATTTCTTTCAGCATAGTGTCTATGACAGACTGATTTGTAGTGGGGAAGGCAGCTATGGGGGAAGCTGCAGAAGGCTGTGTGAGGAGATTTTCTAATGCAGGCCTTACCTCCTGTGACTAATCCGCTGTATCCAGTCGCATCCTTGCTTTTGCAGGGCTGTTGGAGGTGGATGAGGGGCCTAAGGATAGCTGGGAGCCCAAGGAGTTGTGCTGGGCTAAAATGGAGGATTCTTCATCATCAGGCAGGTCAGTGTAGGAATCCTCTGTGTGTTGTGCAGTGCCGTGGCGGCTATCTTGGATTTTATCTCCCTGAGGGAAGATGAGGAAATTGGTGATTTTTGTGGGAATCCTGTATTCTTTCCTCTTTCTAGAGGTTCCGGTCTGGTTCCCCAGGGTGTGAGGGTCTGAGGATTGCATTTTGTGGGGTCTGAGGCAGTGATCTGAGGTCCGGTTCTCTGTTCAGTGCAGGAGCTGTGAGATCAGGCTTCCATTCAGCTCGGCAGCTAACCACGCTCCCCTTTTCCCATTTTTTTCCCCGCCGTCGCTAGAGGTCCGCGGGCAGCAGTGAGATGTCTCCGCTGGCCGCCATTTTTCAGAAGACCAGCTCTTGTATAGCCTGGTCACTCACTGTGGGGAACAAGCAAGAGGTGGAGCTGGCCGGGTGGCTGCCAATAGAAATTGAGCCAGCTGTGAGAAAGGCCACGGAGCGGGGGGTTGGCAGCAGCTCAATTTCTATTGGCAGTCACCTGGCTGGCTCCGCCTCTTGTCTGTTCCCCTCGACAAGTGAACTGTGTTAGACAAGAGCTGGTCTACTGTATTGGCGGCGGAGACTCTGCTGCTGGGACACCTGATGTAAGGGGGGCTCCACTGGGGATACCTGATGTAAGGGGGGCTCTACTGGGGGACACCTGATGTAAGGGGGATGCCACTGGGGGACACCAGATGTAAGGGGGGATCGACTGGGGGACATCAGATGTAAGGGGGACAGCTGATGTAAGGGGAACACCGCTTGGGGACACTTGATGTAAGGGGAACACCGCTGGGGGACATCGGGACACCTGATGTAAGGAGGGGCTCTACTGGGGGACACGTGTAAGGGAGACATCACTGGGGATACCTGATGTAAGCGGGACACTGCTAGGGGACCCCTCACATAGGGAGGGGCTCCACTGGGGGACACCTGATGTGAGGGGGCACTGCTGGGGTACACCTAATATAAGGAGGACACCGCTGGGGGACACTTTATGTAAGGAGGGGCAACACTGGGGACACCTGATGTAAGGGGACTCCGCTGGAGGACACCTGATGTAAGGGGCACACCCCTGGGGGACACCTGATGTAAGGGGGACACTGCTGGGGATCACCTGATGTAAGGGGGACACTGCTGGGGGACACCTTATGTAAGAAGGGGCTCCACTGGGGACACCTAATGTAAGGAGGAACTCCACTGGGGACACCTGATGGAAGGAGGGATACCGCTGGGGTCCGCATTGCCAAGCACGCTGGGGGTTCGCATTGCCGAGCATGTGAACAATATTAAAATATAAAAAATATTAAAAAGGGTTTACGAACGCATAGTGAGTCAAAATATTTTAGGCTCATTCACAATAGGGACCCTAGGTGTTTAAAATTTTGGGGGTTAGAGAAAGTGGTTAAACACTGGAGGGGAGGGAATTTTATATGGCATCTTAGTCGGAGGGAATCCTTCTGGAAAAGTTTCAGCTCCAGAAGGGTTAAACATTGAATTTGATTTGAACTGCTTTATATCCGATAAATAAAGATTTTATGTGTGTGTTTTATAGGTTTTATATGCTAATGGCTTAATTTTAAATCCCTTTTGTATATGTCGTATTGTATTTGCGAAGTTATAATTATAATGTGATGGCCATGGGTATATAACATCCTTAATATTGATTTAATAATGTTTAATAGAAGTAGGACCTTTTTGGAAAGTTTGAGGTTTTTTTTTGCCACCCCCCTTTTTTGAAGACCAGCTCTTGTATAGCCTGGTCAATCACCGTGGGGAACAAGCAAGAGGTGGAGCCGGCCGGGGGGCTACCAATAGAAATTGAGCCAGTTGTGAGAAAGACCATGGAGCGGGGGGTTGACAGCAGCTCAATTTCTATTGGCAGTCACCTGGCTGGCTCCGCCTCTTGTCTGTTCCCCTCGACAAGTGACCTGTGTTAGACAAGAGCTGGTCTACTATAATGGCGGCGGAGACTCCGCTGCTGGGACACCTGATGTAAGGGGGGGCTCCACTGGGGATACCTGATGTAAGGGGGCTCCACTGGGGGACACCTGATGTAACGGGGATGCCACTGGGGGGACACCAGATGTAAGGGGGATACACTGGGGGACATCAGATGTAAGGGGGACACCTGATGTAAGGGGGACACCGCTTGGGGACACTTGATGTAAGTGGGACACCGCTGGGGGACACCAGGACATCTGATGTAAGGAGGGGCTCTACTGGGGGACACCTGATGTAAGGGAGACACCACTGGGGGAACCTGATGTAAGCGGGACACTGCTAGGGGACCCCTCATGTAAGGAGGGGCTCCACTGGGGGACACCTGATGTGAGGGGGGCACTGCTGGGGTACACCTAATGTAAGGAGGACACCGCTGGGGGACACCTGATGTAAGGAGGGGCAACACTGGGGACACCTGATGTAAAGGGACTTCGCTGGAGGACACCTGATGTAAGGGTTACACCCCTGGGGGACACCTGATGTAAGGGGGACACTGCTGGGGGACACCGGATGTAAGGGGGACACTGCTGGGGGACACCTTATGTAAGAAGGGGCTCCACTGGGGACACCTGATGTAAGGAGGAGCTCCACTGGGAACACCTGATGTAAGGAGGGGCTCCACTGGGGACACCTGATGTAAGGAGGGACACCGCTGGGGTCCGCATTGCCGAGCATGTGAACAATATTAAAAAGGGTTTACGAACGCATAGTGAGTCAAAATATTTTAGGCTCATTCACAATAGGGACCCTAGGTGTTTAAAATTTTGGAGGTTAGAGAAAGTGGTTAAACACTGGAGGGGAGGGAATTTTATATGGCATCTTAGTCGGGTTTTTTTTTGCCACCCCCCTTTTTTGATTTTTGTTGGGCGGGATAAGTGTTCCAATAGGTATTAGCGATCAAAGGTTTGAGCAGGAACATAATGTTTTCTGCGATCTCCATGGAAATGAGCAACTTATTTAGATTCATGGGTAACGTGGTAGCCCCGCCATTGCTGACGATGTCCCGTAGGACGTAACGCGTACGGGGGGAGGAGCTACCTTGTGGACATCACCCACTGCCATCGTACTATCCATGCTACTATTACTGGATGTCCACGCTGGATGTCATTGATTTTTATGGTAACCTGTTACTGCTGTATTTAGCCTTTAATCACGGCTTGAGAATAAATGACTTTTTTCTGACAGAGAGCGCTTAGATCATGTTCTTTTTTTTTCTCACACTGTCTGTGGTTGACAGGTCTATTGGAGTGCTGGTTTTCTTGATCCTGTGGTGGATACAAGCCCGTTTGACCTTCTGTTAGTTCAGAGGTCCATCTGCTCTGGTAAGCGCTCAATTTTTATCAGCTGGTGGAGGTTGTGCCACACAGAAATTTGCAGTGGATTGAAATTCATCACAAGGTTTCTTCATCTCTTATTCTAGGATTTTTAGTTCCTTTATGAATACTATGTTTACAGACTTATCATTTTATTAATGTGCTTATTTTATTTTGTATATTTCATGAGGTGATGTGATTAGCCTAAAGTGTACAGCTTGCAATGTTTCTGTTTTATATCTGTCTGCGATGATTGTTTTATATAGTAACCAATGACCAATAGTCCGGTCATCTTGTTAAGGGGTTGGTTGCTGGGAGGTCTCTACATTCATGACCATGTCCCAGGTACAGTTTGTGATAAATATTCATATCTCTGCATCTCCACTGTTTACAGACTGCTAACATCCATATTATGGTCCAGCGTGACCTTTGCTTCAAAACAAATATAAACATGGCAGGTTTCCAATGTCTAGTTTACCTAGGAGAAATAAGGGGTACCAGTGGTTTCCCATATGATCTGACATAGGGGTGTTTGGACTTGACACGTTACAAATTATTTGAGGAAACTAAATATGTCCATATTATGGCTGTGCTATTAATATTTTGGAAGATATAAAACATGCTGAAGTTTCAGAACTATACTAAACTGTCTAAGAGAACAGAACGATAATTCTGTTCATTTGTGGTGCCACATCCAGTATTAGAAACAAAAGAGAATCCCCTACGGTGGACTTTAAAGGCACGCTGAATTAAAATTGAAAAATATAAGGAGCATTACAGTAAGAAAATGTATTTATTGATAGTTAAACATAATAGCTAAAATATGAATATAGAATGTATTGTCAGTCTATAACATTGTCACCATATTCTGAAAAGACAAATATATTTGTCTTTTCAGAATATGGTGGCAATGTTATGAACTGACAATATATTCTATATTCATATGCATATTTTAACTATTGTGTTTATCAATAAATACATTTTCTTACTGTAATACTCTTAATATTTTTCAATTTTAATTCAGCGTGCCTTTAAAGTCCACCATAGGGGATTCTCTTTTGATACTAAACTGTCTGCACTCTATGTGGATCAAGGTATTTACGACAGGTATATGTTGGTTCTCTGGATTGAGAGGGTGACAGTTTTATTAGGGGTTCCAGCCTTAAATTGTGGATTGGGTAATGGAAAAGTCTATGTTTTTGATCACTGGACTGATAAAGTCCTGGCCTCAGTCACCAGTTTGTGTATTGGATAACTGAAAGAAAAAAAAAGGTGGAGGCAAGGTCACGGTGGTGTGCCCTTCACTGGACAACATGGCTCAGATGAGCTGCACAATGACAAAATGGCTACTAACCACACAGCTATGCGTTAGCCCAGTACACATGACCATTACAGTCCCATGGACAGAATCTCCCACCTGAGCTGTGGATCTCTGCAGCTCCTCTAGAGTTACCATGGGCCTCTTGGCTGCTTTTCTGATTAATGTTCTCCTTGCCAAGGCCTGTCAGTTTAGGTGGACGGCCATGTCTTGGTAGGTTTGCAGTTGTGCCATACTCTTTCCATTTTCGGATGATGGATTGAACAGTGCTCTGTGAGATGTTCAAAGATTGGGATATTTTTTTATAACCTAACCCTGCATTAAACTTCTCCACAACTTTATCCCTGACCTGTCTGGTGTGTTCCTTGGCCTTCATGATGCTGTTTGTTCACTAAGGTTCTCTAACAAACCTCTGAGGGCTTCACAGAACAGCTTTATTTATACTGTGATTAAATTACACACAGGTGGATTCTATTTACTAATTAGGTGACTTCTGAAGGCAATCAGTTCCAATACAAATGCACGCCACACTTTTCAGATATTTATTTGTAAAAAAAAATTGAAAACCATTTATCATTTTCCTTCTACTTCACAATAAATAAAAAAAAAATACCCCCCCCGTGTAAATCCATCGTCAATCATGACCTAACTACCGAAGAAGAAAAAACACACAAAAATACTCTGCTGTCAACTAAGGCTGGTGGCACCGACTCAGCATGCACCAGTCAGTGGTGTCACAAGGGGGCGGTGCCACCAGGTGACATTGCCAGCTGGTTCTGCCCCTTACCTATATAAGAACTGTCAAACAGCAAGCCAGGCATTTGACGGTTTGCTTTAGTTGATAGCGGAACGTTTTTTTTTCTTTTTTGGGTCCACCGGTGCGTTGGCATCTTGATTGACGATTTACAGCGGGGGACATTTTTAAAATTTTTTAATAAAGGAATTGTCAAAAACTGTCTTTGTGTTTTTATTACTCTTTGACACTTTTTTGGTAAATGGGTAGGGGTACTATGTCACATGGGGGGGCGGGATCTGCGGGCCCCCTTATTAAAAGAGGCTTCCAGATTCCAATAAGGCCCCTGCCCACAGACCCCCACAACCACAGCCCAGGGTTTTGGGGATGAGACCCTTGTCCCCATCAACATGGGGACAAGGTGCTTTGGGGTGGAGGGGCAGAGTCCCTCCCTGCCCCAGAGCACCCACCCTCCTATGTTGAGGGCATGTGGCCTGGTATGGTTCAGGAGGGGGACGCTCGCTCGTTCCCCCCCCTTTCCTGGCCTGCCAGGCTACATGCTTGGATAAGGGTCTGGTATGGATTTTGGGGGGAACCCCACACTGTTTTTTTCTTTAATTTTGGCATGGGGGTTCCCCTTAAAATCATCATTTTTTTTTGCCTTTTTTATTGCTGGAAATGTTTTATTTTTTATTGAGCTGTCAGCGGGAAAGCCCATTGACAGCTGATGACTCATCGGTTGTTAAGGAAGCTGCTTAACAGCCAGCTATTCATTGTGCCCTGACTGGGCAAAGCTTTGCCCAATCAGGGCTTAGCATGCACTGTGCAGCGCGCAGTGCATTGCAGGGCATTTTGCGGAGTGAACACCCGCCGAACGCCCTACAAATTCGGGTTTTCCCTGAGCGGGTAATGTTTGGGCCGAACTTTTGCTCGGCCCAAACCGTTCTCCCAACTCTAATCCCCAAGTCTAGCTACACATTGACTTCCATAGCTAGTAGTAGTTAGGCACATTCAACTGGACTTTTTCTGTTTTGCTGAAGATGTTTTGAAGCGTATCCGAACCAATTCTTTAGTTCATGAATTGAAAAAATGGCTTGGATAAGCTAAGAAATGTCTTCAACATTACAGAACATGTCCAGTTGAATGTCACTACTAAAGCTATACAATGACCTTGGTGAATCAAAACCTTCACATACTGACATACTGACTGCCATCTTGGCATTCTAGCTGTATAAATGTAGAAGCAAGTCGTGTCACTGCATAGTATAATTGTTTCAATGTTCTAGTTCAAAGACTAGATAAAAGTGGTGCACAATACCACCCATGTGCAAGAGCTTCAAGCTCCAGTTCTGAACACTACACATGCACCATTTTGTCTACTGTAGAATATTGTTTGATTCCTTTTTAAACAAGTTACACCAGATTTAACAGCACAAATTGAATGCGAGTGCTATTAATATTTTTCTTGGAATCAAATCTGCCAAGCCTTTGTATTATTACTTTAACATTTGCCATGAACTGGTTATGCTTAGTTGGTGATTGGGACAGATGAGGCAGAAATAATGTTGTTAGTCTCTATTGGCTTCTACTTTATAACCTTGTTCTACCTGTACTGATAACAATGCATTGTGAAATCCACACTGTCTACAAAGTTATTTGCACATCTTTGTTTCCAGTGGGGTAACTATGGAATCCAACCTCCAATCAGCGATACCATACCTTGTAGAAGCAACCTCTCACATAAATACAAGGGACGTAAAGAAGCCTTATTGTCTTGGTTGTTATTAGCATCGTCACGCAGTAAGTTGGTAATGCTTTAATCACAACTAAAAGCCACTGCTTTTCACCTTCTACATACACTGTTTTTTAGGACTTGTTTCATCTATGCTGCTGTTCAACTTTAGGAATTATATCATGGCATCTATAGAAATGCTGATTAGTTCAGACTGAGTGAACCCCGGAAAATGCAGCTCACCATGCTTTAACAAATTATACATGAAACACTAAAATTTGCTTGTATTTTTGTTTCATTTCCTTTAAAGAAGGACTTTTTTTCCTCAAGCACCTGGTATTTGGTAAGAACAATTTTATATTTTAATTGTATGTAATTTGTCATTTAGGTTATATTTACCCAAGACTTTCACAGTCATTCAATTTAAAAATCGATCAAAAATTAAATATACCAGTTTAACTTTAAGTTTAGTAAAAATAAATCTGGCTGCTATGGTTTACTGTATTTGGACCAGTACTGCCCTTTGTAGTTTGCACAGCCCACATAAACGATCCAGGTAGTGATTATCGAAATATACCTGCATACATCTGCCAACTGGTTTTTCCTTTTCTTAATTTTTCAATGTTTGTGTAATCTTTCCTTTGATTTGGTAATGCCATATTATCTTAAGGTTCTTGTGTAATTTGTAAAGTCTATGAAATCGCTAATTTCCTTCAATTTTTTTCATAAATATTGCTAAGTAATTAAATAAATTAGAAATATTTTTAAACACCTAAAACAATCTGTATATAATTTAATAGCAATATTTTCTTGGTAAATGAAATAATAAAATTGTCATATACAATAGAACTCTATAATTTTGCTCCTCAATCCAATGTTTTTCAGGTCAGTTTTTGCATTTTGAAGTCCTATCATCTGTCCTTTGTAGCCTCTGGGCACATTTTTGACAAATAGAAAAAAATGTAATTTCTCACTCTTCTGCTGCAATTTTTGTCTTTCTCTGTTCTTGCCTATAGAATGTGCTTAGAACAGAGATAGCACACAACAAACTCCTGCATATGATTTGTATGTGTACAACACACAAATCCACCAATTAGGAACAAATGTGTGGCTACTTAGCAGATATAGTGTGCATTAGGATATTTAAAGGGAAGACATACAGTAAGTTGTTTAACTCCCTTTATGTGATTAGTGACAGAAGTGCTGGGGTGTGTCCTCATTGCTAGGCTGGACACAGAGTCTATTCGTTCTTGTGTGTGTTTAGCCCAGGATTTGACTTAGGAAGCATTTGCTGAGAGTGATGCCCCATACACACGATCAGAAATTCTGCTAAGCTTTTGGTCAGAAATTCCGACCGTGTGTATGCTCCATCGGACTTTTGCTGGCAGAATTCCAGCCAGCAAAAGATTGAGAGCAGGTTCTCTATTTTTCGGTCGGAAAAAGCTCCTACCTGAAAATGCGTTAGTCTGTATGCAATTCGAACGCGCAAAAAATCATGCATGCTCGGAAAAAATTTGACGCATTGAACTTCCTTTTCTCGGTTCATCGTAGTGTTGTACGTCACCGTTTTCTTGGTGGTCGAAAGTCCAGAGAACTTTTGTGTGACCGTGTGTATACAAGGCAAGCTTGAGCTGAATTCTGTCGGAAAAACCATCCAAGTTTTTTCTGACTGAATTTTTGCTCGTGTGTATGGGGCATTAGTGGGGGTACGGAAGTAATTTTGAAGCTGCTAGGGGACCTTTAGTGACGTAGGTAAGCTACATATATAGGCATTCACATTTGGGAAAAAAAGAATTCATACGTAACAGTGTTTCAGGAAGCTTGTGTGTGTGTGTGTGTGTGTGTGTGGGGGGGGGGGGTCAGCTTTATATCAGCTTTAAATCCTGATGCTAAACTAATCATATGGGCAACAGGGGATCATGAACCTCTGCTGAGTGGGAGTGTTGCTATCTAGTGTCCTATGTCCTAGGTAGGACAAGGGGGACATTGGAGGTGAAATACTAAAAACTCACACAACTTCTTGGGCTAGGTTGGGTGGGTCACATCATGCAGAAGCATCATGCAGGATGTCTTTTGGTGGACATAGCCCTGAAAATAAGATATTTGAGCCTGATGACTGTAGCAGAATCTTATTATAGGTCTGCATGGCCTGGCTTATTAAACTGATAAATGCCCCCCTAAGGTGGATGTGCCACTTCTATGCCCCAATGCAGTTTCTGCTTGTAACCTTGATATAGCAATGAGAGGGATAAATGATAGCACACTGATGATAAATACAACTTCAACATCTTTATTGGGTAATTAAAAACATCTTTAAAAAAAACAACAACACAGCCCCACAAGGAAAGTGGTTTAGTTGTTGTCTAGGATGTTTTGATTTATCCAGTAAAGAGAATTAGATGTTTTATTCATCATTGGTGTGCTGTCATCCTTCACTATCATCGCTATACCAAGATGGGTGTACCCTCTAGATCTAGGTGGGGATGAGGTTTAGATTTGCTTATGGTTTCAAAAGTCACAGTCCAGGAAAATTTATGTGTAGATGCACTCAGGAGAATTTTTGCAAACCAAAATTCACTGCAGGGCCTCTGAACTATGGTCAGTAGGCTTACAAGGGCCTTTTGGTTAACCCAGCTCCTTATTATAAAAAGAGGGGCACATATTAGACATAGGGGTTTATTTACTAAAGGCAAATCCACTTTGCAATACAAGTGCACTGCAAGTGCACTTGGAAGTGCAGTCGCTGTAGATCTGAGGGGGACGAGCAAGGAAAATTCAAAAAACAAAATTTTTGCTTGTACATGATTGGATGATAAAATCAGCAGAGCTTCCCCTGATTTCAGATCTTCTCCTTGGATTTACAGCGACTGCACTTCCAAGTGCACTTGTAGTGCAGAGTGGGTTTGCCTTTAAATAAACCCCATAGTGTCAGTGAATTGGAAGCTGTTTTGGTAAAAGCTGGCTAACTCTACCAGCGATAGATTGGGGTCAGTTAGAAAACAATACTTTAATTCTGACTGCTAGCTCTTTGGGCAATCAACCCCACTTGCTGCCTTTTTTTTTCTTATTATTATGGTCTTTTTTGTCTTTCATTTTATTTTATGGTTGACCCTTAGCTGTCCATAGCAATTTTTTACCCTTTGCTGCAAGACCTCCATCTAAAAAATTAGCTTTTGTTTCAGAAGTAGGTGGGGATTTTCATTCATTTTGGAGGTATATTGTGTTTTTTTTTTATGTTGATAAGGTTTTTAGGTTAAACTGTTTTTTTTTTTTTTGTTTGTTTCTTACTGCAAAGCTTCCCCTAAATAAGTGGGCCATGCCCATATAAATATAGCTTAGGTGCTCTGTTAATGGCCATTTTTTTAATGCTTTCAGGAAACTCTTTGCCTATACTCATTTTCTTTAGTACATCCCAGTCAATTCTCCCTCATTAGGATGTGCTGCTGCTGGCATATTTTACACTGCTCTATACTCTAGGGGGTCTTAATTCTTAATGAGAGCTTGATATAAAAAAAAAAAAAAAAGCCAACTGTAGGACTATATTGTATCAGTGAGAACATGAACAGCAACAGCGAACTACTGACCAATATCTATCTGCCAGTCAGCAGGACACTCATTCACCCACTTACAGCCTGCCTCCTAGCACCTTAGTGCACATATACTTGCTTGCCTTCTTCCGCCCCCAGACCGGCTCTTCTCAGCCTGGCCAGTTGTCAGTCTACCATTAGAACACCGGTGTACAGCTACAGCTCTGCTTTGTCTGTGTGGACTTTCAGACTGCATTATCTACATTTATCTACATGCATTATTGACCAATTTTACTACAGCGGACGCTGCTATCCATCCACACCAATCCACTCCATATCACTACTGGCAACTTTTAGTTATGGGGCCAAAGACTGACCGACCCTAGTTATGTACAACCAGTTGTGGATTAATCTCTCCATGTAAAGCCCCTACTTCCAGTGTTAATCATCATCGGGTCAGGTGATTGTTGCTATATGCGTGGAATGTGTGTCTGCAGCTGCTTTCTGTTTGGCATGGCAACATTGTCATTTTATCTTGTGTAATGAGGTGTACTTACATTTTTTTACATTGAACCATTTTTGTATCTCCAATAAAGGTGTTTGAACTCACCAGTTGATCCTCCTTGATGATTTCTTTGGAGACTTGTAGTCCTCTTTCATATACGGTCAGCAGGTGCATTACTGTTTGATGAAAAGACATGAGGTCACAAGCCATGCAAGCATGCAAGCTATGCCAATTATAAAGAAAAAATTCACTCCCACAGCCAAATATGATCTGCCAGGGTACACTGCCACTGAGGCTGATGGTGAAAATTATACTGTTCCATAACAAGGCATCCCCCCAAGGATGTTCATTTAAAGGATTTGTGTATTTTCAATGTTACCCTCAAAACTGTATGGAAATACCTCTTCCCACTGTACATTTTTTTTTGCATTGGTATATGCCCCCCATGGCAGTGCCCAACTTCTCATGCCTTTTTTTTGACAGTTAATTAGAAAACCACAGTGTAGCGCCAATAAATAAAACATATAAACTTATTGTGCAATTATAAGAAAACATATAAACTTTTTGTGCAGTAATAAAAAAAAGCAAAAAGTAAAAAAAGTGAGGGATTTCCATTCTTACACAGGCATATAAGCTGCTGTAATGGTAGTCATTTGCTCTAGTGAGTTTTGAATTCACTTGATGTTGGTGGCTGGACATCTGAGCACTTTAAGAAGTATCTTCACGTGTATTGGCGTTGCTGTGCCAAGTGTATTCTTCACCAATTATAAACACGGTGGGACTTATTCTTTGTCACTTGTGGACTTTTTGCTGTTTTTTAAAGCACAATAAGTTTATATGTTTTGTACAGTGGTGCTGCACTATTGTTTTCTATTTATTGTTTAAGGTTGGATATATTACCTTTTTGTGTTAGCAGCCTCACCTATATTTCTCTATAACACAGCACAGATTTTTTCACTTATACTTTTTTGGCAGTACTGTGTCCTAAAGATGGCCTAAATTTACCAAGATTTACCCCCTCCAATATACTTTTAATGGGAGTTGCCGAACCCCTAAGCAAACTGAACCCAAGCCTAAGCGGATGTGCCTATCACTAGCCCTGCCCCCTTGTTTGTCAAAACTAGCTAGTATGTGGCTTCTTTTTGTGATAATACATCTGTTGCCTTTGAACATCACTACATTTCCTTGCTTGGTTATTTTTCTGCCACCCCCCAAAATATTAAGCACCAGCCAGCACTGTCTACAATAGAGTGCAAATAGCATCACCATCCATTTTTGGACCTAATTGCAACTCACAGATTTTCTGACTGAGCTTGCAGGTGGCCCAGCTTCTTCCTTTTCAGAGGATAAATCATTGAATTGTATGAGTATATGATACAGACGCCTGAAACATAATTCCATGCTTCCTCAGAATAGCTTGTGTTGTATACAATATACCTTGTGTAGTCATCAGTGAATGTGATAAAAATACTTTTTCTTTCCTGGAGTCTGAGCTTTAATAGAACTGATAGAATTTGGTCCAGGGGCTGTTGGGCTCTGCTGTTGCTACATTTGGGGAAATATTTCTTAGTCATTTTGCTTTTACACTACTTGTACACTTCAGCATTTGACTACATGTGTAATTTTTTATGCCACTGGCATGCTGAGCTTTTTGGTCCTCTTTAAAAGTGTGAACCAAATCACGTTAGCTGATACAGTTCATCTGTGATTATTCCTTTTCTTAAATAACATGCCTGGAGGTTGCCCTGGACCTGCCTATGAAATGGTTCATCTGTAGTATTGAAGTCATAGTATTGAAGTCATAGTCATTTGAAGTATACTATCTACTGGAGTAAAACTGACATTAACCAAGAAATTAAAATGCATTTAAAATGCAGTTTTAATTGCTGGTAAATGACAGCTCCCAGCTGCTTTGTTCTGCTTGTAAAAAAAAGCAGCCGGGAATTACCTTCATCATTACCAGACCCTTATCCTACATGAGGATTTAGTATATATGTTAATGGGGGACCTCACACTAAAAACACTGTGAGGTTCCCTTTAAAAAATACATACCAAACCCTTTTACTTGATGAGAGTTTGGTATGGATGCCAAGGGGGACCCCATGCAAAAAAAAAAAGGCATTTGGTCACTCTAAATTCACCATGACATTTTTGACCTAAACCGGTCATGTTTATATTTGATTAATGATGTCACCTGGAAGACAGCCGTCATTTGCAGGTTAGTAAGCAACAAATCAGTTGTATTGATTGTTTGTTTTTTGTTTTTTTCATTCATGGTGATTGACAAGGACCTTCATTTCTGAGCAATGTGATTGATTATGGATTTACATTGTGGGATTTTTATTAACTAGTTGAGGATACTGGGCATAGTACACATGTCCAAAAAAATGTAATCAAAGTACACAGGTTGTGTCTGCCCTGTTCTTTCCTGCTGCTGCTCACACCTCCCACCTCCTGGCAATTCTCCGCTCCTTAAGTCAAAGCCATGAGTTGAGGTTTAATCAGGTGTGGCGCTACTAAATTACACAAATATTATGCTTACTGTGACTCTATGCAATCCCAAATTACACACTTATTCCTACTAAACAAATAAATAAAGGGGTAATCAGATGTGTGGGCAGCAATGTAATAAGGAGTGCCAGTGCGCAGAGTTTACATTTTAGTATGTGTGTGTCTTCTTTTTGTGATAATTTTTGTGTGGCTGCACTTGCAGCCACTGTTTTTTTGAATGCCGTTCAGATGCAAAATAGAGAGATACAAAGTAACATTGTTACTTTTGTATCTAGTTAGTTTCATTATTATGCAGACCTGAGGGATAAGCTTCAATCTAAAGATGAAGCCAGATGAAGCAACCTTAAAATGTTACTAAACACACATCAGTGTGTAAATGCAGTAAAACATGCTAATTATACTCAATGTGGAACCTATGGGGTTCATCCTCTGCATTGTATAAAAAGGCTGTTTGATCCTGTCTTCTCTGATCCTCCTCTTCTTCCACAGTCCCAAATCCATTTGCTGGTAGAACAGAACTTTGGGGGCAAGCTGCACATGCTCAGTTTGGTGTGTATTACTAGAGAATTTTTTTTCTTGGGAGGGTGATCAGCACAGGGCCAATCAGCACTGTCCGGACAGAAAGTCAGGGGTCCTGCAGCCTCATAGGACAGTCAGAGCAGAATGAAAACTCCTCCCACAAAATTAAACAAGTGCTCAGCCAGACACTTGACAGAAGTGTCTGTTCTACCTTCTGCTGAGAAAGGGTATTTAGCAGTTTTTATTTACTATTTCCATGTTCTGTGGGAGACCAGATATAGTGAATACTAGGTCCTGGGTTTAGTAACACTTTAAAAAGAAAATACAATTTTTGTTTTTTTAAATAACATTTTTCTCTAGTTATACTCTTTTTAACCCTTAGTTTACCCTAAGGCCTTAATTGACTCTTTCTTCTCCTTTCATCTATTTTTCTCCTGCTGAC
The DNA here is from genome assembly GCF_042186555.1 of Aquarana catesbeiana. Taxonomy (NCBI): domain Eukaryota; kingdom Metazoa; phylum Chordata; class Amphibia; order Anura; family Ranidae; genus Aquarana; species Aquarana catesbeiana. Next base: position 166,634,106 of record NC_133330.1, on the reverse strand, counting down.
TTTTTTCATTTACTCTATTTTATTGACCATTAATTTTTATTGTTTCGTTTTTATGTTTTGTTTTATTAATTTTTTGTGCCATATTAACCACTTCAATACCAGGCACTTATACACCTTCCTGCCCAAGCCAATTTTCACCTTTCATCGCTGTCGCAATTTGAATGACAATTGCGCGGTCATGCTACACTGTACTCAAACAAATTTTTTATCATTTTGTTCCCACAAATAGAGCTTTCTTTTGGTGGTATTTGATCATCTCTGCAATTTGTATTTTTTGCGCAACAAATAAAAAAATACCGGAAATTAAAAAAAAAAAGTTTTTCTTTGTTTCTGTTACATTTTTTTTGTAAATAAGTATGTTTTCTTCTTCAATGACGGGCACTGATATGGCTGCACTGACAGGCACTGATAAGGTGACACTGATGGGCACCGATGAGGTGGCACCAATGAGGTGGCACTGATAGGCAGCACTGATAGGTGGAACTGATGGGCACTGATAGGTGGCACTGATGGGTACTTATGGGTGGCACTGATGGGTACTTATAGGTGGCACGGATGGGAACTGATAGGTGGGCACTGATGGGTGACACTGATGACACTGATGGGTGGCATTGCTGGGCATCACTGAATTTTTTGGTTTTCATAATGCTGCCAGTCCTTGCCCATTTGTGGGCACTGATTGGCATTAATTGGGCATATGTTGGCACATGTGGATGGCGATGGGGGATGTACCTGGCCATCCACATGTTATGTGCTTCCCTGGTGGTCCTGGCAGCTTCCCTGGTGGTCCTGGGTGGGCATCCAAGGGGGGGGAGCTGTGCTGATAAACAATCAGCACAGACCCCCCCTGTCAGGAGAGCTGCCAATCGGCTCTCCTCTACTAGCGTCTGTCAGACGCGAGTGAGGAAAAGCTGATCAACAGCTCTTCCTGTTTACATCGTGATCAGCCGTGATTGGACACGGCTGATTACGTGGTAAAGAGCCTCCGCCGGAGGCTCTTTACCGAGATCGGTGTAGTGGTGTGTCAGACTGACACACCGCACCATCGATCGCCGCGATGTGCGCCCCCACTCGCGCGTGGTGGCTGTTATCCTGCAGGGCGGCATATGACGCCCAGTCAAGATAACTGAACCACCGCCCGGCCGTCATTCTGCTATAGGCCAGGCGGGAAGTGGTTAAACAAATTAGACATTTGCATAAAAAAATAATGGAACGTAAATTCCACATAAATAATCATGGGATACCAAAATTAGTGTGTGCTGTGAATTGCCTCCAGCATTGTTCCTGTTTCTTTTCGCTGGAGGCTGCCATTTTGCTGAAACCCAGAGCCCCTGAGCAGCAGTAAATCTTTAGGCTGTGACATGTAAGCTGAATATTATCTAATAAAGATTCCTTCTGTTAAAAAATCTTTATGCTGTGAGCAGATCGAACAGTGACAAAAAATAGAGAGCAACTGGGCATGTGCAGAGCAGAGTGAGACAGTGTATTCCTGGATTTTAAACAGTATAGACACTTATTTTCAATGTTTTACATTGCTATACCTGCAATAGAGGCCAGCATGAAGTGATTTACCAGAACAAAAATGCCACTTTAAACAAAAAAAACATGTACTATTTTGTTATTGTAATGCGGTATTAAACCCAAAATTTAAATTGTATTAAATTGCAGCTAATTCTTAGATTTGGTGACTGCATTCATATTCCTTTTTTAGGCTGCTTTCCTTTATTTTGGCCTGGTGATCCAGCCAGTAAGTCTGTTATTTTTCAACTTACTTTAACAGATCAAGCTGTCCAGACAAAGTAGCAGTTAGATGGTTGAGACAAACCATTTAATACTGACAATGATCAGCTTTTATTTATGTCCCAAAAGGAAAAGTAACTGTTGCTGAAACAACACTACCCTCTCCCCAAACTGACAATGCTGCTATCCAAAAGTGTCTGCTTTACTACTTCATACAGAATTCACACACTCTGAGGCTCGGTTCATACTACTGTGATGTGATTTTGACTCGATTTGCAGTGTGATTATGTAGTACGACTTGTTGGATTTTGGATGTGGTTTGCATAATCTGTGTGGCTAAAGTGCACTGCAAATCACACAGGACCTGTTCTCAAAGTCGTATTGCAACACAAACTGAAAACGATATTCACATTATTTTTAATATTCAAAGCAAACTCACCCATCTAGTCATGTCTCCATTCTTTAGTTTGTTGAGAAATCACTATGGAATACTCGCCCCCTAGCATTTCCAGCTGCAGCCATCCCGAGTAAAGGCAGATGATTCATGCAGCATTTACTTCCTGGAATCCATCTGCCCTTAGCTCAGGCCTGCAGATAGGAGTAAGTGCTTAGCAAATAAAGCCCCTCCTTCTAAAAAAAAAAAAATACCCATGAAGACTCCTGGGATGTATGACATTACTTTGGCCTAGGCCAGAAACCAGGAAGCAACTGAATAACTGTAAAAACAAAAAAGTTTAAAACAAGTAAATATAATATATCTTCCCAAGGCTAACTAAGGCTAGCAGCATAAAGATTAAAAATAGGCAATGTTGATTGAGAGAGTTTATGAAATGGAAAAGTTACTGGTTGCCATGTACAAAGAAGGTCTTTCTAGCATAATGCAAAGGGTTTGATATCCTGTGTTAAAAGAAGATTTTGGGAGGAGAGGATAAGAAAAGTTGTTTTTCTCTGTTCTAAAATTTTTGGCTGTCTCACATATTTTTATATGATGTAATTGTTCTTATATTGGTACAAAAAGTCCACTGATTCCCTCTTGTGTATATTTCTCTCAGGTACTTGCAGAGATGAATCGTTCCAGGTTACTTGGGAACACTGCAGATAAGCAATGGGAAGCAGAAAGACGTGGAGCTAAAAGAGCAGAGGCCAGACTTAACAATGGGATCCAGGAAATTAAGGAAGCTCAAAATTATCACATAAATAGCATGACTAAAGAACAAAAACGACTGCAAAAGGATCTCATCAGAATCAAGCAAGGTAAGATCTACAGATCATCGCATTTGGAAATGTAAAGTACATATGTGCTGTACAAAAAGCAACAAAGGCCAAAACATTTGTGGTGAGTACTTTTTGCAGTATCCTCCACACTGTTTCTGGAAATGGCTACAACCATGATAGCAAAGCTGATTCCTGGAGCTTTGTGTTACAGCACCTAGAAGGTAAACTGGGGATGGGCCAGGATTAACGACAATGTAGTCTTCTAGGACTAATCTGTCTAACCAAAATGATGATATGAGCAGCAAATGTAAAGCTGCCTTCTGCTCTGTTGGGTAGACATGCCCCAGAATATAGGCATATTTTGGGTATTTTTTAACTACATGTACATGTTCACATATCTGCTGGAACCTGTGCTAAAGTGTTCAGTTGCATTTTGGCCAAAGCTAACACATCAATTCTCAGCTGCTGATCACAGTCATTTTGGCTGGGTTCACACCTCTGACGGATGCAGCTCGCAGCAGGGGCCCGGTGTGTCCCTGTTCTCCATTTCAGGGACGAATCAGGGACAAATTTTTGCCTGGATTTGAACCTGAAACAGAGCCAAAGACGCACAGGACCCCTGTGCAAGCCGCTCTGCAGCCACAAAGGAGATATGTGAACCGGCTCCATAGAGAGCCGGTCACAATCTCCTATCATGTAAATTGGATGAAGGTAAACCCGCATCAAATACACAAAGGTGTGAACCCAGCCTTAATAATGATCACCTGACAAAGGAGTGTTTTATTAAGATGACAAGGGAAAAGTGGGTCCCTACCTGAAATAGTTTAAAGGAAAATACTTGATATCATATGTAAAGGAGTTGGCAGTGGCTGCAGGTGGTGGCAGCTCTGTTTTCTCATTAAAGAAGAGTTGGGTTCTCCTAAAGTATATAAAAGATAGTAGTAAATCTAATAGGAAGAAGAATGTGAATCAGGTATGTCCTGAATACATCTTAGAGCCAAGAATGGGAAAGAGTGAGACATTTGTAAGGAAGTGAAAATGGTAGAGCACTATTTTGCTAGGTTGAGAGGAACCACACAGAAGGGTTGCCAGAGAGGTACAGAATAAGAATAGTAAGAAGAAGAAATCATGTAGCAGAACTAGAGGGACTTGTGTATTTTTTCAACCAGACTAACTATGCAACTATGTAATTCATGATAGATTGTAGAGCCTACACACAATCCACCAAAGTCTGTCGAATTTGTACGTGATGACGTACGACCGGACTAAAACAAGGAAGTTCATAGCCAGTAGCCAATAGCTGCCCTAGCGTGGCTTTTTGTCTGTCGAACTAGCATACAGACAAGCGGACTTTTCGACCGGACTAGATTTCGACGGATTGATTTAAGACATGTTTCAAATCTAAGTCCAGCCAACTATTGAGCAAACAAAGTCCGCTGGACCCCACACACGATCGAATTGTCCGACGAAATCACGTCCGCCGGGCAAAGTCTGCCGTAAAGTCCACTCGTGTGTACGCGGCATAAGAGTCTAGTTAGGGGATGGCTGGACAGGAGGATTCTTTAGCAGTCAAGTCATGAAAATACATAGGCACAAGCTCAGACAATGTACACTACACCCCTAATGATAGCCCATTTCCCAAAAGGAGGTCAACAGTAGTGCTGTTACCTTGAGAAAAAGGCACTCTTAACATTGGAGAACAGTGATGTCACACATCCCAAAATAAAAGCCACTTGAAACCTATTCTGAAATGACAAGTCCCCTCAGGCTAGACAAGATACTTAAGATAAACTGTGTCAGAAGAGTTGTAAAAACACTCTGCAAAGCCCCTAACAACCTGTCAGATATGAGTACTCACTGAGGCCGAGATGCTGAGAGCGGTAACCTCTTGCGACTAAGCTTACTCCACTCCTGGAGATGGTACAGGGGGTGAAGGGCACAAAGAGGCACAAGTCACCAGCAGGCTGGGCAGGTCTTGCGTGAAGGTCACCTGCAAGGAGACAGCTGTGCAGGACTGGAAGATGCTGAAGCTCAAGAAGGAGGATGAACAGCTGATCCAACAACCGGCCGGGGGTCAAACACCGTTGACTAGTAAGAGTCTCTAGAAACAGTCTAGTGCAAAGGACTGTTAGCAGGTCTGTAAGCAGGCTGATGACTGAGTACCGAAGATTGATAGCAAAGTCCGTAAAACAATAATGAAAAACAACTCAGCGCTGACACATAAACAATATATAATAAATGCAAGCAAGCACAAAGGCAAATTCAACAAAAAACCTCAAATAACATATGAATAATAGGAGTGCTGCGCAAATAAATTGTCCGTTCAACAATTGTAGGTAGGAGATGAGATCACCAGTGGATAGTCAAACGCCTAGGGTAAAATTAGAGGTGACTATAATCCCTTCACCATATAAGGATGGCCCCTCACCTGCAATCTTCGACCTGAAACAGGTCACACAGCATATAAACCATACACAGGGTAAGCTGAAACAGGCGATAATGACTTCTCATAAAGTGCTCCCACTCTCATCAGATGGCATAGATGGAATATGTAAATAAAGCATAAACAATATAGTGCTCTCCGCATATACTTTATTGCTAAAATAGGAAAAAAACTATTGCACTCACAAATCCGAGCACTCAGAACCGAGTGCCGGCTGGATGGCGTGTGATCGTGAACAGGCTGACAGCCGCGGGTGACGTCATGCGCTCCTGGCCCCCGTACGCGTTACGTCCTGTGGGCGGGACTTCATCAGCGTGGGCCGGGATACGCAATGACGGCCCGCATTGTTGATAAGTAGTGTCATGGTGACCAATGCCCCAATCACAGCACTGGTACAATTATCCAGAGGACGCGAGCCCGCACGTCACTCCAGCTACACCTACTAAATGATACAATTAAATAAAAGGATTAAGCCGCTCAACCTCTCAAAGGATAAAGGGGCAGTGAAAAACAAATCAAATAATTCTTCACATCCCAGATAAAAGACTCATGTATGGCTATGAAGGGATTAGAGCCTAAGAATATCGCTGGAAAGAGAAACCCCCCACACACTAGAGAGGGAACCAGAGCTGGTTAATCATCCCTTACTTAAAGGGAAAGGTTAAGCAATTTGATTGCTTGAAGTCGCTAAATATCGCATACATAGATAAAAAGAACAACTAATAAAAAATATAACTAATAAAAAATATGACAATCAAACCGCGGGTATCCCCTGGATACGATCACACTTACATAACCCATTAAAAACATAAACACAAACAAATAATGCACAAACTAAATGTAATAAATCAAAAATCATCTATTAGAAATAAAGCAATTTAAATCAAAATCCACGTTCATACCTGCCGGAGATAAGACCTTGGTCTCATAGATCCAGAAGGATTCTCTACGGCTAAGTTGTCGGATATAGTGACCACCTCTCCAGTGGCGAGGAACCTTTTCAATCCCCCAGAATTTGAGACATTTGGGGTCTCTATTGTGGCAGAGGCGAAAATGCCTGGACACACTGTGGGTTTTTACCCCCCGTTTGATGTTACTAATATGTTCGCCAACCCTAACGTGTAAAGCCCTTGAGGTGCGGCCCACATACTGGAGTCCACAATCGCACTCCAGCATGTAGACCACCCCCACCGACGAACAAGTGATAAGACCTTCAATTTGGTATTTTTTATGCGTGCTGTTTGAAACAAACTCTTTGCGCCTTTTAATATTCTTGCTGGCTTTCCTGCAAGTGGCACACTTACCACAAGCGTAAAAGCCAGACAGAAAACCAAACAGCCTATTGGTTCCTGTTTTAGGTGGATCGATAACTCCCGGAGCTAGTCGGTCACGTAAGGAGGGGGCTTTACGATATATAAACCGTGGGCGCTCCGGAAGTACAGACCCCAAGGTGCGACCACCTTAAAGGATAGGCCAGTGTTTAGCTATAATTTGTTCGAGTTTTTTATACTGGATATTATAGTCCAGTATAATACGGTAGCTAGTGGTAGCCTCTTCACTTACGGGGGGTTTTATCCTATCTGCCACGATAGAATTCCTGTCGGTGGAAAGTACTTTAGAGATTTCGGAGTCAACCATGGTCTGTGTGTAACCTTTTTCTTTAAACCTAGTTGCCAAGATTTGAGATTGTGTTAGGAAGTCATCATCAGAGGTGCAATTACGACGTAAGCGGATGAATTGGCCTCGTGGAATGTTACAGAGCCACGATTTATGATGACAACTAGTCAGTGGAATGTACGCATTCCTGTCCGTCGCTTTAAAATGATTCCTCGTTTGGAAACCTCCCTCTCCTTTGAATATTTCCAGGTCTAGAAATGTAATCTGTTGTTTGTCTATGGTCCATGTCAGCTCAATGTTTTTATTATTTTCATTCAACTTATCCATGAAAAAATGCAAACTAGTTAGGTCACCTTCCCACACCATGATTACATCATCGATGTACCTTCTATAGCACAGTAATTCTGGTGGGGGATCATAAAAAATGGTATCTTCCTCCCAGTGGGCCATAAAAAGGTTAGCCACACTGGGAGCGAACCTAGCCCCCATGGCAACTCCTCGTGCCTGCAGGAAGTAGTCACCATTAAACCAAAAATAATTACTCAGTAAACAAAATTCCAAACCTTCCAATAAAAAGGAAATATGGTCTTTTGAGAGCTCAGTGGTGGTCAGAGCCCACCTCACAGAATCCAAGGCCTGTTTGTGATCAATGATTGTATATAAAGACCCGACATCTGCAGTAATCAAAAAGCAAGACGGAGTACATGGGAGAGTGGACAGGATTTGCAAAATCTGTTTAGTATCATGCAAAAAAGCTTTAGTTTGGGTGACAAGTGGCTGGAGGAAGAAATCAAGGTACTGGCCTAGCCTTGAGGTGACGGAATCGATTCCGTTCACGATCGGGCGACCAGGTGGATGCTCAGCATTTTTATGCAATTTAGGCAGAATATATATAATGGGAGTCCGACAGTAAAATGGATCTAAGTAAGCCGCCTCCTTGGAATTCAAAATGCCCTTACTTTTACCTTTTTTTACTAGTGAATGTAAATTATTCTTAAAAGTTAGCATAGGGTCTCCCCTTAAAGGTAAGTATGTGTTCCTGTCATTCAATAATTTCTCCATCTCAGCCTGGTAGTAAGCTTTACTAAGCACCACTAATCCACCCCCTTTGTCCGCTGGCCGAATTACAATATCCTTCCTTTGCTCGAGGGAGGATATACCTCTTTTAATGGCCTGAGAATCCCTGGCCCTCTTGATCTTAAGTTTATCAAGATCTTGACAGACCATGTTTTTAAACACCTCCAAATGTTTATTGTCACCACAGAGAGGATTAAAAATGGATCGATTCCGAAGATTGGAATGTCTAGAGACGGTATCAACCTGGGGGATAGTCCGTTGAACTGGATTGGAAAGAAAATATTTCTTGATATTTAAATTGCGAATATATTTTTGTATGCTGATATATGCTTGAAATTTGTTTAGATTACGAATCGGGGCAAACTTCAAACCGCGATCTAACACTAATGTCTCATCAGTAGTAAGAGGGGTACCACTTAAATTGAAGATGCCAGTGCCTAGTGGGGTCTTGGCCTTTTGGAGTAGTCTTCCCCCCCTACACCCTCTCTGTGTTTTCTTTTTAGGCTGCCTTGGTTGTTTCGCAGGTCTTGGGGACCTCTCCTTTGGTCCTGGGGACTTGCATAACCGGTCGGGTCTCTTACCCACACAGGGGTCTGTGGAGGTCCCCTCCAGGGGGTCCTCTCTTGGCCTAAAAAATGATCTTGATTATATTGCTGGTCTTCCTGGAGGTTTTGTAAGGGGGCAAAATTGTTGGAGGTATACACTGGTTCTCCTCTATATGTGGGATTACCTCTTCCTCGGGGCCTACTTCTTCCCCTAGTGGGCACTGTTTGCCACGTGTAATTATCTGAATATTGGGGACGATAATCATAATTGTTTGCCTGTGGGACTGGGTGAGGATGTAGATTTCTCTTCCCACGGCCCCGTTTGTTAGTTCTGGGAGGGCCCTGGCTTCCTCCTCTAGATGTATCTCGTGCATTTTGAAATTGTTGAGATATAGGTATAGGTGCTTCATGATTAGAATATCCCTGGGGGGGCATAGCTGCTCCTAATTAACCACCGTCCCATCAGGGCCATTCACTGGTGTTAAATCCTGGTATTGCCATTTAAAAATAATTTTCCCTTCGAAATCTTTAACATCACGTAGAAATTTTTTTCTCTTTTTATCGCGTATTTCCTTATCCCATTTCATAAGTTTTGATTTAAGTTCTCCTGACAGTTGAATAAATTCACTAGAGTCTTTAAAACTCTCAATGCGGTCAGTGATTTCCTTGATCTGCTTCTCCAGCTGCTTCTGTTTCCTTTGCTTACGTGAAAGCAGCAGACGGAGAAGATCAAAACTTTTATCTACAAAAAAATTACACCATTCCACATTAGACTCATTGTCGGTTAACCCGTCATTAGGTGGTAAATCCCACCGCAGACGCCTGGGTACAATATTGGCAAACAAATATTGTTCAAAAGTCACTATGTCCCACCAGGTCTTAATCTTTTTCTCAAACAGGTGACCCAGTTTTCTAAATGCAAAAACAAGGTCATCCTGTTGCGGGATAACAGCCTCCCTAGAGAAGACCTCAGTAAGAATAATCTCTCTATTTTCAACATAGGTGAACACATCCATAGTCTGCAGCTAAGTGAACGTGAATTGAATGGTCATAAATAATAATGAAAAACAACTCAGCGCTGACACATAAACAATATATAATAAATGCAAGCAAGCACAAAGGCAAATTCAACAAAAAACCTCAAATAACATATGAATAATAGGAGTGCTGCGCAAATAAATTGTCCGTTCAACAATTGTAGGTAGGAGATGAGATCACCAGTGGATAGTCAAACTCCTAGGGTAAAATCAGAGGTGACTATAATCCCTTCACCATATAAGGATGGCCCCTCACCTGCAATCTTCGACCTGAAACAGGTCACACAGCATATAAACCATACACAGGGTAAGCTGAAACAGGCGATAATGACTTCTCATAAAGTGCTCCCACTCTCATCAGATGGCATAGATGGAATATGTAAATAAAGCATAAACAATATAGTGCTCTCCACATATACTTTATTGCTAAAATAGGAAAAAAACTATTGCACTCACAAATCCGAGCACTCAGAACCGAGTGCCGGCTGGATGGCGTGTGATCGTGAACAGGTTGACAGCCGCGGGTGACGTCATGCGCTCCTGGCCCGTAAAAACAGTCCGTAAAACAGGCAGAGGGTCAAACACAGGTAACTGGAAGCAAAGTCTGTGAGCAAGCCAGGGGTCGAGCACTGAAGACAATAGCAAAGTCCAGGAGCAGGCTGAGGGTCAATCACTGGAGACAGGAAGCAATATCCGTAGACAGGCCGAGGGTCAAACACAGTAAGCAAGTGGAGAAGTCTGGGAGGCAAGCCGAGGGTCAGATGCAGGTAGAGATCAGAGCAGGTCAAGGTCAATCCGGGTCACAACAGGTAATCAACAATCAGGATACAAGCAGGAAACACACGGGGAGCTGAAAGACAAACCAGCAATCTGGTAATGGCAGAGTGGCTTTTACAGGCCAGTGGGAGGCTCATGTTGTGAACGCTATTACGTACGCGCGTTCGCCGTTCCGCTGAATCGCGCATGCGCATTAGCCATTTCACTGACGTGCACACAATCATTAGCCGTTTAGCCGAATTGCGCACACGCATTAGCCGTTTCACTGTATTGTGCCCAGGGATGTACCGGAGTGCTGATCTACCGCGCATGTGCGAAGGAAGGCAGCGATATTGGCGAGACTGGTACTTGCCTCTTTCCTGACACAACCCATTGCAGAGCGATATACAGCAGAAGCCAGAATTTCCCATTAAAGAAGGCTTAGGCAGGCTATTTATTATGCATCTTTTTTTCCCCTATAACCAGGCGGAGAATACAACAGCCATCAGGGAACATTCCTTCATTCATGCTGTTTAGCATAGATGAGGTTATAGAGGGAAATCCTTAAGACTTCAGGGCTGAAGGAGGAAATGTTTGCATGGAAATGCTAAATAATAGTTTGGCAGTACATTATTTTTTGCCATCATTGATTCAACTAATTTAGTCGGAAAGCCCTTAAAATGTTATCCAGTCCCGCTCTTTTTAGTACCTCCCAGGGGTACTAAGCAGGTTTCATTGGAAAATGTACGATTTTTCCCAAAATAAAACCAGATTTACAGTTAGAATTTCATTCAATGAAATTGTTTCATCCTGTTTCTTCAAATTATCTTGTCACTACAGTCAAAAGTAAATGTCAATGTAATCCCATTAACCATAACAAAACAAAATATTTCAAATGAAACTCTAAAGCCCCGTACACACGATATGAAAATCGGAAGTAAAACTTTGTCTGATGAACGATCTGCCGATTTTCTGATCGCTTTCGACAGCCGATTCAGATTTTCTGTACGACAAAAGCTGGATGTGCAGACTATAAAATTTGAATCGTACGTGAACACAACATCCAATTTTTGTATAATTAGTATGGTTTTCGTCTGAAAAAAATCGTAAGAGCAAGACTACGCATGCTCAGAAACTAATACATACGAAACAGTTCAACCTATTACATCACTTCCGAAGTTGAATTCTGTCGTACGAGAATTTCCGTATGGTGAGTAACCGCTTAGTTTTCGACATGAGACTAGCATGCAACAAAAAACAAACGAATGGTCAAAATCTGTTCATGTGTACGCGGCTTAAGTGTGCATGGCCAGCTTAACTTCTTACAAGCTTATTATGTCACTGTAACTCAAGACCAAGCACAAGAGATAAGATAAACAGAGCCAGGCTGTTGCCGTACTCTGACATTAGACCCACTTTTATTTTTGCCAGGCATTCCACCTACAAACATGTTGAAAGATTCCACTTATATGCATCCTACTATGCCAATGGGGAATGTTCCTCAAATCTAAATTTCCTTCCCCCATCTATAGTGACTGGTGTTTGGCCATTCAAAATGTTTTCCAAATGTACCAACTGAACAGAGGCTGGTCTGCCAAGTATGACAAAATTTGGTTTGCGTGGTTATGCTCCACCTAAACCTACGTCCCTAACTCCCACCCACCCTGACCGTTCCCTCTCCCCCTTACATACTTTTCTATACAGCAAGATGCCTTTGTATACATACAGTAGATACAGTCTATATACCCTCCTCCAGCCTGTGTTTCCCTTTTTATAATATTGAAAAATACTGTTGGAAATCAGTCATTGGCAATGACTATTTTTCCAAAACTAATACTGTATCGAACCTTTTGAGAACTCTGTATGTTTCACTCTTAAGTATATACAGTATATCTATGCTATGCTACGTAAATGTTATTTTTGGAAAACATTTAATAAAGATTACAGTTAAAAGAAAGAAACACAACCAGGCAGGGACACCTGTTTCTCTGTCTAAAGAATTAGTTGCATTTTTTGTCAATGGAACTTTAGGTTATAAAAACAATATGTTGACATAACTTTTCATAACATACAGTATATACAATTATAAGAATGAAAATTAAAGCAATAGAATAGTATGCATTATATTTGCAAATAGAATATAATGCTCATTATAAATAGTGAATACAATCTTCTACACCATGCAATGAAACTGTTATTTTTTGTTTGATTGGAAAGAACGTTTAATACTTCTAGAGAAAGGCCATTGGGCAAATGTTGGGCTTTACATATTTATTCTGGAGGGAAGAATAATTGGATGTGCTGCTGACAAGAGATAGTTGGTATAATTGAACTGGATAATTATAGCTAGAATCTAATTTGCTGCTGTATAAAAGGCAAACCCTTTTTTTTTTTTTTTACAGAACAGTCTCATTATTGTTAAACTTTTAAAGGACAGTTATCATTATTCCTGTAATCATGTACCAATACTGAACGGCTCTATATGTATTTTCAGCTACTCTTAGGAAACCCACAAGCCCTACAACTGCTAAAGAAAACCATAAAAGTTCACTTCAAAATGAAAGGTAAGGAGGATATTTTACCAGCAGAAGTGTGCCTATCTATTGAAGATTAAAGGTATAAAATCAACAAAGTTTGCTTGAGTGTACAAAAAAAAACTTACTGTATACACTGACACAATATGTATTCATTTAAACCTAAAACATTTAGTTCTGCTGTAAGAAGAAAAAACATCCCCCGAAGCTTACATTTAAAAAATGCATAGTTAAGTACAGTAGAAGGTATGTTTTCAGCTTCCAGGCAGGACTTATATCATCCCTACAAGATGAAGGGGGGTATGAGGTTTGTGCTTCAAATGACTTCTTGTAAAACATGCTTTGCCTTCTGCACCCCCCTCCACCCCAATTAATGCTGGATTCTACAGATCTTCCTGAGTGTGCCAATACCATTTTGTCAAAACTGACCGGTTACACATCCTTATAACTTCACCCCTTAAGCCTCATACACACAATAGGACTTTGTACAAACTTTCCCGTGGATTTTTGTACAAAGGGCGTTGGCCATAAGTTTGTATTGCATACACACGGCAGAACTTTTTCAGCCAACTTTCACCAAATCACGTGGTTTTTCAGCTCTTTACCACCACCCTTTGGTCAACTTCTGTATTGTCTGATATTGTGTCAATCTCGTCGCTTTTATCAGAGATTGATAACTTGCAAGCCGGGTTCACACTGGTGCGGGGATCTGCCTTTGATCCCCACCAATGCCAGGCACTGTGCTTGGTATGAATCATGAGGGGGAACTCCACGCCAAATTTTAAATAAAAAACCGGCATGGGTTCCCCTCCAGGGGCATACCAGGCCCTTAGGTCTGGTATGGATTTTAAGGGAAACCTCTACCCCGAAAAAACAGCGTGGGGGTCCCCCCCAAAATCCATGCCAGACCCTTATCCGAGCACGCAGCCCGGCCGGTCAGGGAAGGGGGTGGGGACGAGCGAGCGCCCCCCCCGAACCATACCAAGCCGCATGCCCTCAACATCGGGGGGTGGGTGCTTTGGGGGAGGACAAGGACATGTTGATGAGGACAAGGGCCTCTTCCCGACAACCCTGGCCGTTGGTTGTCGGGGTCTGCGGGCGAGGGGCTTATCGGAAGCCGTGAGCCCTCTTTAAGGGGGCCCCCAGATCCCGGCCCCCCACCCTATGTGAATTCATACCCCTACCCATTCACCTAGGGAAAAAAGTGTCAATAAAAAACACACTACACAGGTTTTTAAAGTAATTTATTAGGCAGCTCCGGGGGTCTTCTTCCGACTTCGGGGGTCTTCTTCTGACTTCAGGGGTCTCTCCGGCCTCTTCTCCCGATGTCCGGTTCTTCTCCGCTCTCTCCGGCCTCTTCTCCCGGTGTCCGGTTCTTCTGCCGGGCTCCTGCGCTATCTTCTGCTCTTTTGCCGCTCTCTTGCTAGTGGTGGCCTGGTCTTTTTCGTCTTCTTCCCTCTTCTCTTCTTCCGATGTTGACACAACGCTCTCTCCCGCTGTAATGCTGTGTGAGCGCCTCGCGATGACTTATATAGGCATGGGGCGTGGTCACCGGGTGATGTCATGTGGTGACCACGCCCCTTATGACATCACAGTCCCGGGGCATGCTGGCCAAAGCACCCACCCCCCATATTGAGGGCATGCGGCCTGGTACGGTTCAGGAGGAGGGGGGCGCTCGCTCGTCCCCACCCCCTTTCCTGACCGGCCGGGCTGCATGCTCGGATAGGGGTCTGGTATGGATTTTTGGGGATCCCCATGCCGTTTTTTCAGCGTAGGGGGTTCCCCTTAAAATCCATACCAGACCTAAGGGCCTGGCATGCTCCCAGAGGGGAATTCCCTCTCGTGCTGGCTGCAATAGGAAAATGTGTTTTTCCTATTGCAGCCAGCGCGAGATGTACAGTACCCTGTCGCCGAGAACCAGCGTGATGGGATCACGCTGGAAACATTCTCAGGGCTGCGTACTGTAGTTTGTACAAAAGTCCGATGGTTGGACTTTTGTCTTCTGGAAAGTTTGTGCGTTCGCACAGCCAACAAAAGTCCGATGAAAACAGAAAAAGTTTGTCCGATGGAGCGTACACACGGTCGGATGTTGCTTCGAAACAGCTAATTTGCATGTTTGTTGTCAAAAAGTCAGATCGTGTGTACGAGCCTTTAGACTGATCACACTTACAGTACATATGTCCATGGCTTTTTGAACCCACAGCCATATCCTAACACCTTTCCAATGGATGGATCCACTACTGCACAGCCAAAACCCATCCATTAAATAATAATTCCTCCCTTGATTGAAAAATGTAGCCTAATACACACATGAAAGAATTGCTGCAACCCCCTCTGCAGATTCATGTGCTCAACTACCAAACCTCTAGAATTTCAAACACCTTTTTTAATTCAAGTTTATCCCATTCATGTTCTCGCACACGTTTTTTTTTTTTTTTTTAGGGGGGGGGGGGGCTTGTGGAGAATTTCCCTACGCATAGGGAAGCTTATTCACTTGAATGGGCTGCCTTATGCTCAACAATCGCCCCAAAGAAGCTCCACAATTTTTTTTAAGAGCAGAGTGTGGTGCGTTTTTTTTACCATGCTTTTTGGTGCGTTTGCAGTGTGTTTCTGAAATGCATGGCAAAGCTTGCATTTTCTGTGTGATTAGCCATGCGTTTGGAAACACACAGAAGTGAATGGAGCCTCATTGTTTTTGTGTTGTAAACACACCAATTTACTTTCAGGCCCCATTCACACCTAGAGTAGTGGGAGCGCACATTTCTTGGCTTGATTTTCCCATGACAGAATTCAAGTATATACAGTATATATCATTCACACATATTTTAAAATGTGTGGCACTAAGTGTTGTCTGTTACTGTACAAACACCTGACCAGAATGAAACTCTGGGGGTAAGCTGCACAATAAAAATTTTGATGGAACACTCATAAACGAGTGTGAAAAAGACTGTGAAAACAATAAACTAAAAATACATAAATATATGTGTGCACTTATATGGTGTAAGCCATCAATTTTGTTCTAAATACACATATAAAAATGCTAGAGTGAATAAGTGTATTCAACATGTGTCTAGTAATAGGTGTCACTAGATACCAAAATAAATCGATAACCTACCGATACCCACTAAGTCAATGAGAGATTAAGATGTGAGAACAATATTGTGCCTATGGAAATATGTGCAAAAATGAAATATCATGTGGAAACAATCACAAGTATAAACGGACTACAAAGTCAAACTGTGAGTATAGCACTGTGCAAATGCCAAAATACATAAAAGATATTTCACATACAAACGGTTAGGGACATGACCATAACGCACGGTATTCATATCAAAACAAAAATGAGTAAGACTCTGAGGTCTAACCTAACAACACGTTATACCATAAATGTATCCTATGAACCCATCAAAAATGTGTATGATGGCTAATAAAAAAAAAAATAAAAAATTAATAGACACATAAGATGTGTACATGGGTATATAGATTAATATTGATAATGTAACATGCGAAATAAGTATTATCTCTAACAGAAGTCCAACATGATCTGTACACAATGTGAATATAAAAGTTACTGAAGTTATGAAGAATCAGTAATAAATTACACCCCTAACGGGGAAAAATTGAGTCCGCATGAACGTATATCAAACGCTCGTGTGAACGGCTTCAATGCCTTCTATATCTATATGGAGTCTATTTGATAGGTGTACACTATGTTGAAGTAGACATTAAAACAATGCTGGTCAAAGCTTCAAAATAGTAGCAAGGAAGCTGAGGTACCCTTACCGGAACAGGTGGACTCACAAGCCGGAGGCGGTGAGTCAAACAAGCTTATACTGGAATAAGCTTGGTAGAGAGATTAATCCAAAAGATGTAGGTGTAGAACTGTATCCAGGGGGAAATCCGTGGGAACCCTTGGCTATTACTCACCAACCATCAGGAATGGAGGTTTACTAGCTTGAAACCTCCATAGTAGTACAGCTATAGCAGAGTTGCCAACCTATATATATATATATATATATATATATATATATATACCCACACCAGTTGAAGTCTTTGCAGATGAAACGCATTGGGTTTGATATGCTAGCATTTTTATATGTGTATTTAGAACAAAATTGATGGCTTACACCAGGGATATGCAATTAGTGGACCTCCAGCTGTTGCAAAACTACAAGTCCCATCATGCTCTGCCTCTGGGTGTCATGCTTGTGGCTGTCAGAGTATGCCTCATGGGACTTGTAGTTCTGCAACAGCTGGAGGTCCTCTAATTGCATATCCCTGGCTTACACCATATAAGTGCACACATATATTTATGTATTTTTAGTTTATTGTTTTCACAGTCTTTTTCACACTCGTTTATCTGAGTGTTCCATCAAAATTTTTATTGTGCAGCTTACCCCCAGAGTTTCATTCTGGTCAGGTGTTTGTACAGTAACAGACAACACTTAGCGCCACACTTTTTGTTTCACTTGCCACTTCACAATTCGTCTAATTGTTGTGTTGGCTGCTTTCTCTCACAGTTGGCGCAGTATTTCCACTCACTTTTCATCATATTTTAAAATGTAAACATTTCAGTTTGAAAGATATTTACTTGCAAACATTTTTAATTTTATTAGGCTACCAGAGGAAATCCTGTCATTATATTTTGCTTTCCCATGTGTACACTAAAGCATAGCATTGCATTTCTTCTATAGTTCTACTTTTTAGAAAATGGCTCACTTTTGCTAGTATCTTCTAACTTTTATAAATACAAATATTGTTTGTGGGTCCCCAGAAGATATGCATCTATGATATAAAAATCTGTATTTTAAAATATTAAAACCTCTTATTTAATACTCTCTATTTAAGTACAAGAAACCAGCTGGCAGCTCATGCAGAAGGCCAGGTCGTCGCATCCGGCTCATCAATGACTCTTCAAATGCGTATTAATGACTTCATGGATGGTGTTAGCACCACAAAGGCTAAGGCAGGTTCTGAAGTTACCCAGCAAAATGAAGCTGCATCTACAGTTTCTGATACCATTACAACAGATTCAAAGGTTTCCTCTGCAAGGAGACTGAGCATTTCCTCTGTAAAGGAAGGCACTACCAACAAAAATGGTAGCATGCAAGGCATATCTTCTGAGCTTCCCATAGATTCAGGCAATAAAACACTTCCCTCAGTGGTGAAGTCTTCAAATGAAGAGGTGGCAATAAAACCACCAGTCTTAGGTCCACAGTTTATGAGGAGAAGAAGTTCCCTTTTTAAGGACAAGCCTTTATTTGATGAGGAAATCTATGCTCCAGATGGAGTACTTCGCACCCGACACACAATGCCTGACTTTATGGAATCCTTTGAAGAAGCGCAACGTGCCAGATATATTCGCCATAAAGATAAACCCGAGTCAGAAAAAGAGCTGAGCTTGGCAGAAATTTTCCAAAGAAATAACAATGACACAAATAAACTTTAACAAGCATTAATCGCAATATGGGGTCATAACACATAAAGACTCAACCAAAGATGTAGCAATAATAATCTTTGAAAATAATTCCTAAAGCAAGAAGGTTATATAGTTCATTTCATTTTGGTGCATTTTTTATTTTTCTATTTGCATTTTATTTGCAATCCATTAATCTGATCTAAAGAAAACAATTTGATTCTCCAAGAAAGGTACGGGTATAACTAATAAGGAAATTCACACATACATGCTATCAAATTTTGTAAAAATATGTTAAAAATCTACATATATTGAAAGATACAGGCTTATACCTTGCAAAATATCCCTACATTATAATATTACAATCTGAGATATAAAATGAGATTCAATTTATTTTTAATAAACTATTACTACAGCCTGAAGCCTTGATATTTTAAAATTAACTCCTCATACTGTGGTAAACAAGTTTTACTTTTAATCTCAAACTTTTGTATATGCATATTTAAATGAAATGATCCCTTGTGCTAGGTTATACCGAAACATGTTTGTATCATTTAATAACCAATGCTATTCTCCACTGTCAGTATATTTAACAAAAGATAATAGTAACAAAAGCTGCTGCTATAAAGAAAAGAAGTAAAATCCTTGTTGTTTTTATATCATTTAGAGTGCATGAAAGCAAAAGGATCTAACCCCTTCCCACTCTATTCAAAACTAAGGAAATTGTTGCCTTTACATGCAATTTAAGCTACTTCCAGTTTATCATATACATTATTTGATTTAAATCATGATTCTATATTATTTGAGATTCTTTGCACAGCTTCTGCATTATTATGTTTTGTTCTGGAATTGAACGTATGCATCTTTCAGTTGGTAGTATGTCCTTGGCTCTTTGTAACCTCTGCCTCTGAACTTGGCACTTAAAGGGTAAGTTCACCTTTACAGAAAATCTGTAAGGTGAACTTACATTGGACCCTCTCCTCAACCCCCCTTCCCCCCCGGTCCCACTGACCTGGAGCCCAGCTATCAACCGCTAGGAGACCTCATATAGCCGCCTCACCAGTCCTTGGCTTAAGAATCCCCTCGGCTTAATCTCCTAAACGTACCTCATAAGGAGGTACGTATAGTAGCATTCTAATTGGTTGGCGCTGTCACATGGGCAGCGCCGACCAATCAGAACCCGCATAGCACGTTCTGTCATCACAAGCGAAGAGGGGAGAAAGCCGTAGGGATTTCAAATCCCCAGACTGGTAAAGTGGCTATACGATCTGTCAGAACGGGTGATCGCCGGACTCCAGGTTAGCAGGACCGGGTGCGATGTGGAGGGGGTCCAGTGTAAGTTCACCGTACAGATTTTCTGTAAAGGTGAACTTACACTTTAAGCCTAGTAAAAACGGGCCGAATGTTGGGCGACATTGGCCGGTTCAATACAAACCTGCCAACATTGTGGCCCATGTGTATGGCAGCCGGTCCGACATAATTTGGCCGGCTTCTGTCAGACATGCATGCTGGAAAACCAGTGAGTGACAGGCTTCCGACCAGGGCTGTCCATTAAAACTATTACCGTAGTGTGTACTAGGCTTTATATAGGGCTTTGTTTACTTACACAGGTCAATCTAGTGGTGGGGGAGTGAAGGGAAATATTTAGATGCTGCATGAGCAAAGCACAGGTTCGCTTTAAACAGACAGAAAATCTGTGCCAGTTTTTCACTTTTTCCAGAGAGTAGCTCATGTAGTCATGGCCCTAGTAGTTATTAAAAAAACTGTGCAGCTTTGTATTATGTGTATTACTCTTTTTGTCATACCTGTAGGCCATTTGGGCCCCCTCAGAAGCCTGGTCAAAAACCTCCTAGTTATAAATCAGCTCAACCTGCCTTGTTGCTAGGATGTGAAAACCATGGCACAGATTAGCAAACTGGAGGTATTTAAGACCAGCGGAGCCTGAACGAGACTTGAGAGACTAATTCTTGCATCAGTTCCATCTTACTTTTGATTAACAGTGGATGGCAGTGGGTGAATTAGAGAGCTGCTATTAGACTAAATAGTACCTATGGATCCTATCACTGTCATAAGCTGTTCAACAGCAAGGTGAACCTAATGGGGAACTAGTCTCTAGAGAGGGAGCACATTGAGTAAGGAGTGTGTAATATGGACACTCTAACCTCAATGCTAAGCTCCAAAAGATTCACATACCTGTCTGACACACGCTGTGATTGTACACAGATGGAGTCTGTCAGCCGGTCCCAGCCAATGATTCATGGCTGGGACCTGCTGATTGGCTGTGTCCAATCACAGCCCAGTGTTGACAAACAACACAGGGCTCTGTACAGAGGGAACAATCCCTCTGTTTCTTATCCCTGTGAAGCAGGGATAAGAAACAAAGATCTTTAGTAAAAATCAGCACATAATACACACATTACACATTGTTAGGCACACATTTATTCCCTTGCTTACCCTAGATGTTAACCCCTTCCCAGCCAGTGTCATTAGTACAGCGACAGTGTATAGTATTAGCACTGATAACTGTATTAGTGACACTGATGATGTCCGTAGCAGTTAGTCAGTCCCCACTCAGTGTCAGTTAGTGTCAGATTGTCTGCTGCACTATCGCAGTCCCGATTGCCTCTATTAGTATAAAAAAACAAAAACAAAAATCATAGTTTGTAGACACTATAACTTGCATGCAAACCAATCAATATACACTTATTGTTTTTTTTTTTTTACCAAAAACATGTAGCGGAATACATTTTGGCCTAAATTTATGAAGAAGTTAGATTTATTTTTTATTGGATATGTTGTATAGCAGAAAGTAAAAAATTTTTTTTTTTTTTTCATGATTTTTGGTCTTTTTTCATTTATATGATAAAATATAAAAACCCAGTGGTGATCAAATTCCACCAAAAGACAGCTCTATTTGTGTGAAAAAAATGATAAAAATTGAATTTGGGTATAGCATTGCATGACCGCGCAATTACCTGTTAAAGTAGAGCAGTGCTAAATAGCAAAAAATGCCCTGGCCATGAAGGGGGTAAAACCCTCCAGAGCTGAAGTGGATAAAGATTATTTAAATTTATACAGTTTCGCCTTAGTTGAGGCCGCATATAAAATATATTCATGATAATACCTGGTCGCAAAGTAACTGTCAAAAATGTACCCTGGATCCTTTTCTTTGTGCTTCCGGATGCGGTTAGGTGAGTTTTTCATGTGGTGGACATGCCCTAAGGTTAGATGATTCTGGAGTTCATTCCCTGATATATTCAGTTACCATGGTAAACATTACAAAGAATGCTCAGGTTGTCCTTCTAAATGAGCCACTTGAAAATAACCCCAAGAACACTTAAATACTAATGGGCAGGGCCTGGATTTGAACCCGGAACCTCTGCTGTGTCAGGCAATGTCTCTATTTGCTGAGCTGCCTGGAGTCTGGGTTCACACTGCAGCATGCTCCGGCTCACAGCAGGAGTCCGGTGCGTCTCCATTCATAGTTTCAAGTCCGATTTCAGCCTGAATTTTTGGCTGAATTCGGACCTGAAAGGGACCAAAAGATGCACAAGGTCTTGAACCTTGTTTGTCTTGACACTGAACTCTTTGCTCCTCCCACTTCCTGATTTATGGCATGTCTCTGCACTTCCTGTTTGCTAGATTATTGTGCTCTCCAGCCAGTATCTCGCTCCTGTCTTCCCTGTTGCCATCCATATTGGGGCGATCCTAAGGACTGCGACCTAGTACTAACACGCAGCAAAATCCATCTCCACCATCAGGAACTCTGGTGAACACCGGTTAGTACTTAGATTCTGCCCCTCAGATGAGCTTGCCTCATTCACCAGGGTTACTGCCTGTAAACCTATCCTGCTAGTCAGTGGTAGTTCCGCTACTGCTATTGCAACTGGTCTTCGAGCCTGACCCCTGATTGTGACACTAATCCATTTTATATTTCTAGCAGCCAAGATTGCTACAGCCTAGAACAGCCCTGTAATCACCTTTTCCTTGCTGAAACATAAACAATTGGATTATGCTTACGGAGAAAATAGTAAGAGCCCTTGCACACTGGGGCGGTTTGCAGGTGCTATTGCGCTAATAGCGCCTGCAAACCGCCCCGAAAGTGCCGCTGCTTTCCTTCCAGTGTGAAAGCCCCGAGGGCTTGCACACTGGAGCGATGCGCTGGCAGGACGGTAAAAAAAGTCCTGCCAGCAGCATCTTCGGAGCGGTGAAGGAGCGGTGTGTATACCGCTCCTTTACCGCTCCTGCCCATTGAAATCAATGGGACGGCGCGGCTATACCGCCGGCAAAGCGCCTCTGCAGAGGCGCTTTGCGGTGGTATTTAACCCTTTCTCGGCCGCTAGCGGGGGGTAAAACCGCCCCGCTAGCGGCTGCATACCGACGGTAAAACTAAAACTAAGAATAGCGGCGTTTTACCGCCGACGCCGCCCCAGTGTGCAAGGGCTCTTAATGTGCGCCAATATAAGCAATCAATGTTTGAAAAGGTTTGGAACCCCTGGCTTCTCCTATATGCAAATTCAAATACCATTTGAATAGTGGTGGATTGGCTGTGAGGTGGAAGGTGGACTCATGGATGGGTACCTGCTCTTTTCCTCCCCCTTCCTTCTCATTCTTATTTCTATTTTTGCTTGTATTTTTCTTATCCTGTTTCCCTCATTTACAAATTCCACTTTCCCATTTGCTCCACATTATGAGATATGGGGGGTTATTTACAAAAGGCAAATCCACTTTGCACTACAAGTGCACTGCAAATGCACATGGAAGTGCAGTCGCTGTAAATCTGAGGGGTAGATCTGAAATGAGGGAAGCTCTGCTGATTTTATCATCCAATCATGTGCAAGCTAAAATGCTGTTTTTTATTTTCCTTGCATGCCCCCCTCGGATCTACAGAGACTGCACTTCCAAGTACACTTGCAGTGCACTTTTAGTGCAAAGTGGATTTGCCTTTCGTAAATAACCCCCATGGCGTTCATATAAGGATATTTTTTAAGGGCTACATGCTTTTATGTTTCATGAGCAGACATAACCCTGGGTATTACCCCAGAACTTGGTTATGTTGCTACTTTTCCCCACAATTCTCTTTGTTCTCTCTCATTTGATCGGCTCTAGATGGGGGCGCTTTTATGTATAATACCTGGAACTTAATTTGCGCCCCATGAACACTATGCTTGATACTGCTGCATATTGTATGTTACTGAGCACTTTGTACTTACTTCTTCCTAGTTTTTTGTACAATTTTGACTATTGGAATGTACTATTGTATTGTATTCCTTTCTGTTTGTGGAAAATAAAAAAAGATTAAAATAGAAAATTTATATAGTTTAATTTGTTTGATAATACATTTCAGGTGAACCTTTATCCTAAAACATTTAAAGAGAATATGTAGTATTTCACCAACTGCTCTATGAGCTCATTTTAGTGTTGTTTGCTAGTTCTCAAACACATGCATTTTTATACTTCCAATAAAGTTTCTTTATCTTTACTATAGTTCTACTGGATTCTTGGAGTGATATCATAATTTCCATCAACTGTACTATATTTGTGTTTATTCTAGAGATCAATGTTATATTCAGTGCACATGTTTAATAAATCACTTAAATCTGGTATAAGATTACCTACTTACACATACTACTACACATGATAAGCCTGGGTCTGAATTCAGTCTTTAGTTTGTTCACATTTTTGTAAGACTGGTGTGTCTATTTCACCTTGGCTAATCCAATTCCCAAAGCTTTTCAATTTCCTATGTTCTTGTTTAATTGGTAATAATATTTTTAATTTGCCCTTTCGTTATTCTGAGGACTACTTTTATGCTTTATTTTAGATATAATCTTAGTTTTCTCATAAACCCATGCCTTTTTCATTGTGCTTTTCTTTCCCTAACACTATGGGGGTTATTTACGAAAGAAAATCCACTTTGCACTACAAGTGCAAAGTCCACTTGAAATTGCACTTGGAAGTGCAGTCGCTGTAGATCCGAGGGGGACATGCAAGGGGAATAAAAAACAGCATTTTAGCTTTCACATGATTGGATGATAAAATCAGCAGAGCTTCCCCTCGTTTCAGATCTACCTCTCAGATTTACAGCGACTGCACTTCCAAGTGCACTTTCAGTGCAATTTCAACTGCACTTTGCACTTATAGTTTGCATTGTAGTGCAAAGTGGGTGTGTCTTTCGTAAATAACCCCCTATATGTCCTTGGGGAGTGGTGGTGATATCAGGATCATGGCTGAAGCTGCAGCCATGATCTTGGTATCATTCTTTTGAGCAGGTGATTCCCTACAAGGCCGTCTGATCACTTTTACAGGTGGGGGGTCACCTTTTGCCTTTCCTGATTGTTTGCAATATGCTTGCATTTAAAGTTTTTTTTTTATTATGTCTAATGAGTTTGAAAAGAGTTTAATACCATCCTGTGATAGTATAATTGATGCATTTTACTAGTTTGGTTTTGTAGATGTGTAATGAATGTTTCTTTTAGGCTGATTAGTAGTATAATGTATAGAGCCTTCATAGTCAGACACACAATATTATTACTTGATCTCCAGTTGCCTGTATGCATGGGCTAAGAAGGGAGAAGCGTACCCTACTCTCCATATCATTATTATCTTGCATGTACCACTAGGTGAGGGCCATTATCAGCCAGAAAATTTTGAAAACCTGGACCTCCTGCATACTTATTTCAGATCAGTGAATCAAGTAGGTAGTTATTTGAGATTAAAATGCCACACCAACAATTGATGGTCCAAGTAAATATTTATTCCAATATGAATTCAGAATATTTTATCCAAATTCATACGGAATAAATACCTGGATAATTGATTCTTGGTGTGGGGCTCTAATCTCAGATCCATTCAGGCACAAGCCAAAAAAAAAGTGGAAATCCTTTGGCATGGGGAAGCTGCTAGCCCATAATTCAGACACCCTGTCCAAATACCATGACAAATCCCAATACCAGTGGAATAACCCTGGAGTTCCAATGCCAATCTTTCTGCTTTTCCAAGTCAAAAGGGAAGTGAGGCCAAGATCAGCATTACAAGAGTCTGCACCATTAAACAAAATCAAATCAACAATAGCATTGCTTATATTTCTATGTTTTCATGTTCCCTTTTGGGAGTTTCTCCAAGTGTCTGATTCACATCTCAGTCTGCTCTTTTCACACCATGACCAACCCCTGTTTTTTGGGGATCCTGAGATATTCTGTCAGGATTCGCTTCACCATTTCTAAAGAAGCCCCCATGTTATGGACCATTACTTAGTACAGCTCCTTAGGTTTGACCAGTAAAGCTAGGTAACAGCACCAAAAGTTTAAACTCCTACTAGTAGAACTTTTAGGGTCACATAAAGGTACACAAGCCTCCCCAGCAGTTTCTAGGGGGCTGGGATGAATGATCGTTCCCTTTGAGAGCAATCAGCCAATGGACATTAGCTGCTATCATACAAATAAGCCAGATTACTGTAAATAAGATTTTGCTGTTTGTCACATTATTACGAAGTAAAATCCAAAATTATACAAATTACTTTTCAATAGAAGAGTTAGGAGTAATAGTGAGAAGCCCATGTTTTAAGAACATCATTTATTTTACAAGATTTTGGACATGATTAGATATTGAATCAAGCATAAAATACATACAAATTTAATGTATGGAGATTCTTGATCGTTTTTTGCTTTTTACCGATTTCCCAGTATAACTTTGTTTCGAACGTGCTTTTCCAACTCTACAAGCTTCTTGTAAAACAAGTCACTGCTTTCCTCATCAAGATCCATCTGAGTTAGAAAAGAAATGCAGCTGTTAGAATATAGAAAGGAGTGCTGTCATTTATTCTGACATTTACACACTCTTTTTTAAGAAATCCTTTTTCGTCCTGCAATTTAAAACATTTAAAGCACTGAATTAAACAGGTTCCTGAAGGCAACCTAGTATACTATTACTTTCTATGACTTGGTGCTTGCTTATAAACACTGCAGCCAAAGTACCCATATCTTATTAAGCCCACAAACACTGAACACAACTGGGGCAGTGCAATTCTAGTTGGGTCTGTATCTTAAATTTGTATGACAATTTACTTTTTTGATGAAGGGGCAAAAGGAGGCTGCATGTAGTATCGACAGAGCCCTGCACAGCCACTCCGAATCTGAAAACTGACAGCGGGTGTGGAGAGAGGATCCCCCACCCGCTGTCACAGGGGAAGGGACGATGAGTGCTGCAGGTAATGGAACATGTTACATTTTATATGTTACATCCTAAATACATGTAAAATGTTCCAAAGGGGAACTTATCCTTTAATTGAACAGTCATTTATTATAAATCCAAGCCTATTTCCACCTGAAATATAGATTTCCATTTTCTATGGTAAATAAGGATTTAACTTTCCTTGGAGAAATGTAAAATACTAACCTTAAAAGGTTTAACATAACTGTTGCCTAATCCAGATGTGCAGCTGTGATATTTCGCCATGGAGTTGAGAGATTCTGGTCTTTGGTTGAATAACCACAACTGAAAAAATATATACAACAAAACAATAATATTGAACAGGGAACATGGCAAAATTCACATTCTTGTAGAAGTGATCATTTTTACGAGGCAGTAAAGGTCACCCCCACCACCACAGGTGAGGGTCTGTGAGTCCAAGACATCCAAAAACATCCTTGGGCGCTTCCATTCCCTGTTCTTCTCTGCAAAATGTGAACCAAAAAGTTCAAAGCTAAGGGCATCTCCAAGTTTAGAGCTGTTAGATTACAATGACTGTGGTAGGGTAAGAGCAGATCAGGGATTCTCTGTCCCCCAATTTGCTTGGACTAAATTTAGGAAGAAATTTGGGGTCTAAAAATGACTGCATCTAATATGTAAGCAATTTAAAAAATAATTTAAATCCTAACACCCAACACATATGCAAATGTGGGACACACATGCATATGTAAACATCGATTGTGCAACACATATTGGGTATCCCCACACTAGCCAGAGTGAAAGGAATATGAATGGAGGACAGGCAGATCCATTTGTTTTTCATCCACAGAAGCTATAACACAGCCTTGATGAATGAATGAGGTGGGTGGAAAGGGGGGGGGGGGGGCATAGTCAGATAGACTTTATACAGCTCCCTCTCCTATTAACCCCTGCCGCACTGGAACATTATTGTGGGGGCTTATAAGTGGAGGAAGATTTCAACTAAACCAGGACACAGCAGAATAAGGGACACATTAAACCGATATTAACATCATTTGTGCTTTTTATTTTACACTAAACTTAAGTTTTAATAAATGCATTCACATTGAAAAAAAAAAAGGAAAAACGCACATTGGTAAATTTTTCTGTGTTTGAGCCTGCAAAACACTAACCACGATCAATGGAACACAGGTGCAATGCAGACTATTTCAGCTGCAGTTTCAGTTGTGGAGCTGGAGAAAGTGTCAATGGACTACGAATGTGGTGATGTCACCACACTTTTGGTCCACTGAGATTTAGTAGTCCCTCTGTTCTGGTGGCAGATGGGACTTTTAGTCTCTTCATTTACAGATCTCTGTGAATGGATGACACAGCTGTGTGGTTGGTGTCATGCACAGCTGCACCAAATTCAGAATTACACAGAATCCCTTGGGTTTCCTGCAGGGTAGCACCCCACAATTCAGGTCATTTGGGGGGTGGTAAGGGTTGCGAAATTGCACCATTTGCATGTTACACCCTAAATATGGGTATAACATAACACATCCTGTAAAAGTTGGAATTAACCTTAAACTAGCAAAGGGTGCTCATTCTTTAAACAGCTAGGAGTTTGGAATTTTTTTTTTTTTTTGTGTGTAAAAAGAATCATTAGTTATATGGTTAGGGGAATGGCCAATGTAGAGAACATTTCTATAAACAAATATCAGTGCATTTGTAAATTGATTCCTTTAGAGGTTTCTGCACAATAATGCATGAAACGCATTCAGAAGCAGCCACAGGTTCCCCTAATTGTTAAACCTTGCCAGTCATCCCTCTGTAATAACTAATATGATTAATATTATAATAACTGATAGGATATTACACACAGAGAAGAAAGCTGGAAACTTTGTTGTCTGGGAAGACCCTAACTCATTTCCCAATGTCATTAGCCTCTTTATTTTATAATAATTTATAAGAATACAAAATTGAATAAATATTTGCTCAACTAGGAGTACATAATTATTGCTGAACCCTTTCGCTGCCACCAACGGAAGGTATAAGATAGCGCAGAACAGCTTCCAGCTGGCCAGGTCAGTAAACCTTACGTTGGCTGAATTCCATCTTCTGCTATAAGCTTATGAACTTACAGTGCTTTCTGTTCACTGTTCGGAGCATCTGTGGCTCCACCCCAAAAGTACAACATCCAGGTCCTAATTTGAAAGGTGTGCAGCCCCGAATGCCTGGCAAATTAGGACCTGCGGTTGTGCTCGTACAGTCACTGCATCCCCACAGAGTAACATACACTGCCTGTAAGTGAAACATAATAATCTCCAGATTTGTAGAGTAAGTTGCCTATTTACAGTTATGTGTGCCTTAAATTTTCATTGTTTTCCAAAAAATGCACATTTTAAAATTGACAAATAATTATAAAATAACAAATAAAAAATTGACAAATAAAATAAAATAATAGATCACTTTTACTAAACAGCCGATTGACAGCTGCAGCCATGAGCTTGGTAAAACCACTTTCTGACAGGACGTATATCTACGCATGTAAGCAAGTGGTTAACTAACTTTTAAAAGGTATATGGGAAAAATTGCAAAAAATGGTCTCGCCAGCTGAGTTTAAAAGAGGAGCATAGGGTCTGTCAGTAAAAGGGTTAATATACAAATTATTGACAGTGGGAGGATATATATACATAAACAAGCATATGTGTACATATAGGGAATTCTGATGCAGATTTGATGTAATTTGTTTTACCTTTAGAGCAGCCTAAAGAACAATGTATTTATGTCCTTGTTTTACTTACCAGAGCCTCTGCTCCATTATAAGGTGAAATAGTGAATGAATTTGTAAACACGCGGATCTGCATAAATAAAAAATAAAGTTCTGTTAGATGATACAATGCTTCCAGTTTGATTCCTACACACACACATGATGTTTTGCTATAATAGAAAAAATTATCCTGAATGAGTCTAGGGTATGATGGGTTCTGTAAGGCCTCATGCACACGAGACGCTGTTAAACTCGCGTTCAGAGGCAGTTGGACACTTTTTTCAACTGCCCCTGAACCCATTCATTGTTATCCTATGTGTCCATGTACACAGTCTCGTTTTTTGGCGTTTTTAGGCAGTTGCGTTTAACCTCGTTTTTCCAGAAACAAAAAAATGGGTTCAGACGCAAAAGTTTTCCATGTTTCAGACGCTAAACGTGGCTAAACGCCGGTACTGCGTTTAGCCGCGTTTGCGTTTATAAGTGTTTTTTACAACCTGACTTTGGGGCCACATATCTCGGGCCACTTAGAGCTAGGAACCCCAAATTTGGTGTGCTAACACAGTTGAACTAACACTATAAAATATCTAAATTTGGGGTTCCTAGCACTAAGTGGCCCTGAGATATTTGGCCCCAAAGTCGGCTCACAAAATGTCATTCTCTGCTGCAGAAGTGCTTGACATTTTGCGACCCGACTTTGGGGCCCCATATCTCGGGGCCACTTAGTGCTAGGAACCCCAAATTTGGATATGTTATAGTGCTACTGTGTTAGCACACCAAATTTGGGGTTTCTAGCACCAAGTGGCCCCGAGATATGGGGCCCCAAAGTTGGGTCACAAAATGTTATTTTCTGCTCTGCAGATGCTTCTAGACGCAAACGCGGCTAAACGCGGCATGCAAACGTGGCAAAACGGGCGTTTCTAAACGCCGGTTTCAGCTTTTAAAAACGTGTTCAGCAGAGTTTGCACTGGCGTCTCGTGTGCATGAGGCCTTACTATTGCAAGTACTCAACTACAGTGCACAATTACAGAGGCTAATAATAGTTCTATACAATGCAGAAACAGTCAACAGTACTTAGCCCTAATATACAGACAATTTACTAGACTTGATTGGTATGTCCTCAGACATACTCTATGCTTTACACCTCCTCCCTTGGTCAGTTAATAACCTCCCAATGCCTCCAATATCATCTCTATGCTGATGACACCAAAATTTCTCTCCCAGCTCCTCAGCTCAACCCTTCAGTCATCATGCGCATCATTATTTTACTAACTGATATATTAGTATGGATCTCACAAGACTTCCTAAACCCAAGCTCATAATATTTTCTTCCCCGGTGCCCCCTCCTCAGACTTTTTTATCAAGATCAATAGCACAACTGTAGCCCCCTCATTCATTTAAGGGTACAAGGTGTAATCCTAAATTTTTACTTCTCCTTTCAGCCCCAAATACAATCGCTGTCCTAATCTTGCTATTTTTACCTCCATACATTTCAAAAATATGCCCCTTCTTAACCACTTCAGCCCCGGAAGAATTTACCCCCTTCCTGACCAGAGCACTGTTTGCGATTCGGCACTGCGTCGCTTTAACTGACAATTGCGCGGTCGTGTGACGTGGCTCCCAAACAAAATTGATGTCCTTTTTTCCCACAAATAGAGCTTTCTTTTGGTGGTATTTGACCACCTCTGTGGTATAAACAAAAAAATAGGGACAATTTTGAAAAAAACGCATTTTTTACTTTTTGCTATACTAAATTCCCCCTCCAAAAAAATTTAAAAAACATTTTTTTTCTCAGTTTAGGCCGATATCTATTCTTCTACATATTTTTAGTAGCAAAAAAAAAATTGCAATAAGCGATTATTGATTGGTTTGCGCAAAAGTTATAGCGTTTACAAAATAAGGGATAGTTTTATGGCATTTTTATTAATAATTTTTTTTTTACTAGTAATGGCGGCGATCAGCGATTTTTTTTTTGTGACTGCGACATTATGGCGGACACATCGGACATTTTTGACACATTTTTGGGACCATTGTCATTTATACAGCAATCAGTGCTATAAAAAATGCACTGACTCCTGTGTAAATGACACTGGCAGTGAAGGGGTTAACCACTAGGGGGCGGGGAGGGGTTAAGTCAGTACTAGGGAGTGTTTTCTAACTGTAGGGGGATGGGCTAGCTGTGACACGTCACTGATCTCTGCTCCCGATGACAGGGAGCAGAGATCAGTGACACTGTCACTAGGCAGAATGGGGAGATGCTTGTTCACATCAGCATCTCCGCGTTCGTCGTCTCCGTGAGGCGATCGCGGGTATCCCTGCAGCGATCGAGTCCGCGGGACCCGCGACCCGACTCTCAGAGCTCCCGGCCGGCGGCACGCACGCAATGGCACGGCGGGAAATTCAAATGGGACGCCCATTTGCCCAGCCGTGCCATTCTGCCGACGTACATCGGCGTGCGCCGGTTGGGAAGTGGTTAACCAATGACACCACCAATCTACTAATTCACTTCCTCGTTATCTCTTGCCTAGACTATTGCAACTTGATTGGCCAAACAGAACTGCACTGTCAAAGGCTTGTCATTTCTTAAACATATTGCAAGACAATTTCATGGAACAGAGGGTGGAAGCCCCAATGTGGAAAAATGCTCTGTTGGATTTAATAATTTCAAACAACACAGCCCTTATAACAAATGTGCAAGTTAAAGAAAACTTGGGTAATGGTGATCATGGTGTTTAAATTTCAAAAAAGAAAACTTAAATAAGTGGTGAACCTTACTGCACAACGCTCAGTGGGACCAAATATTTGCAAAAAGGAGGACACAAGGCAAGTTGAAGTGCTTTAAGATAAATTAAACAATGACCTGCTGGGGGTACTTGAGGACTGGAGTTGAGAAACATTGACCTAGAGCACTTAACAGTGCCCTGGTAGTTGAGAAATACAAACTGACCGCCGCAAAGGATCTCAGTACTTGTAGTTTTCACATTCACAAAGCACTGTGAATAAATGACACAGCTGCATTTTTTTAAAATGTGACAGCGAGCTGGTGCATTTGTAACATGTTACACCCTGTATATGGGTATAACATGTAACATGTTACAAAATGTGAACTTATTCTTTAAAAAGTACAAAGTAGAAGGGACAACCTCGGCACTCCAGATTTTCAAGGAATACAACAAAAAAATGCAAGGGAGCAATCAAGGTGGCTTTAAATAGAGTACAAAAAAACATTGCTACAACAAGTAAAATCATTTTTCAAATCTATCAATAGAAAGGTTATGAAAGAACAGATAGGCCCCATAACAGATGAACAGGGGAAGCTGGTCACAAAACAGGGAAAAGGCAGATGTATTTTTTTACTGCATTGTCTTCCTTTATATTGTAAAGTGCAGAGCAAACTGTTGGTGCTATATAAATCCTGTAAAATAATAATATTTTTTTCTCTTCGGTTTTTACAGAAGAAAAATATGGGTTTAATGTTACACTGCAGATACTACAGTGGTTGACTGAAATCCAGGTACAAACGAGACTAGAGAAACTTAATGTGGATGTAAACCCAAATTTTTTGTTTATTTAGGCTTGTAACTTGTACAGTATAGGATTTCATATCATCTGTGCCCAGTCTTGCCACAAAGAGTTAATCCAGCTCTGAGCAATCCTCTTATCTTTTTTCAGTGAGATAAAAAGGACAGACAGAGAAATACCAGTCTGTTCTTCACCCATTTATGACAGAAGAGACCTTTAGGGTCTCTTCTGTTATACAAATCCTACCTGTCAGCGGATTTTAGATTTCAGGACTTTACTACAACTTTAAGGAACTTAGCTCAGGTATAGTCAAGCAGTAATTTCTAATTTTTAAAGACACCTTACTGACTTGAATAGTACCAACTGATTGACGTAGAGCCAATATTGTACCAGTTTACAAAAAAGGATTGAGTTGTATACCAGGAAACTACAGACCAATAACCCTAACATCAATAGTATGTAAGGTACGCTATAAAGAAATTTGTCAGTGATAAAAGGTATTTAAACTGATGACCAGAACAGATTTATGAAAGACTGTTCTTATCAGACCAACCTGTTTTTGTTCTATGAGTAAGTAAGAAATTGGAAGGTGGAAGTCCAGTGGATATAGTTTATCTAGATTTTGCAAAAGCATTGGATACTGTATCTCAAACATTTAATCTATAAAATAAGGTTTGTTGGAGTTGATGAAATTGTATGATTGTATGTACATAGATTTGTTAACTGGTTACACAAATAGGTCTCACAAATGACTAATTCTTTAAATGGACTAAAGTTGTGAGTGGTGTCCCCCAGGGTTCTGTCTTGGGGACAATGCTGTTCAGTTTGTTTATTAATGATTTAGAACAGTGGTGTTCATCTTTCCCAATATGGAGGGCCTCAAGTCCAGCAATAAACATCACCAAAGAACCACACATAAAAATCTGTAAATATTGTCAGAGACAACAGACACAATACAAGAGATGGTCAGAGACTATGGACATGATACAAGAGATGCTCAGAAACTGTAGATATAATACAAGAGATGGTCAGACTGAGGACCAAATACAGGAGATGACCAGAGACTGCAGACATGATACAAGAGATGATCAGGACTGGAACATGCTGCAAGAAAGCATCAGAGGTTGAAAATAAGAGCTTGACGAACTTTAGAAGACACGGACTGGTCTAACATATGGCTCACATCTAAGTCATCTTCACCCAACATCTTAGCACTGGAGACAAATTATAAAGTCCTAACTCGCTGGTACCTTGTACCCGCTAGAGTGGCAAAATATTCACCTAATACCTCAACTCTTTGTTTTCGAGGATGCCCAGAAATAGGCACATATTTACACATATGGTGGACGTGCCCAGTAATCCAAACCTTCTGGAAGGAAGTCTTCGTGATTGCATCTAAAATATTTAAAAAAATAATACAACCAGATCCATATTTAACTTTACTTAATCTAAAACCGGAATGGTTAACACTCTCTCAATTCAAACTTATGATCCAACTAATAACGGCTGCAAAACAAACAGTGGCCAAGGCATGGAAATCTCCTACATTGGTACTAGCAGAAACAATTCACAGAATGAATAATACAATGTCCCATGCTAAGATGGTAGCCATCGATCAAAATCAAATTCCAAAATTTGAAAAACTTTGGCATCCTTGGATAAAACAACAGTTCCTGTCAAACTTCAATGACTCTGTCCTGTTGCCATGGTAACAGATTAAATGACTTACAGAGACACCCATTCTAAGGTTTCAAAGAGAACTAAAAAGAATAATAAACTGACGAGCGGGACAACCTTGTGGACCATACCTCTACCTTTCAACCCTTTTTCTTCTTTCTCTTTCCTTTTCTCCACCTTACGATTAAAGCTCATTATCAGAATTTATTTGACCTATATACACTCTACTTGTAAACAATATGTATAGTAGGTATAAATCATTTAAATACCTACAAAAGTAACTAAGGAAATGATATATATCTTTAATTTAGGTTTACGTGAACCCAATGTTTAATATTTGAAATTTCATGATATTTACCTATATAAACCCTACTGTAAAACAATGAGCTTACTTTATAGATCCTTTCAGTGTTTACTGATGATATGACGATATCAAACTATGCAGGGAAATAACTTTGACACAGGATATTGCATCATTACAAGAAGACCTTGACAAAATAGGAGGTTGGGCAGCTACATGACAGATGAGGTTCTTTATTGATAAATGTAAAGTTATGGTAATGGGTGCCAAAAAACACATGCAAAATACACAATAGGAGAGGTTCCCCTGGAAGAATTAGTGATAGAAAAGGATCTGGGGAGTGCTTGTAGACCACAGACTTGTCAATAGCATGCAATGCCAAGCCACAGCTAACAAAATACTGTCAGGCATTAACCACTGGGCACTTAAATCCCCTTAATAACCAGACCAATTTTCAGCTTTCGGTGCTCTCACATTTTGAATGACAATTACTCAGTCATGCAACACTGTACCTATATGAAATTCGTGTCCTTTTTTTCACATAAATAGTGCTTTCTTTTGGTGGTATTTAATCACCGCTGGGTTTTTTATTTTTTGCGCTATAAAAGAAAAAAGACTGAAAATTTGGTAAAAAAATGAAATTTTCTTTGTTTCTGTTATAAAATTTAGCAAATTAGTAATTTTTCTTCATAAATTTTGGCCAAAATGTATACTGCTACATATCTTTGGTAAAAATAAGTACACATTGGTGTATATTATTTGGTCTTTTGAAAGTTAGAGTCCAAAAGCTATGGTGCCAATATCTGAAAATTGATCACACCTGAATTACTGACGGCCTATCTAATTTCTTGAGATCCTAACATGCCAGAAAAGTACAAATACCCCCCAAATTACCCCTTTTTGGAAAGAAGACATTCCAAGGTATTTAGAAAGATGCATGGTGAGTTTTTTTGAAGTTGTCATTTTTTCCCACAATTCTTTGCAAAATCAAGATTTTTTTTTTTCCACAAAATTGTCATATTAGCAGGTTATTTCTCACACACCGCATATGCATACCACAAATTACACCCCAAAACATATTCTGCTATTATTCCCGAGTATGGCGATACCACATGTGTGAGACTTTTACACAGCGTGGCCACATACAGAGGCCCAACATGCACGGAGCACCTTCAGGCGTTCTGGAGCACCCAGGCCAATTCTGACATTTCTCTCCTACATGTAAAAATCATCATTTATTTGCTAGGAAATTACATAGAACCCCAAAACATTATATATGTTTTTTTAGCAAAGACTCTAGAGAATACAATGGCGGTCGTTGCAACTTTTTATCTCGTGTGGTATTTGCGCAGCAATTTTTCAAACACATTTTTTTTTGGAAAAAAAAACACAGTTTTGTGCTTTAAAAAAAAAAACAAAACAGTAAAGTTAGCCCAATGTTTTTGCATAATGTGAAAGATGAAGTTACGCCGAGTACATAGATACCTAACATGTTACCCTTCAAAATTGCACACGCTCGTGGAATGGCGCCAAACTTCGCTACTTAAAAATCCCCATAGGCGACGCTTTAAAATTTTTTACTGGTTACATGTTTTGAGATACAGAGGAGGTCTAGGGTCAAAATTATTGTTCTCGCTCTAACGTTCACAGCGATACCTCACATGTATGGTTTGAACACAGTTTTCATATGTGGGCGGGACTTACTTATGCGTTTGCTTCTGCATGCGAGCACACGGGGACAGGGACGCTTTAATTTTTTTTTTTTTTTTTTTTATTGTTAATTTTACTTTATTTATTTTAGTTTGACACTTTTTTTCAAAAAATTAATTTTTTGATCACTTTTATTCCTGTTACAAGGAATGTAAACATCCCTTGTAATAGGAATATGGCATGATAGGTCCTCTTTACAGTGAGATATGGGGTCAATAAGACCCCACATCTCACCTCTAGGCTGGGAAACCTGAAATAATAATTAAAGAAAAAACGATCCTGGCTTCGATCGCAGCGGTGAGTCGGTAGAAGCACCGGTGGGTGGCGGGGGGGGGGGGGGACGGGGACGTCCCCTCTCGCCTCCTGTAAGAACAATCAAGCAGTGGAACAGCCGCTATGATCGTTCTTATGGTGTAGGGAATCGCCGGCTGAAAAAGCTGATATGCAGCTGCAGGCATCATTCAAATATCCCCGCACAAAGTCAAGGATGTCATATGACGGCGGGTGGGAAGTGGTTAAAACGCTTTTTTTTTTTTTTTTTTAACACAAAGTTGTCCATTTATACAATATTTCTAAAACATAGCATGTACATACCAAAAATGACACCCCAAAATAGATTCTCCTACTCCTCCTGAGTACGGCGATACCACATGTGTGAGACTTCCACAGCCTGGCCACATACAGAGGCCAAGTATGGCTGAGTATGGCCGGGTATTGCAGGGTATTGCGGGGTATTGCAGGGTATTGTATAGTATTGCATAGTATTGCGGGGTATTGCAGAGTATTGCACAGGGTATTGTAGAGTATTGCACAGGGTATAGCACAGGGTATTGCACAGAGTATTGCAGAATATTGCACAGGGTATTGCAGAGTATTGCACAGGATATTGCACAGGGTATTGCAGAGTATTGCATAAGGTATTGCAGAGTATTGCACAGGGTATTGCAGAGTATTGCACAGGGTATTGCAGAGTATTGCACAGGGTATTGCAAAGTATTGCACAGGGTATTTCTGAGCATGGAGGGATGGCTGAGCATGGATGGATGGATTGTGGCTCTGTGTCACAGAGCAGCGCTGTGGGCACTACAGATGCAGACCACAGCGCTGCTGTCATCCGATCCCTCCCCCTCTGTACAGATCGGTACACAGAGGCGAGAGAGGAACCGGCGTCATGACATGACGCTGGTTTGTTTACAAGTGATCGCTCCGTCATTTGATGGAGCGATCACATGGTAAACGGCCGCGATCTGCAAATCAGTTCCACCAAACCTTCAACCCCACAATCATCATCGCCATTACACAGATTAAAGCAATCCTTTTGGCATCTTAAAAGTGGCCCTCCAGGTATCTGCACACTTAATCCCACAGTGCTTTTATTATGCAGCTCAAAGTGCCCAATACATAGATCATACAGGAACACTGCACCTTTAAAACGATGTAAGGAGCGTGCGTATTGTTAGTGTGTTTCCAAGGAACAAAGTAAAATGTACAGTATAAACACGTATGTTTATTTTACTCACCAGCCACATAATAGGCATGATTAAAGTCCAGAAGAATGAAGGCAAGATCCCATATGTAAGATTTGTCATAACAAGTCCAGGACACACCACACTAGAATAAATGCCCTGCAGAGAAGATTATCATGCAACAGGTGCAAAAGGAAAAAAAAGAAGTAATATTAGAGTGTATGTCAGAGCAAAAAATATTTCCCCATATTTTATCCATTTAAAGATCCTGCAAATACAGAAAATTACCTGTTGATTTACCAGAAATTAACTAAACTCATAATTCCTGTTTTGGGCAGACAGCACACAGCATATTTGTGGTGTCAGCCCTGCCTAGTTCGTCTCTGCTAAACGACTTGATGCTCCCCCTATCTTGTTCTGTGCAACACAAAATTTCTAATTGTTCTCTAGTCCCAAGATATGAACTGGAAAGGCGAATTAGGCTTTTTGAGATAACACAGGAAATTTGTACAGGACAGCTCTGAATTTCTGACATAATCAACAGGCATTTTGCTCAACTTATTGAACAGATATAACAAAACACCTTTAATGGTGTGTGCAGGGAGCAATTAAAGCAGGGCTCCCCCCAGTTTTGACAGGTACCTGCTCCAACTTCCTGGTAAGATCAAGGCATGACGATCTACATCATGTCTGGCCCCTGCTCATTCCCCCTGCTGCCTTCTGGGTCCTGTGCGTGTCCCAGAAGACAGCGGGACCATTCAGAAAGTGCGACTCGCACATGCGCAATAGGAAACCGGCTGTGAAGCAATGCCAGCGCCTGCACACAAGGCCAGTGGACGAATCAACTTGGGGTGCCGACATCACGGGATCCCTGAACAGGTAAGAGTCCTTATATTAACCACTTGCCGACTGGCTCACGCCGATATACATCGGAAAAGTGGCACGGGTGCGCAAAATGACATACCCGTACGTCAGATCGTCATCGGTGCCTAGCGGGCGCGAGCACGCCCACCGTGGGAGTGTGCCCGTGGGTCCCGCGGACTCTATATCTGCCGGTGGCCCACGATCATGGCACGGAGAGGCAGAATGGGGAGATGCCTATGTAAACAAAGCATTTCCCTGTTCTGCCTGGCAACATGACAGAGATCTACTGCTCCCAGTAATAGGCCACACTATTACATTGTAACTGCTCTAGGCAGAAATGGGAATAAGCCGTTTGACCAGAGATGTGGTGTAACACTTGGCCATCCACCCGAGGCTCTGAGTGAATACATTCATAATATAGCCTACAGTAACAGTCAAATTTACATGGAGATCCTTTCATACCTATCCATGACAATAGACTGTATAAAAAGTCCTGGCTTCACCTATCATGGTGGGAAAACCCCGGGGGGTCTTCAGGGACTGGGTTCCATAGCGATGAACTGGCCCTAGACCTGTATAGCATCTTGTGGCTGACTCAATGCTTTGCTCCAAGTATCAAGGTGTGCGCCAATGAAGGATCCAGCGCACAAAGCAATATTACAGGCCGTTTCTATAGTGTGGGTCTGGGTACGGCTTTTTTCAGAGCCTGCAATGATTATTCAGTTTTCAATGTCTACATAATCATTACATAGGGAGCCAGTTATAAAA
The DNA here is from genome assembly GCF_042186555.1 of Aquarana catesbeiana. Taxonomy (NCBI): domain Eukaryota; kingdom Metazoa; phylum Chordata; class Amphibia; order Anura; family Ranidae; genus Aquarana; species Aquarana catesbeiana. Next base: position 166,594,500 of record NC_133330.1, on the reverse strand, counting down.
TGTTTGTTGGACAAATTTCATACACATTCGTGCAGACTGCACAAATTTTGGCCCTAAAGTGATTGTAACTTTTTTTTTATATTTAAATAATAAGAAAAAAATATTATACTTGCCTGCCTCGAACCTCCTCTCACCATAAGAAGCTGCTTCCAATGGGAGCGCACCTACATGCTCACTCCCAAGCCAGGCTGTATGCGTCTATTGACACACACAGTGCAACTCAGTCCTGCTCCCCCCACTCTCTGCTCACAAGATTTGATTGACAGCAGCAGGGGCCAATGGCATCCAAAGCTGCCTCTGCAAGGAGAGCTTCTGCAGATGGGCTCAGTACTGGATTGAGATCAGGCTTAGGTAAGTGTACAGGGGGGGAGAGGGGGGCGATATAAACACTGGAACATTTTTTTTTACCTTAAAGTGGTTGTAAACCTCATACATGAAATATGAGCAAAACATATTCTTCTATAGCATGTACTTGTCTCAATTAAGAGCACTAAATGTCATGTATGTCTTTGGCTTTGTTCCTCTGCAATCTGCAAGAATCAATTTTTTCCTGACACAAAATGGTGACAGGGGAGGGAGCTCCAGTAGATTGACAGCATCAGCTCTGTTCCTGTGAGCTGTGTGGAGGGGGGGGGGTGTCCCTTCCATCCAATTAGCGCTCAGACCTCTCCTCACTGAGCTCTGCAGAGTGTAATGTCAGCTCTCCGCCCCATTACAAAGTGTAATGTGAGCACTTTGAATGGATGGAGAGGAGACTGCAGATACACAGGTACAACTTATGTAGGAGGATTTGTTTCATCTCTGTGTATCACCTGAGGATAGTCACTTCATTGGGTATATGTGAGGGTTTATAGCCATCCACTTTAATAGAACCACTGTTGTGGTTCACCTTTTCGGGCAGAATTTCACTTTTCATAATAAATAGAATCCTTTTGAAATATAATTTTTGGCCCAGCAATCCCAATGTTCATCTCTCACTTACCTTATCCACAAAGGGTTTGAAATTTCATCTTTCTGTCTGAGTTTTAAAACATTCTGTGTTTTTGCATTACAGAAAAGGGTGTGATAGGGCGTGTATTACCAGTCTGGACCACACCTTCCTCATTACTACACCACCACCTACTTCTTCCCTTAAAGTGACCATACTCATAACACTCTGATTATACAGTGACCTCTGATTCATCAGTTGTGTAGTGTAAGAGCCTGCCTGATTTGATACAAAATGATAGATTGTTCAGATGGGTCCTCCTGTTCCATAGTTCTAGTACATCTAAAGGAAATTGTACAGAGATTGTACAATCAGATTGCATAGTGTATGGCGCTCTTTATACAAGTACATAGGAGGGAGTGGATGGGGATATTCAGTTGTCAGGACCCGTTCACAACTTCACATAGAATAGGGTGTTTTGGAATGTTTCACTTGAATGGGCTGCTCTATGCACAACAATCACCCCAATGAAGCTCCAGAACTTTTTTTAAGAGTGGAGCATGGTGCATTTTTTTATGGTGCTTTTTAGTGTATTTGTAGTGCGTTTTTGAAAAGCAAAGCAAAGAGCTATTTTTCTGTGTGGTTTACCATGCATTTGGAAATACAGATGTGAATGGAGCCTCATAGTTCTTGTGTAAACACACCCATTTCACTTTCAGGCCTCATTCACACTAGTAGTGGGAGCCACGTTTTCTGGCTCATTTTTCTTGTGACACACATAGGGCAGGCCCTTGATTTTAAAGGGCTGTCCTACACAAAGTAGCTCATGGGACATTTTGACATGGTGTGAGTTGCATGTTTTTTACTATGTGTTTTGCTGTATTTATCACCTATTTCTTCATGTGGCAAAATGTTTGGTGTGCCGTTAACAATTAATGGCACTGAAAGCGCAACTAATTAAGTTTAGGTGTATAAAGGTGACCACACAATATACAATGCGATTGTACAATCTCCTTTATATTCACCAAAACTATGGATAGTTGGACACACCTATCTATCCATTCACTCTGTATCCAATCAGGCAGGCCCTTGCACTATATTGGGGTGGCCAAGCCGCTGGCTGCATGTGGCCCCAGAGAGTTTAGAATGCGGACATAGCCGTGGCAGTCTACATTGACAAGCCAGGCTAATACACGCATGTATGTGTTATTGAAGTCAGTGCAGGATGTGTGTGCTAATGAGGTCAGACGGTAAACTCCTTCCTGTGTCTTACTGGTTTCTCTGTCCCAAATCTACATACTAGAAAGTGATGAAGCTTTCTAAGAAATACAGCAAGGGCTAAGGTAAGGCCTTTTTCTAAAAATCAAAGAAAGCTTTTATTTTTCTGTAACAGAGGTACATTAACCCCTTGCCAACCGGCTCACGCCGATATACGTCGGCAGAAGGGCACGTACAGGCATATTAACGTACCTGTACGTTGCCCTTTAAGACGCAGCATTGTGGGCGCGCATGCGCCGCCGAGAGCTCCGTGAGTGTGATTGCGGGTCCCGCAGACTCAATTTCCGCGGGTATACTCGCGTTCGTCTCACAGAGAGGAAGAACGGGGAAATGCTAATGTAAACAAACATTTCACCATTCTTCCTAGTGACAGGACACTGATCACCGCTCCCTGTGATCGGGAGCGGTGATCAGTGTCGTGACATGCGTAGCCCCCCCCCCCCCACAGTTAGAACACATCCCTAGGACACACTTAACCCCTGCAGCGCCCCCCTATTGGTTAACCCTTTCACTGCCAGTCACATTTACGCAGTAATCAGTGCATTTTTAATCACACTGATCGCTGTATAAATGTGAATGGTCCCAAAATAGTGCCAAAAGTGTCCGATCTGTCCGCCATTGTGTCACAGTCACGATAAAAATCGCAGATCGCCGCCATTACTAGTAAAAAAAAAATATTAATAAAAATGCCATAAAACTATCCCCTATTTTGTAGACGCTATAACTTTTGCACAAACCAATCAATAAACGCTTATTGCGATTTTTTTACCAAAAAAATGTAGAAGAATACGTATCGGCCTAAACTGAGGAAAAAATGCATGCATGTATATACTTTTCCACCTTTTTACCCTGTAGAAGATGCTTGAGGAATGCTAGATTTAAATGACCTACCTTTTTGTTGTAGTTTTTATTTAAAGCAACACTCAATAAATCAGTAGCATATTTTGAAGAGCTGTAGGATTCCTGCCCTTGACTGTGCTGATAGTCACTGCAGGAGAAGGCAGATTTTCTTGCATTGCTAGATGAAGTCCAGATAAGCTGGGAAGGATGGTCTGTGTGACATAGCAGAGACTCAAGTTCTTTAATCTAAAACAGACATATAAATTAATACAATACAAGTCTTAAAGACCCATTTACACATCAGTTTTGGTGCATTGCCAGTAATTTTGAACAGCACCCCAGCGCACTAACCTAACTTACCCCGATGCACATTAATTGTAGTGCACCAAAACACACTGTAATGCACTATTTATTGTGTGGTGGTGTGCAGCGACATAAAAAAAAATAAATAAAAAAAAAAAAAAAAAAAGCTACATGTCCATTATTGTCTGTTCTGGTAAGTTAAAGTGGTTGTAAAGTCACTAATTACAAATCCTGGAATCCTGTCCTGTTACAGCAAGATATACTGTGCAGTGTATGTGTCTTTTAAAAATTATGCATCAAAATACCTTATTTTACAGCGCCTCTGTGCGGTCATGTGACCTCCCAGCTCTCTACTTTCCTGATCTGAGGACTACAGCGGGAGTTTCCCCTCTAACGTCAGCCGGGAGGAGAGGAGGAGAGCGGCGGGAGGTCGTGTGAGCACACAGCGGCACTCTGAAATAAGGTATTTTGCAGCATAATAATCTTGCTGTAACAGAGGAGATTCTAGGATTTGTTATTTGTGATTTTTCAGCCACAGTGGAATAGTGGCAGGAAGGGTGGGAAGAGATGTCTCACACACACAGACTCCTGAGCTGACAGGCAGGGAGGGAGGGGGAGAGTGAGAGACTGCGGGATGATGCAAACTGGCCAAGGTATCATGGATCAACAGTCATGATTACCATGGTCAGCACACTAAGGGGGACACAGGAACAGGCGGGATCAACCAGGTATTTTACAGCATAGAGGGACAAATGACACTGCACAAGCACTATGCTGTAAATCCTGCTTTAAAGGAACAGGATTTAGGGCTACAACCACTTTAATGCAATACACCAAAATGAATAAATGTAAATAGGACATACATTATTAAAACATATTTAGAACATGAATAGTCATAATAGTTTATAAATCTTTTTTTTAGGTCAAGTGAATAAACATCCTTTAACTTTTTTACTACTTGCAACAACATTACATTCGGATATCAAAATTACATATCAATAAAAAATTTTGCATAGTAACCCATCAGCTTCTAACTTCAGCTTGTTCAATTAAAGTGACGTTAAAGCTTTATTTAAAAAAAAAAAATGTAAATAGCAAACATGTTATACTTACCTGCTCTGTGCAATGGTTGTGCACAGAGCAGCCCCAATCCTCTTCTTCTGGGGTCCCCCCGCTGGGGCTCCAGGCTCCTCCTCTTTGGCAAGTGCTCCCATATGGGAACACCCGTGTGGGCTCGCTCCCGAGCCACTCTTTCTGCATCTATTGACACAGAGCGGGCGTCTTGGCACAGCCCCCTGCTCGATCGGCACAGCATTTGATGGACAGCAGCGGGAACCTATCAATCTGCCCGGGGAGGAGGGAGACAGCAGCAAGAGCCACTGCTCTTGTGCACATCCCTGGATTGGATTGGGCTAAGGCAAGAATAAGGGGGGCTGGGGGAATTCTGCAGCGTAGAAGGTTTTTTACCTTAATGCATAGATTTAAGGGGAAAAACCTTAAGGCCTATTTCACACTGAGGCGCTTCTAAACTGCCAGTAAAACACTGAGCACTTTTGAAGAGCTTTTCAGGCGCTTTTGAAGAGCTTTCCACTCATTTCAATGGAGAAGGGCGTTTTTTCACCGACCTGCCAGCGCACTGCCCCAGTGTGAAAGAATTGATTGATATTAATTGAAATAGTTTTTCATGAGCTTTTTAGGCACTTTTTTTAGCGTGAAAGCACCTGAAAAGCCCCTCAGTATGAAAGGGGTCTTAGGCTTTAGAACCACTTCAAGCTTTGACAATAAAACCTAGAAGCTGATTATTATGGTTATTATGCACAGCTCCCCCACTGTTTTTTTTTCTTTTGCTAATGAATATTACTTCTTTAGGTGATATGGAAAAATAAACCTGTTTTGCAATGTAAAACAGCATCTACAAAGCACAGAAAAATAAGTAAAGTGGCTGACTGTGTTATAATTGCCAAAAAACTGTTACTGTTACCAGTATAAAATGCCCAAACACATTGGTCTCGAAAACTTCCTGTAAACCATCCTCTGTCACCCTGTCCTCCTGGGTCAGAAGACCTTCTCCTGTTGCAAACATACTGATGACATTCCTGCAACAAAAAGCATATATACTGTTAAAATGCCACAGAAATCCGCCTTATATGTCCCAGTTGACATACTAAGCAAAAATGATGAATAAGAATGGCTAACATAAAACTTACTCTACACTCTGGTTGAAAAAATGATTCTTATATGGGGTCCACAGAGCAGTTTCCACCAAATCTCAGACTTGCCTACTGACATGGTGGGGGGTGGACCAAATATAAACCACAAATATTGTAGCTGATATTTCCATTTTGAGGAAGCACGTGGAGGTGCTTCTTCTATAGAACTGAGTCTACCTAAAAAAAAAAAAAAAAAAAAAAAAAAAAAGGAAGGTGAGGCTACAGTATATTTTTTAATACAGCGCCTAAAAAAAGGAAAAAAAAAAAAAAAAAAAAGGAACAAGTGTACTTTACAAAAAATTCTGTTAAATCTACTTACAGGGTACTTCTCTTTAACCGCTTGCCGACCAGCCGCCGTCATTATACGGTGGCAGGTCGGCACGATCCCATGAATGCGATGACCGGCGGCCACCCGCGATCGCGGGCACGAGAGCCAGAACAGGGATGTGTGTGTGTAAACACACAAATTCACGTTCTGACAGGAGAGGAGAGACAGATCGTCTGTTCCTAGTAATTAGGAACAGCGATATGTCTCCTCCTCCATTTAACCCCTTGATCGCCCCCTAGTGTTAACCCCTTCCCTGCCAGTGACATTTACACAGTAATCAGTGCATTTTTTATAGCACTGATCGCTGTATAAATGTCAATGGTCCCAAAAAAAGTGTCAAGAGTGTCCAATCTGTTCGCCACGATGTCGCAGTCCCGCCAAAGAACGCTGATCGCCGCCATTACTAGTAAAAAAATAATAATAAAAATGCTATAAATCTATCCCTTATTTTGTAGACGCTATAACTTTTGCGCAAACCAATCGATATACGCTTATTGCGATTGCTTTTACCAAAAATATGTAGACGAATACATATCGGCCTAAACGGATGAATAGATATAGATGGGTGGTGCTGCGCTAATCCTAGATGTATAGACTAAAACCATAGAGTATATATATAAATATAAGTGGCTCTGATCGAATCTTGCATCAGCAAAATATAAATTAGGTATATGTGGTGAGTGACAAAACCAAAAACGGTTAAAATATTGGTAAGAAAAATAAATTATAAACGTGAGAGCATAATCATAAATAACCACATAATAAAAACATATCACCATAAAAGATTAACACACTAGTAGTATGATAAACATATATCCTCTTGGAAACGTGCAAATAAAAATAAAGATTGTGATTTACACTGTGTGCAGAGATATAGAACTTATAAAGTGACAATGTGCAACAGTGTATCCAGATAAATACAGCATGGATATCAGATAAATCAAAAAACATGCATCACATAAAGTGACAATGTGCAAACAAAACGTTCAGACAGAGTTCAGCATAAATGTCCCAAAAAATTAAGATTCAAAGTGCTCCACAAAAAAATCCTTCAATTAATCAAAAGTGGTGACAGCAACGTCCTAGCATGCAATCGTTGCGGTTTTGGTGCTCAGGATAAATCACATCATGTGCCTCTTCGTGTACACACACAAAAGTGGGTAATGGCCCCTTACCTTTAGGTAATAGGGCAAAAAGCATATGACCAGAAAGCCTTTAAGGGTATCCACCTATGGGCTCCAGCGCATCCCTCACAGTCCTTGATCCGACGAGCTCCTTACTTTTTTAATAAAAGCTGATATTTTACCAAAACGATATTACACTATTGGGTCCATCCTGCTTTGTCATCCTATATACCTCCCTGCACTACACTTGAGGGAATCATACCCCAGATCTAGGACTGTGAGGGATGCGCTGGAGCCCATAGGTGGATACCCTTAAAGGCTTTCTGGTCATATGCTTTTTGCCCTATTACCTAAAGGTAAGGGGCCATTACCCACTTTTGTGTGTGTACACGAAGAGGCACATGATGTGATTTATCCTGAGCACCAAAACCGCAACGATTGCATGCTAGGACGTTGCTGTCACCACTTTTGATTAATTGAAGGATTTTTTTGTGGAGCACTTTGAATCTTAATTTTTTGGGACATTTATGCTGAACTCTGTCTGAACGTTTTGTTTGCACATTGTCACTTTATGTGATGCATGTTTTTTGATTTATCTGATATCCATGCTGTATTTATCTGGATACACTGTTGCACATTGTCACTTTATAAGTTCTATATCTCTGCACACAGTGTAAATCACAATCTTTATTTTTATTTGCACGTTTCCAAGAGGATATATGTTTATCATACTACTAGTGTGTTAATCTTTTATGGTGATATGTTTTTATTATGTGGTTATTTATGATTATGCTCTCACGTTTATAATTTATTTTTCTTACCAATATTTTAACCGTTTTTGGTTTTGTCACTCACCATATAATACCTAATTTATATTTTGCTGATGCAAGATTCGATCAGAGCCACTTATATATATATATATATATATATATATATATATATATATATATATATATATATATATATATACTCTATGGTTTTAGTCTTTACATCTAGGATTAGCGCAGCACCACCCATCTATATCTATCTACTTCCAAGGTCAGGTGTGTACCCGATTCGGTGCAAGCAGCTTTTCCCATTTTAGCGATTGTCATACCTGATAGCGCGGGAATAACCTTACTCATTTTAAACTGATGAATACATTTTTTTTTTTACATTTTTTTGGGATATTTATTATAGCAAAAAGTAAAAAAATGTTGTTTTATTTTTCAAAATTGTCACTCTTTTTGTTTATAGCGCAAAAAATAAAACCACAGAGGTGATCAAATACCACCAAAAGAAAGCTCTATTTGTGGGAAAAAAAGGACATCAATTTTGTTTGGGTACAGCATCGCACGACCGCGCAATTGTCAGTTAAATCGACGCAATGCCGTATCGCAAAAAATTGACTGGTCATTAAGGGGGCAAATCTTCTGGTGTGTAAGTGGTTAACTTTGCAACTACATTTAATTTAAAATGTTCAACTGTATCTTTAGACTGCTCTCCCGGCTATATATCAATGTTTATTAACACTGGCCAGCTTCAACTGAGGCTACAGAGCTTTATCTGTGAGAAATGTAGTTGTTGTCAGAGCTGCCAGTAGCTTACCTCACTTCTTTTCTTGCTTGACTGTGTATAGGAGCAGGGAGGCTGAGAAACTGGTGACGCTTGTACAGCAGGGAGCTAAGCTGCTGCTGATCTGATCTGCTGGGGATGTATGTGAATGGAGATGATTTGCTGTAGGGGATCTGAATTGTTGGGAATGTGTGTACAGGGTTGATATGCCACAGATTTTTCTTCCAGAGCTGCTGATCTTGTGTCATATCTAGAAATTTTTTGGCACTGCAGGCGCTGTCACAGAAGGGGCTAACACGCCCAAAACAATTGTTGGGAAAAGGTGGATGTAGTACAAATGTGGGGGCATAATGAAGTTAAAATCACTATAAACCATGGCTGCTTGCTGCATGTTCTAGTTTAGGAGGATGACAGAGGGTGGAAAGCAACCTTGACCCAAATTATTTACAGATAGAGAAGGGGAAAATATACTTATCCTGTAAATTAGGGTTCCACCGATACCGGTGCGGATACTAAGCATTTGCACAAGTACTCGTACTTGTGCAAATGCTCCAATACCTACAACTGATACATACCTTTGGGCCTAAAAAGGGGGGAAATGGCTTTGGGGGAATGGGCTCAAATCACACTGCAAATAATCACATGCGATTTGAATAGGAATGCGGTGCGATTCCTGTCCGAATCACATGCAGTTTCCCCCCGCAGCTCCTGTGTGAACCCAGATTTGTCATAGTGACTTCAGTCTGGGTTCACACAGGAGCAGTGCTGAAAACTGTATGCGATTCAAAACAGGACTCGCACCTATTTTTTCAAGGTTGAAGAATGCACATATACAGTATTTGGTAGCATTGTGTTTATTATTTAATGTGTATATAAGGAAGTAAAACTGAAAGCTGCAATAAAAAGCAGGTAAATGCAGCAGGAGCCACAGAACAGAATAGAGAAAAGCAATGAGGCTAGAGTCATGTGAAAATACCTTTACCTTATTAAACATTTTTCATGCATTTCTTTATGACCTTGGATTTGAACATAAGCATACTATTACTTTACCTAGAGAAGAGACCTTTGATGAAAGCTTCGAGACTTATCCGTGGATTAGGCATTATTCCAGCATTGAGATACAAGTAGTCTATATGTTGATATCTGCCAAAAAAAAACAAACACAACTTTGTAAATTCACAATGAAATATACAAGCACTGACATAATGTTAAAATGAATTTTGTAGAGATCGCTCATTTGTATGTAGGGGGATAACCCTGTTTAAGAATCCATCACTACTATGTGGTTTAGGTGTATTTTACTGCTCCTAAAGCACAAGGATAGTTCTGTACTATTTGTATCAGTGGTACAGTTCTCACCTATGGCTTTTCCTGTAGTAAGCTGATGCAAGACGGATTTTTTTAAAGACTCTAGGAAATGTACTTTTTCAAAATGATGAATAGCACTATTCACAAGTTTTATGTGCGATCGTATACATAAAGAAAATAACGTTCACTTCCCTCTAAAAAACGTAGCTTAACATGCAACCATAATCCTCTTATAACTGATTTGAGAGACGGGGGCCAGCAACTTTACTTTAATATTAACAGTATAGGATTGGTGTCTGAAATTCAACAGTAATTCTTGGGGTCCAGTTGCTGACTGCAGATTTGTTCCACTATGTTCTTCTATTTCCTGTAGCAGTAATATATAAGTATTTTTGTTCTTCTTGATAAAAGCAAAGGGCAGGTAAATAATAAAATAATTTAAAAAGACGTCCTGAAAATGAAGATCAAGAATACTTACCTCCCAAGCCGGATGTGGACGTCGGGCTGGTTCAGAGGCTAAGCCCGGGAAGCCGGCCGTGTCCCTACCCATGATGCGAGTCTAGGCGTCAGCTCCAGCGGCTCGGGGTCCTCCTGATGCTCTCCTCGCCGAATAGTATCAGCGCTTGCCGAGTTTGAAACCCCCCTCTGTACCTCGGGTCTCGGTGACCCTGTGTTCCTGTGACCTGCCGCAGCGTACTCTCATATTTGGCGTCTTCTGCCTTACCTGTGGTTCCCCATCAGGCTCGTGTCGGAACGGAGGCCCCTTGTGCCTTCCGGGCTGGGCTGGGAGCTGGGGAGGCGCGGATGAGTGTGGCTGGCAGTAGCTGGCTGTGGCTTGGGTAGCGCTCGGTTTCTGCGGTTCCTAGAAGAAAGAAGCCCACCCGTGGAGACAGCTCCTGTCGCTGTACAGCGTGTGGCGCGAGTGGCGCGTGTAAGCAGGCTCCGGGCAGGGAGCATACGAGACACACAGCGACGGAGCAGCCGGATGGACCCTGAAGGAATGGTGCGGGTCACGGCAGCAAGAGAAGCAGATATCCTTAGATGCAGACAAGCAAAGAAAGTGTTTCCACCGCTCAGGCTGACACTGACCCAGGTGTAAGTAGAAGTTTCAGAGCAGAAGAGCTCCAGGTGCTGGCTGAATGCTAGGCAAAGCAGGCTTGAATGGAGGAGAAGATTTGGATGCCGCACACCGGAAGCTTACCTGTACTTTCTGCATGACAGTCTTGTTATTTTGATGATCCCATTTTTTCAATAAAGTGAAGTTTTTTGACTACATCCGGTGTGCGGCATCCAAATCTTCTCCTCCATTCAAGCCAGCAAGAGAAGCAGAGCCGAAGCTGCCGGGTACGGAGTAAGAGCCTCAAGGTGCTGAGACCCAGACAGAGGGTAAGTGAGAAAAAAAATAAAAAGAAAGTGAACGTGTTCTGTGGAGAGGAGGTCTGTAACCCTCCGGCATCAGATCTATGGAAGCAAGCAACCTGGAAAAAAAAAAGGTAATGGCAAACAATAGGAGGGACTAGAGCTGAATTAAATTGATGGACACCAAACCCCTAATGTATTACATAATGCTCTACATGCCCTGTGTTTTGGATGCTAAAGCGTGATCAGGACTGTATTGTTTTTCTTTTTTTTCCTCTCCCTTTTTGGATCAGTTTAAAACAGTATTCCCCATGCTAAATGCTAGATGAAATGACCTGGTAGCAGAACTCTGTATAAACCAGTGTTTTGGATGCTGAAGCACGATCAGGACTGTACTGTTTTTTTGTTTTTTTTTCTCCCAATGTGGATCAGTTTAAAACAGTATTCCCCATGCTAGATGCTAGGCGAAATGGTAGCAGAACTCTGCATAAAATTCTGTAAAAAAACAGTGTTTTGGATGCTGAAGCGTGATCGGGACTGTACTGTTTTTTGTTTTATTTGTTTTTTCTTCTCTCCCAATGTGGATCAGTTTAAAACAGTATTTCCCATGCTAGATGCTGTATAAAACCTATGGTTATAGGATGGATGGAGTGAAGGGGCAGGAAGCATGAGGCACAGGATGAGGCTTCTTCGCACTAACGCCAAACCACCTCTATGAGGAGGAAATAACAATCATATTAACTGTAAAAGTTATACACAGGTTAAGCAAGCTAAATCGGAGCTCCCATTCAAATCCTTGATTGCTCCTACCCCTGATAAGGATCAGAAACCTGCAAGATCTCTCGAATATCTAATATAGAAGACCGCCTACACCACTAATATTGTTCATACACAGTGGACAAGCGGGAGTAAGAGGGGCACGCTCGCTGGTGTGGGGGATCCAGGAGAGTTGGGAAGCAGGGGCTGAGAAAAAGCGTACCAAACGATCGCGGGGGAGGTAAAGTGGATTGGAGAAACAGAGTATATTATAACGCACTATAGAGGTCTGGGGGAGGATTATACCTTGCTCGAACACCATTACACTAACATCCCCACTGTCGGTACTGCGGGCAGGACTGTGCCACGTCAGGCAATAACCAGGCAAAAATAGTCAATCGCCAAAACTCAGGAACCCACCCCGGACGGTAGGCAAAGCCAGTTCAACAAGGCGATCAGAGAAGAGAGGGGGGAGGGGATCGGGGTAATAGAAGTTAGGGCAGGGCAGAAACCCCTGAAAAATTAGGAAATAGGAAGGAAGGCATGAGAGGCAAATCAACAAAGGGGATGGCATCTAACCAGCCTAGAACAAGTGCTAGTCCGGGTACCATCAGGAAGTACATGGTACAGGAAAGCAGTAAAGATAGCCCAGGCAAACAAACGGCGGCTAAGAACAAAGCCCCAGAGAGTCTGCCAAAAATGGGGACAAGAAGACAACCAGCAGAGATAGACTCCCACACTGTAAGTGGTGAGATACTGGACGAGGAAACAGTAGAAGCCCAATTAAAAAATCAATTACCAACAAAAGGCGAAATAGCCGAAATGTTTGCGAAGCTGGAAACCTCAATAAAAAGGAGAAATTGATTCCCTACGAGAAGATATGAATCAAACTCTAAAAAGAGTGGAAGAGGCGGAAACAAGGTTGGACAGACACGGGGAAGAGCTTGATGGTCTCAAAAAACAATTAAAGGAAGTACTAAAAGAACAAAGAAATATCCTGTAAAGAATAGAAGATCAAGAGAACAGGAGCAGAAGGAAGAACCTTCGAATAAGAGGCCTTCTCGTGACACAAGGAGAAAAAGAAGACCTACAAGGAAAGATGGATATAATTTTTGGGGGAATGATCACTGCACCCAATACGAGCGGTAAAATAAAATTTGACAGAGTCCATAGGATCCGCAAGCCCGCAGAAATCAAAGGAGACGTCCCACGAGATGTGATCGCAAGATTTCACAATTACAACGACAAAGAATCGGTGAAGGCGTATATGAAAAAGAACATACCAGTGAAGTACGGAGAGACGAACTTACAGATCTTTGCAGATCTGGCAGCGGAAACACTGGCCAGGAGAAGAGTGTTAAAACCTCTACTGGATCAGCTTAAAGCGCGTGAAGTTAAATATTCTTGGGGTTTTCCAGCCTGCTTAAACGGGTACAAAGAGGGCCGCTCGGCAACCTTAAGATTTCCGGAGGAAACACAAACATTTTGCAATCGTCTAGGGATCCCCTTAGTGGAAGTACCGGGTTGGTGGGAAAGAACTGGTAACAGGGACCCCAATGAAGAACAGCAGACCTAGAAGCCAGTTTTCAAATCCAAAAGGAGATAACCAGAACTGAATCCGCAAAGATTATGGAAATAACTAAGTAGTAATTGAAAATAGCCGGGGGGGAGGTTGGGGGGGGCGGACACGGGCAACCCCCAAAGTAGGGGGGCAGCACTGGATACAGGGATGCCCAGTCCGAGTTCCACCTCAAGGGGGATAACCAGAGGGCTAGGTGGAGAGGTTGGACCCATGGTTTTTCAGGTCTTGGAAAGACCGGTTGCCCCCAACAGAGAGGGGGAAGGCTGGAGGTGGGGGGGAGCAGGGTGGGGGGGCCGGGATGGGTGGGGAGGGCGGGAGGAATAAGGGGGGTGGGAGTATGAGGGGGGCAGGGGAGGGTGGAGGGGGGGGGGTTGGGGAGGGGAGAAGGTAGGGGAATCTACCAGGATAGAAATTGAACAAAAAGGATAAGGACCTTATTTTACCAAGGAGGTATGAACAAACATAAAAAAGTGTAAACAAGGCTGGCAGGCTTAAGATAATTACCTATAATGTACGTGGTTTAAATGCTCCCATGAAAAGGGCTAATATAGTGGGCGAACTTAAACTACTGCAGGCAGACGTAGTACTGCTGCAGGAGACCCACTTCACCATAAATAGGAACTACAAAATATTTTCGAAAGATTACCCCCTATGGTATTATGGGGATTCCCCGATCAGCCAAGCAAAAGGAGTGGCCAAAGGGTTTGCGAGGGGAGTACGATTTGATTTAGACGAGAGAAGGGTGGACCCTGAAGGGCGGTTCTTATTCTTGAGAGGAAAATTAAATGGAGTAGAGTGCACCCTCGCAAACATCTACGGCCCAAACAAAAACTCTATTGGCCACTTATTGAAGTTAACGGCAGACCTAATGGAATTCAAGAGAGGGGGTGTAATAATGGGGGGTGATTTTAATTTTTGTATGGAACCAAAAGTGGATAGTATATCACATGCACAGGGGACTGGAATGAGATGGAGGAACAAACTAAAACAGAAATTGCACCAATACCAACTGGTAGATGTTTGGAGGTTACAGCACCCCAAAATAAGAAACTATACATTCCACTCCCCTGTTCATGCGTCGTACTTTAGATTGGATTTTTTTTTGATAGAGCATAGGCTCTTAGAGGCGGCTGTTAGTACAAACATCGGTATAATGACTTTTTCCGACCATGCACCGGTGACGCTACAATTAAAGATAGGAGAGTTTAACAACAGAAGTAATATGCGGAGACTAAATGAGGAACTTCTGCATGATAAAGCAATAGAAGAATGAGTGAAAAAAGAATTAGAGATGTATTTCAAAGAAAATAATACGGAAGGGGTATCAGAAATGACGGTGTGGGAAGCCCATAAGGCCTATATTAGAGGCATCATGATTAAGGAGGGGGCGGAGAAGAGAAAGAGTACCAGAGAGAACACAAGGGTCTTGGGTAAAGAAATTAATACACTAGAACAGCTCCATAAGAATAAGAATGATAGTGAAATTCTGTTAAAACTCAGCCGCAAGAGGGAGGAGATGAGAGAACTCATAGAGCAAGAAACAAGAAGGATTTATAACAGAGTAAAAAGAGAAAGGTATCTATATGGGAATAAGCCCGGGAAATATCTAGCGCAGGCCCTAACGAAAAAAAAATCTGCGAACTATATAGACAAAATACTATCAGGTAAAGGGGATTTTGTACACAAAACAGTAGAAATTGCCAGGAAGTTTCATGAGTATTACGAGAGCCTATATGCCATCAATAAACTAAGAACTAAAGAAGAGGCAGAGCAGAAACAGGAAAAAATAAAAGCTTATATGAGGGGGAGTGGTTTAGAGAGAATCTCGGAGGAGCAAATCAGTCAGCTAGAAGCCCCTATCTCTGAGGAAGAAATAATAAAAATAGTAAAAGAAACACCAATGGGGAAAAGTCCTGGGCCAGATGGCCTGACGATACTCTATTTACAGAAAGTTCAAAGATATTTTGGTCCCAAAAATGTGTTCCTACATGAATGGGATAGGGGAGAAGTGGGAATTACGTAAGGAAACGCTGGAGGCCACTATTGTTGTTATCCCAAAAGAAGGGAAAGATGGAACGCTATTGCCCCGTACACACGATCCGAAAATCGTACGAAAAATGCCGCATTCGAATCGATCGTACGATAATTGGATCGTTAGTACAGAGCTTTCGAGAGCCGATCAGGACAGTTCATCCGATATTATTCTATCGGACATGCACGGAAATTTTTTTCGTACGATGCCAGATCGTACGATTTTCGTTTCATCAGTACACCTATCGTTCGAAAATGCAATACAAATGCATTACAACACATGACATCACTTCCCGAATTTTTATGCTGTCGTACGGGAATTTTCGTGACTTTAGTAAACTCATCAGATTCGACGTGAGATCAGCATGCAAAAAAAAACGGCCGATCATTCGTCCGATAATCGTATCGTGTGTACGGGGCATAAGTTCCAGCTATAGACCTATCTCTCTCCTAAACCTAGATACTAAAATATACGCAAAAATTCTTGCTGACAGGTTGAAAAAAATAATGTCAAATATAATACATCCAGACTAGGTAGGTTTTATCCCCGGGAGGGAGGGGAGAGATAACGGAACCAGAACCTTGTTAGCAATACAGAAGATGAAGGACGGTGGGGCCCCAGGTCTACTCCTGTCGATCGATGCTGAGAAAGCATTCGACAGGGTAGACTGGGGCCTCATGCAGCGTTCGTGGGAAGAGATAGGTCTAGGTGAGAAAATGATAAAACGTATTAAGACCTTATATAACAGACCTACAGCAAGGGTAAGGATAAACGGGACATTATCAGCACAGTTCGAAATGCTCAACGGAACGAGACAGGGGTGTCCTTTATCACCCCTGCTGTTCGTGTTGGCGTTGGAACCACTCCTTTCTAAGATAAGACAGAGCCCAGACATAAGGGGGATAAAAGTGGGGGAGGAAACCCATAAGTTAGCGGCGTACGCAGACGACATTCTTTTCTATGTGACTAACCCAAGTGCAATAAAGTAAACGAGATAGAAAATTTGGAGTACCTGAGGTTTAGCGATAGTGAAGGTTTGGAAGCCTACGAGGAAAAATGGCAGGATTGGGTTAAATTCAAATTAAAAATGAGATACGCCGAAGTCATGGGAGCTTAAGGACGAGAATAGAAAGGGAATATAAGAAAAATATAGGTAACTAATAAGAGGAACATTGAAGAGAAATCGAGAGAAAGGTCCGGAATCATAACTGGTAGATAGAGGGGTTTTGGGGGGGGATGGAGGGGGGGCGGGTTTGGGGGAGGTATAAAACATAGTGTTGGTACGGGGGAATAAATGTATTTATATATACTAGATACATTTTCAATATAAAAATAAGGGGGAAAGGGGAGATTGCATATTATTAAAAAAAAAAAAAGGAATATGAGCTAAAATGATGTGACTGAGCGGGGAATAGAATGAACCGATAAGGTGAATTAACTACCCCAAAAGAACTGAAGTAGCAAAAGAAAAAAAAAAAAAAGGAAAACTTACCTCCCTAGGGGACTGGTGATTCCGATTTTTGCTTTTTTGAACAATTATAGTGCATGAAGAATCAAATTATCATCATTTACATACTTCCAAGTTCGTGGGATGCCTGATCTGGTCGCGTATTGCGGTTCCATCTACCAGCTACTTCGTCCCCATGACACTTCTGTGCACCTGCCTCCATTATGGTGCAAGTAAACATAAGAGGATATTTATGGGGACTTTTAACTGCTTCTGTGCCCCCTGCTTTTTCAGGTGGGTTAGCCCTTTTTTACAAATTCAAAAAGGGAACTCTAATCACTGGGCATGGAGGAGGAATAATATGCTGCAGGTACCATCTAACAATATAATCAGGTATCTTGTGATATTAATAGTTATTGATAGTACACCAGATGCTCAAATAAACCTGTCTAAAGTTGTGCAATATATTTAGCATCTGATAAAGTGCTAACCCTATACATGTTTGCATCTGTGATGAAATAACTGGGATAATCCAGGAACAGCTGTGATGTACTCCCATCATTTCATTATTCTGATTCAACTAATCTAAAAGTATTGATGCACGCACTGCTGTTTCTAGTACTCTAATTCCATGGCAGAGACGTCTCCCCAACAGACAAAAAAAAAAAGGATGGGATAGAAAAGTATACAAAAAAAAGTAAACCTATATTGAAATAAATCTGTCAGCCACCACTGCTGACCTCTTTCTGAAAATGCTGTTTATCTGCCTGTCTCTGTCTTCAAAATCTTTCTCTCATTTGTTAAAGTGTTTGTTAACCTAAAAAAACAAAAAAAAACAGATCCTGTTCCCTTAAAGCATGTTTTACAGCACAGTGCTTGTGCTGTGTAATTTGGCCCCTTCTATCACCTAAAAAACCAGGCTGATCCTGCCTGGCTATACCCTCCCCCTGTAAACTGACCACAGTTTATCATGGCTGCTGAGCCCTGGCACTGTGGTCAGTCTACATACCTCCGTCATCCGCAGCCCTGCTCTGTCCTTCTGTCCTCTCCTCCGTCCTCTCCCCCCTCCCTGCCTGTGTGCTTGTGTGAGTGCCCGCCCCCCTCCCCTCCTGCTGCTCTCATAACTACTATAAAATCCTCCCCTCTGTAATATAACAATATGTGTCCCTGTGCCTGTGTTATATAAAAAATATGCCAAAATGTACCTATATCAGAGTGGCTCCTGGCGCTCACATGACTCCTTGGCTCTCTCTCTCCTCTCTTCCCCTCCTCCCTGGCTGACATCATCGAGAGTGCTTGGCCACGCCCGCTAGAGCTATCAGCCGGGCAGAGGAGAGAGCTGAGGAGTCACGTGAGCACCGGGAGACGCTCTGATATAGGTACAGATCGGCATATGCTTTTATATAACACAGGCACAGGGACACATATTGTTATGTAACAGAGGAGATGGAAGGTCTTTATAGTAGTGGCTTAACAACCACTTTAAGTTTCATACCTGGAAGTACAAGGTATGTCACTTGATTTTATCAGGTGAACCATGTGGCAGGGCAGTGAACAAAAGGAAAGTATAAACATGTGTGGGGGGTCAACAGTTTTTAACTCTGTTTATTTGCCCTGCAGTGCTCAGTATGCTGCTGCTCCATTGTGTGATTGTAAAGCTAGATATACACTATACGGGTGTGTTGGAGCGCTTGGGTGGCTTGTGTCTGGGTCCCGGTGCGGCCGTGAAGGGCAGCAGACGAGGAGGACGGAGAAGCCGGTGCCGGTCGGCTGCGCTGTGACGCTCTCACTGGAGCCGCGGCAGTCACTGCACCTGTGTACCCGGAAGTCGGCGGAGTGGATCTCAGTGTACCGCTACGGAGCGGAGTGAGAGGAGGAGAGGTGGAACGGCTGAAACTGCAAGCCGGTGGCGAAACCTATGCTGTTATAAACTGCTATAAACTGCTCATGACATATTGTGGAGGCCGGTAAAGAGCTGGACGCTGGATCCTGGAACTTTGGAGGTTGGAGCAGGTGAGCGGGACATGAACGAGGGTTTTAACCCTCTTAATTAAGCACAGCTCACTGTGCCTGGCTGAAAGGCAGAAGGTTTTACCCTGGATTGTAGTAGGGGGACGGAGAAGTGAGCAGGCGGCTGTGGTGTATTTGACTGGTGTATTGGCTTCTGAACTGCTATACATGTACTCCAGCCGAGTGGAGACTGTAGGGTTGTAGCTAGCTCCCTGCATTAAAGAGACAGTACCTGCCTGTGTAACCCCGGTTAAATTTCCTCCTGGCTGCTACCCGGCTCCCCTGGTGCCCTATTTTTTTTCCCTTTTAGTAGTGTTGGGTGCTTAGGCACTTAAAAACAATAAGGATAATGTCAAGGAGGAGAGGGGAGGAGCCTGTCAGTATGGAGAATCTAGGGTCCCAGTCATTATGATCAGCGAAGGAGAAGGGGAACCAGGCGGCAACAGCGGCAGCAAAACTGGAGAGGTTTGCACATACCCCTGAACAGACCCCCACTAAGAATGGGCAAGTTTCGCAACCCAAGACCAGGGAAAAGGAAAAGCCAAGGTCAGGCATCTTCAACCCCAGCGGGAGTAGGGCATAAAAACCCGAATGCTAATAAAGACACAGGGGTAGGGGAAAAAACTCATTTACCACCACCAACAACTATCTCCGTCACAGAGGTAGAACCTACTCTGAGGGAAATTTTGCAGGCAATCAATTCTTGTAAAGCATCTGTGGAGGGGTTAAGTCGCCAAATCAAAGAGGTTAAAGATGATCTACTAATAATAAAGCAGGAGTTGCAAAAGGCAGTAGATAGAATAACGGGTTTGGAGGGAAGAGTGAGTCAAGTGGAGGACGATGTTTTTCCCCTACAACAAGATGTTAAATCTATGAAGGAACAACTGGGGAGAATTAATGAAAAAATGGACGAAATGGAAAACCGCCTGAGAAGGGACAATATAAGAATAGTGGGTTTCCCAGAGAGATGTGAGGGGCAGAGTCCCATCGCCTTTTTGGAAGGGTGGCTCACAGAAATATTTGGAAGGGATGCATTTTCCTCACAGTTTGCAATTGAGAGAGCCCACCGGGTCCCCTTCAGGGCCCCACTCCCTGGAGGGCGTCCCAGGTCCTTGTTAATGAAATTCCTGAACCACTGTGACAAGATAACTCTATTGCGTAAAGCCAGAGAGAAGGGGCTTATTTTTTATAACGGAGCAAAGGTTTCATTCTTTGCGGATTTTTCATCGGAGCTGCAGAGACGCAGGGAAGGTTTTTTGGAGATCAAACGTACCCTACAAAAATTTGAACTTAAGTATGCTTTACTGTATCCAGCCAGGCTGCAGGTTGAGGCAATTGGAGAGGTTCTCTTTTTTGATTCCCCGGTGGGGGTAACCCGCTGGTATGAAGAAAATAAACAGAGACTGAAGCCCAAAGAAAGGAGCCCAGAGTCTTAGGATGCTTGATAGGAAGATAAGAAGATCTGGACTGTGGGAAACGATATGAATTTGGTATAGAGAGTAAGAAGAGGGTGTATGATAGAGTAGGAATGGGGGATATGGAGGTTATTATATTTAAAATTTTGCACATTTGGTTGCCAATGGTGGAGGGTGGGGGGGGAATGTTTGGAAGGGTTATTTTGAAAGGAATATATGAGGTGGTCACGAATAGAGCCCCAGGGGCAAACCTGGTAAGGTGGGGGAGGAGGGGGGAGGGGGTGAGAGGGAGGGATGTGGGTGGGGGATTGGTGGGGGGGTGGGAGAGGGGTTGTAAGAGTATTTCTGAGAGAAATTAATATGCACACTGCACTTGGGAGGGTAGTTAGGGGGGGAGGGGGGAGGGGGATGTAGGTTTAAGCACATGGGTGGTATATTTAAGCACTATGAGGAAGGGGTTATCTAGAATGTTTACCGGAATGGAATACAAGAGTATGAAAGCCCCATGGGCTATAAAGTACGGGGGGTAATTAAAGGAACACGTTTTTTCTTTTTTTCTTTTTGTTTTGTTTTTCCTTTTTTTTTCTTCTTTCTTTCTTCTCTCTCCTCCCACTTTTGGGTAGTGCACAATATGGTATTAATAGTGGATTTTTACTTTAATTATTTTATGGGTTTTTTGGGAGTTATAGTGGTTAAGAAGGTGGTACTTTATGGCACAAGACAATGTACCAAGTTTAAGGTGCCCATTATTTTTGGTTCCTTAGAGGCTAGCTCTCGACTGTTGCCTGTTTGATGCAGTCTAAGGTCCTTAAAATAGGCTCCTGGAACGTTCGGGGGATGGGGAACCCGAACAAGAGGGCTGCCATTTTTTCGTTATTGAAGTTGGGGGAGGTGGGTATGGTCTGCCAGCAGGAGACGCACCTGACAAAGGACACGTTGGTTCGTCTACCAAGAAGGAGGTTCCAGGCCGAATATCACTCGGTTTACTCCTCCTACTCTAGGGGGGTGAGTATTTTTGTGACAAGAAATATGATGTTCTCCTGCAGGCAGACCAGGATAGATAGTTTGGGTCGCTATGTTTTTTTATATTGCTCTATTGAAAACAGAATGTATGTTATTGCCAACATTTATATCCCCCCACCTTTTAAATTGGAAGAGTTATATAGTCTGCTGGAGTTTATGCTGGATAAAACAGATACCCCGGTGATAGTATTAGGGGACTTTAACGAGGTGCTGAATAGAGAGTTGGACAGATTCCCGTCGAGAGCCCAAGCAGATAGTTTAGCAGGGGGCCGGTTGGGCCAATTTTTAGAGGAGGCAGGTCTATTGGATATCTGGAGGGCTCGGAACCCTGGAGTAAGGCAGTATTCCTGTTTTTCCTCTTCCCACTCCACCTTCTCAGGATTGATATGACCCTGGGGAATGCGGAGGCAGTACCATTAATAAAGGATGTAGTATATTATCCAAGAGGGATCTCGGATCACTCCCTGATGGTGGCTTCAGTGGGTATAGGGGTCAGGGAGGTTAGAAGGTTTTGGAAGTTAAGCCCATATTGGTTGGAGTTAATGGGGGAACCAGAGAGGATAATAACAAAGTTAGAAGACTTCTTAAAATCGAATGAAGGCTCAACTACAGCGGGGGTACAATGGGACACATTGAAGGCATTCCTCAGGGGTATTTTGATTCAGGGGGTGGCAGGAATCAAAAAAAGGGCAAGGGAGTGGGAGGAGGGAATTGGAGATGGCAGAGAAGCAATTTATAGAAGATCCTACCCCAGAGAGGCAGAAATGGTGGGCGGAGAAACAAGAGTCCTATAGATCAGCAGTCCTGAAGAGGGGCGAAAACAAGCAACTTTTTCAGAAACAACGGACCTTTGGGGAAGGTGAAAGTGTGAGACGTATGCTGGCCTACCTAGCAAAAACCAACTCCTCCTCCTCGATGATCCCGGCAATCAGGACCCCAAAGGGCGAGATATCCTCTCAGAGTCTAGAAATTACAGGCGTATTCGAGAAGTATTACGAGAAGCTGTATAGATCACAAGGGATCGTTGAGGAGAAGGACATGGAAAATTTTTTTAAGGATATAAGGGTCCCGATGGCTACTGAAGAGGATAGAGAGGGTATGGATGCGCCAATTACATTGGCTGAAGTGCAACAAGCAGTAAATGGGATGGCAAACCAAAAATCTCCAGGACCGGATGGTCTCCCGGTAGAAACCTATAAGCAGTATGGGAAGATCCTCCTGCCAGAACTACTGAAAACACTGAACTGGGCTCTACAGGGAGGATGTTTGCCTGCTTCGATGACCGAAGCAGATATCATCCTGCTTCATAAAGAGGGGGGTGACCCACTGGACCCGTCGGCATACAGGCCTATATCCCTATTGTGTACAGACGCTAAGATCCTGGCAAGGGTGCTGGCTGCCAGGCTTAATAAAGTTATACATAAACTTATCCACGTGGACCAAACGGGATTTATTTCTCATAGAACCACGAGCATGAACATCAGGAGGGCATATATGAACCTCCAGACCCCGACAGAGAATATGGGTTCCAGAGCAGTATTATCGCTGGACATAACCAAGGCCTTTGATAGCCTGGAGTGGCCCTATCTCTGGCGAGTGTTGGAGGAGTTTGGCCTGGGTCCTGTTTTTAGTAGGTGGATAAGAATATTGTATAGAGGCCCGAGCGCAAGGGTTAGGGTTAATAAAGACCTTTCAGGGAAAATATGCTTAGAGAGGGGAACAAGGCAGGGGTGCCCCCTGTCTCCCCTGCTTTTTGCCCTTGCCATGGAACCACTAGCTATTTGTATAAGGTCCAGCTCAAAGATTGAGGGGTTTGTAAGAAGAATAGGAGAGGAGAGGATTGCCCTGTATGCCGACGATGTTTTATTGTTTCTGGGGGATATGGAAGGCTCTCTTAGGCAGGTAATGGAGATAATGGAGAAGTTTGGCAAGGTGTCGGGACTGGTGGTGAACTGGAGGAAGTCGGCACTATTGCCACTAGATACACCCAACGGTCAGGACTTATTGGGAATTCCAGACCTAAAAGTAGTCTCAATGACTCGTTATTTGGGTATAAATATGTCAAAAGATCCCAACCAGTACATTGTAGATAACCTAGTTCCATTACTGGGCAAATTCGAGCGTAAAATTGACATCTGGAGTCGGCTGCCCCTGTCTGTAGCAGGAAGGGGCAACTTAATTAAGATGGTCTGGTTGCCCCAATTGCTGTACCTGTTACACAACTCACCAGTGTGGGTGAATAAAAAGTGGTTCAAAAAGATAGACTCACTATTTAGGGAACTGTTGTGGAGGAGAGGGAGGGCCAGGATTAGCCTTCAGAATTTACAGCTGCCAGTTAAAGAAGGAGGTATAGCTCTCCCGCATCCGAGGTGCTACTTTTTGGCGGCACAGCTACAGCACATTGGGGGTGGTTGTGCGGATAGAGGTTTGTTAACTCTGGAGGCACCCCATAAAACCGTAGTGGAGGCACTGGAGGCAGATTCATTACCTAGTAGCGGTCCTACAACCAAGTTAATAATAAAAGTTTGGAAAGCAACTAAGTCCCTAATGGGGTATGCCGGGTTTACAGAATTTGCTCCCCTCTGGCACAACAGAAACCTGCAGGAGATTGTGGTTATGGGGGAATTTAAGGAATGGGCAAGGTGGGGTATAAATAGACTGGTCCAACTGTATCGAGGGAACGTATTGAAAACCTTTGAGGATCTTCAAAAAGAATATAATATCCCAAAACAAACATTTTTCAGGTATTTACAAATGAGGGCGGCTCTGGAGGCACAATTTAGGGTGGGGCCTCTAGTTTGGACAGATGCTGTACTGCTACAAAGAGTGATTAGACCTGGGCAGATGAAGGGTTTTATTTCCAGAACTTATACGCAATTATGCAAGGAGGCCATTGTTAGACCAGAGCACCTCGGTTGTAGGGAGGGGTGGGAGAGGGATGTGGGAAAGTTGACTGATACACAATGGAGGGAAGTTTTGGAGGTGGGGCAGGAGGTTTCAGTTTCACCTGCACAGAGACTCTCTCACCTAATGTTGATATATAGAGCATACTACACCCCAAAAAAGCTATTCCGTTTTGGTGTAAGCCCAGATGCCAAGTGCCCCAGGTGTGGGGAGGAGGGCGACCTGATACATATGGTATGGAGGTGCCCTAAACTGGTACGGTACTGGCTAGGGGTTGTGGGCTCTATTGGAGACAAGTGGGGGATTCTTTTAGAGGCAGATGTCAGACTCTGTATACTAGGATATAGGGTATGGAGATCGGAGGAATCAGCGGTCAAGATTGCGGTCTTGAGATGCCTATACCAAGCTCGGAAGCTCATTATGCAGAGATGGCAATCAGCCCTCCCCCCCCGACAGTCGAGGAGTGGGGTAAAACAATAAACAATGTAGTATGGAAGGAGAGAGCCCTGTATATTAGAAGAGGGAGCCTCAAAAAATTTAAAAAGATGTGGGACCCCTGGGTAATAAGTGTAGGGTGTCAGGAATAAAAGGGAGGCTCTGGTTAGGGAGGGACGAAACTAAGGGGATTGGGAGGGTATGGAAGAAAATAAATACCTGTCGTCTTAAGGTTCCATGTGAGGCTAGCTGCTGGATAAGATATGTAGATGTAATAGGAGTATGGTGTGGAACGGCTGAGGGTCACATGGTTTCTCCCCCAACAGAATATGTATATTTGAAATTGCGGATATTTTTAACATGGTGTATGTAAAGTCAAGAAATGTTAATAAAGACTATTTAAGAAAAAAAAAAAAGATACACACTATACAATTTTCTGTAGATTGTTTCCTTCAGATTTACCAAAACCATATAATATGAAGTCAAACCTTAAGCATTTCAATTTGTATGCAATCAGGCAGGCCCTTGCATTACATGGTTTTGGTAAATCTAAAGGAAATCAGACAACAAAAGTTGTATAGTGTGTATGGGGTAAAAGACTGCCAGCATATTTTGTACCAAGTACAGCATACTCTTTCACTGAAGTAGAGACCCTGAACCTAGTTATGCTGTCTAGCTTGGGTGCCTGGATCAACAGATTAACAGAAAACAATTACTAATCTACTGACAAGTATGAAAATAACTTTCCCAAGTAATAGCTATCCCCTTAAACAGTAAACAGAAATTAAAATGTAATTACAAAAGAACCTTCATCTTGTGTTTATCACACAACCATTTCATGCAGCCATATGCTTACAATTTTTAAGGATCAGCCACTGATAGTGGAGTGCAAATCAGGTTGGATGACCTTGCCTACTGAACTTAAAGTGCTTCTTACCCTAAAAAAAAAAAAAAAAAAAAGGATCCTGTTTCCTTAAAGCATGTTATACAGCACAGTGCTTGTGTTGTGTAATTTGGCCCCCTGTATCACCTGAAATACCTGGCTGATCCTTCCTAGCCATGTCCTCCCCTCTGTACACTGACCAGGGTATATCATGGCTGCTGAGCCCTGACACTGTGGTCAGCTTACATGCCTCCATCATCTGCAGCTCTGCTCTCTGCTGTCCTCCTCCCCCTTCCCTCCCTGCCTGTCAGCTCTGTCCACTCCACAATACTTTGCTCCTGCTGCTATCATATATGTAGTATAAGCATGCCATCCCCTCTGTTATAAAAACTCTATGTGTCCCTGTGCCTGTGCTGTATAAAAAAGATGCCGATTATACCTTATACAGTGGGGACAGAAAGTATTCAGACCCCCTTAAATTTTACACTCTTTGTTATATTGCAGCCATTTGCTAAAATCAATTGAGTACATTTTTTCCTCATTAATGTACACACAGCACCCCATATTGACAGAAAAACACAGATTTATTGACATTTTTGCAGATTTATTAAAAAAGAAAAAACAAAATATCACATGGTCCTAAGTATTCAGTCCCTTTGCTCAGTTTTTAGTAGAAGCACCCTTTTGATCTAATACATTCATGAGTCTTTTTGGGAAAGATGCAACAAGTTTTTCACACCTGGATTTGGGGATCTTCTGCCATTCCTCCTTGCAGATCCTCTCCAGTTCTGTCAGGTTGGATGGTAAACGCTGGTGGACAGCCACTTTTATGTCTCTCCAGAGATGCTCAATTGGGTTTAAGTCAGGGCTCTGGCTGGGCCATTCAAGAACAGTCACGAAGTTGTTGTGAAGCCTCTCCTTCCTTATTTTAGCTGTGTGCTTAGGGTCATTGTCTTGTTGGAAGGTAAACCTTCGGCCCAGTCTGAGGTCCTGAGCACTCTGGAGAAGGTTTTTGTCCAGGATATCCCTGCACTTGGCCGCATTCATCTTTCCCTCGATTGCAACCAGTCGTCCTGCCCTTGCAGCTGAAAAACACCCCCACAGCATGATGCTGCCACCACCATGCTTCACTGTTGTCACTGTATTGGACAGGTGATGAGCAGTGCCTGGTTTTCTCCACACATACCGCTTAGAATTAAGGCCAAAAAGTTCTATCTTGGTCTCATCAGACCAGAGAATCTTATTTCTCACCATCTTGGAGTCCTTCAGGTGTTTTTTAGCAAACTCCATGCGGGCTTTCATGTGTCTTGCACTGAGGAGAGGCTTCCGTCAGGCCACTCTGCCATAAAGCCCCGACTGGTGGAGGGCTGCAGTGATGGTTGACTTTCTACAACTTTCTCCCATCTCCCGACTGCATCTCTGGAGCTCAGCCACTGTGATCTTTGGGTTCTTCTTTACCTCTCTCAGCAAGGCTCTTCTCCCCCGATAGCTCAGTTTGGCCAAACAGCCAGCTCTAGGAAGGGTTCTGGTCGTCCCAAACATCTTCCATTTAAGGATTATGGAGGCCACTGTGCTCTTAGGAACCTTAAGTGCAGCAGATTTTTTTTTGTAACCTTGGCCAGATCTGTGCCTTGCCACAATTCTGTCTCTGAGCTCTTCAGGCAGTTCCTTTGACCTCATGATTCTCATTTACTCTGGCATGCACTGAGCGGTAAGGTCTTATATAGACAGGTGTGTGGCTTTCCTAATCAAGTCCAATCAGTATAATCAAACACAGCTGGACTCAAATGAAGGTGTAGACCATCTCAAGGATGATCAGAAGAAATGGACAGCACCTAAGTTAAATATATGAGTGTCACAGCAAAGGGTCTGAATACTCAGGACCATGTGATATTTCAGTTTTTCTTTTTTAATAAATCTGCAAAAATGTCAACAATTCTGTGTTTTTCTGTCAATATGGGGTGCTGTGTGTACATTAATGAGGAAAAAAAATGAACTGAAATGATTTTAGCAAATGGCTGCAATATAACAAACAGTGAAAAATTTAAGGGGGTCTGAATACTTTCCGTCCCCACTGTATCAGAGAATCTCCCGACACTCACGTGACTCCTCAGCTCTCTCTCCTCCCCAGCTGATGTCAGCAGCAGTGCATGGCCTCACCCACTATAGCTGTCAGCCGGGCAGAGGAGAGAGCCGAGGAGTCATGAGACGCTGTGATATAAGTTATAATCGGCATCTTTTTTTATACAGCACAGGGATACATAGCGTTATATAACAGAGGGGATGGCATGCTTATACAACCACTTTAAAGCGGAGCTTCACCCAAAAGATGTTGTTCCACTTTAAATCCTCCTCCCCCTCCTCTACCATTTGGCAGGTCATTTTTTTCGGTGGTGGTTAAGCATGTACCTAGTTTTAACAGGTACCCGCTCCCACTTCTGCTCAAATCACCTAGGCGATCCGAACAGAGGTTCTCCTCTCCCCCTCCCATGTCTTCTGGGACATGTCACAAGTCCCAGAGGACTGCGGGACAATTCACAAAGCGCACAGGCAGTACAGCTAACTGCCCATAGTTCAGATGTGGGCAACGGGCACCCGAAGGCTAGTGAAGAACTATCCCTGGTGAAGAAGTTGCTAGATCCCTGGACAGGTAAGTGTCCTATTATTAAAAGTTAGCAGCTGCAGGATTTGTAGCTACTGACTTTTCATTTTTTTTTTTCCCAGGGTGGAGAACCGCTTTAACGATTATGCACACAGTTGTTTTTTTTTTTACCAAACACAAAACACAATCATAATAAAGTTACTTGCCTTTCTCTCAGTGTTTTTGCTCCTTGTACCACAGACTTAAGTTTGCCTACATCAACTTGCAGGATGCTTACATCAGCTGATGGATGGGATGACAGCAGTGCGGAGCGTGCAGCCTCAGCCCTCTGCATATTTCTGCACGCCAAGCATAAGCGAATCTGATCATCTTGAGAGAGAAGCCTTTCACAAAGAGCCAAACCAATACCACTGCAAAAGAACAATGGAACCGTTAAAGTGTATCTAAATCCAAGAACAAAAATTTATAGTATTGCAACTTACCAGTCCTAAGATGTGATGGCTGCATTCATTTTCTAATTTTACAAATTTTTTCCTTTATTTTAACATGAAAATCCTGCCATTAGGGGAAGTATGGCCAAAGCTCTTGTGGCTATACTTCTTCTATGGTGCAGTTTGATCTGCGCTCCTGTGACCCGTTTTCAGCCGACAGCGCACTAAAGCCCACAGTCAGCTGACGTCACTCAGCCGATCCAGGCTGAGGAAAGATCCTGACTTTACAGTTGGCATCCACCCACATGCCTGGACTGGCAGCTGGCTCAGCCACTCAATGAGCCACTGGGAGACTGAGGCAGCCAGCCCTGCCCCCCTCAGCTCAGGCGCTCCAGTGAGCGCTGGAGGGTCAGAGCAGAGAGCCGGTGACTAACAGTCCCTGGCTTTCTGCTCACTAAAGACTGAGAACTGAGTGATCAGCGGCCCTTGATCGCACAGTTCTCGGTCTTACAGGTGGCAGGATACAGCTGTAGCTGGGATCAGTACTGCACCCACCTAGATGAGTATATATGTTTTTTTTTTTATAACCATACTTCAATTTTAACATCCTTCTTGTTCTAAGGTGACATCTGTACTGAGCAGAGTTGTCACCCTAGGAAAGGAAGTGTGTTAGGTCTACATATTAACTTTACCTCTTCTCCATAACAGAGGGAAGTATTTTGTAGTCCAAAGAAGTAGGAAGAAACAATGCTAACTGATAATATCCTGTGCTCTCTGCCTCTGGACTGTTATCAGCTCACAAAATTTCAGGCTGAATGGACCTTTATTGAACTCCTCAAACAGATATTATAAAGCACATTCATTTATATAATAAGCAGACCAAAAGGGAGCAAGTAAGAAAAATGTATTGTTAGCCTTCACATACAGTTTAGGAAATACAAAAATCTGATTTATTGTTTATCTCTAGGCTTATAAGAAGATGCAAAAAAATGTGTGAATTAGCCGTAAAAACAAGCAAATGTCTACATGGGCAGTTAAAATACTGTTTAACCCATCAAATATTTCTAAAACACCCTCACCACAGCGAGTAGCAAGAAAGGAGACACTAATATTTCCTGTTGCAGTTTTGTAGTGTCTTTTAGCATGGTCCCACCAGTGCTCCCCTCTTGAAGCCTGCCCAATGTATACACATATGTACATAAACCCCTAAATCACAACACATATTAGGCATCGTCCCACCCCGAAGGTGGAAAAATAGTTTTAGGGCCATTGTTTAAAGTGATATTAAACCCTCAGTTTGTTTAAGCATTTTTAGCAGTTGATTTATTCACTTACAGAGTATGCAGCTTCTTTATATTTATTCCTTACCTATGTCCCTGGTACCTCTGCCCCAGGTTTCATGTTTCGGGGTGGCTCCTTTCTCTTGTAGCATCCTGTGGAGCCACCCTGGCATGCAAGGACTAGAGTTGTGCCTCCCTACACTGAGTGAATCAATAGAAACACACAACCCCATAGCCTAGGGTGGCCATGGACTTGCCTGCTCCTCCCTTCTCCAAGCTAAGAGACTGGTTCCAGACTGCACTGTCCACTGTTAAAGTGATTGTAGAGTCTCGTTTTTTCACCTATAAAAATAACAAACATGTCATACTTACTGCTCTGTTGCAGTGGATTTGCACAGAGCAGCCCAGATCCTCTTCTCGGGTCCCTCTTCTGCTCTCATGGCCCCTCCCTCCCCCTTGCTATGGGGCACGAGCTGAGTCCCTGTGTCCATTCAGACACGAAGCCCCGCTCCCTCGCTCCCCTGATTGGCTAGCTGACTTTGACAGCAGTGAGAGCCAATGGCACCGCTGCTGTGTCTCAGCCAATCAGGAAGGAGAATCTGGATGGCTGAGACATTCGTGGACATTGCTGGACAGAGAGGGACCTCATGTAAGTGTTAGGGGGGCTACTGCACACAGAAGGCTTTATCTTAATGCATATGCATTAAGATAAAAAAAAAACTTCTGCCTTTACAACCCCTTTATCTCTTTCTGGTGAAGGCCACAAAACTGCACTGAGAGAGCAAGAGCCAGCAGCAAAATTTGTACGCCCAGTTCACACCAGAATGTGGTGTGGGGAAGAACCCAGGTTTCATGTGCATTTCCCGCATTGCGTTCAAAACGCACTACATTTGCGATCTGCAGCGGATATCAGTGTTAACTTAAAGAATAAGTTCACCTTTACAGAAAAATCTGCAATGTGAACTTACACTGTACCCCCTCCCCACCCCCCCTGGTCCTACTGACCAGGAGTCCGGGGATCACCGGCTCTGACACATCAGATAGCTGCTTTACCGGTCTGGGGTTTAAAAATCCCCTCTGGTTAATCTCCTAAACGTACCTCGTAAAGGTGCATATAGGAGGCATTCTAATTGGTCGGTGTCATCACATGGGTGGCACCGACCAATCAGACCTTGCATAGCCCATCCTGTCAGTGCTGGAGAAGAGGAGAGAAAGCCGCGGGGATTTCAAATCCCCGGACCGGTAAAGCGCCTATCTGATGTGTCAGAACAGGTGATCGTGGGACTCCAGGTCAGCGGGACCGGGTGGGGGTCCAGTGTAAGTTCACCTTACAGATTTTCTATAAAGGTGAACACTTTAGGGACAACCCAAATGCAGGCCGCATGAACCAGATCACATGGTACAGTAGCACCATGTAATCTGGTTGCTGTGCATTTTTTTAAAAGTATATTTAAATGGAAAAGCAAAGAAAATGGACTTTGTAGGCACCAATTATAAAAATATATATATGAATTTTTATTGTACACATAATACAAAAAACACACGTTAAAACATTGAAAAATAAGGTGCCAAAGGCTAGCTAAGTCTCTCTCAGACAGGTCATAGACCCCAGAGACAAACCCTTAAAACAAGGACATTACCCACAATGTAGTATAATAGACAACAAACTTGGTTAGCTCTACATGTTTCACAACTGAATGCTTCTTCAGGAGCTTGTTTGATTAGTCTACAGGAGAGAGAGAAGATACAATATACAAGTAATAAATACAGTTGGTATTAAACATCTTGGTAGAGAGTCTCAACAATCTGTGGGGGGTACCACAAGGCAGTCAACAGGTGGATCTCCAGGAGGACATGCAAAGGGTGAAGCAGCTGACATGTGGGGACGTGCCTGGTAAAGAGACTATATTAGATATGAAGGAAGAAGAAAATAAATAGTAATGGCAGAGAAAAAGGAGATATATAGACACAAAGAGGCATATATATATATGCACATAGATATATATCTCTGCTGCGAAGATAAAAGAAGACGTGTCAAGACCCAGCAAGGGTTGGTTAAGGTGAATTTAGAAAATTTACTCCATGCAGGAAAAGGGTAGGTGAACGTTGTGAGATACAAGCACATAAGTTTAAACATACCTTAGATGAAACAATTAAATAATAATTCTGATAAGTGCTCAGTATAAAACGAGTTTTTACATGGTAGAACTGTGCTTGATAATAAACATCGTCGCTTCTAGAATGTATGTATAGATATAGTAATTAGAGACAGTTTCAAACGATAATGGTTTAGTCATCACATAAGTTCAGCAGCATTGCTCAAAGAGTGCTAAGTCTCACCTTATAATGGTGGTTTATATATAGAGTCTTTATATCAAACATAGAGAGTGTTCACTTCAAGGAACTAACAGTAGAAAAAGGAAGCTAGATGGAGGTTTATCTGCAGTGGCACAGTAAGTTTGGCTGATGCCAGGTAAGAGCCATCTACAAGAAAAGGAAAATGTATACCTAAATCTCTGCAGTGCATGTGTTACATGAACCCAGCAGCGGGGGTACAGTGAACAACTAAAGAAGGATAAAAGCCTTACCAGAGAGGATGGAGTAGTAGCTATGGCTATGTCACAAACGCCGTTTGGGAGAGGTAGCATGGTGCAAGGCTGACTGGTCAGCCTTAAATGCACGTCCCAATCAGGTGTGCGGCTTCCGCATCACCTGATTTGGCCAGGCAGGGCTGCGCACACAACCCCGCACGTCCGCGCATGCGCAGTGCGCAGAGCGGCTGCAAAGGACATGGCCGTACGAAGAGGGCACAGTCCTGAAGTGATCCAGGGCCAATGGCTCCCCCCCAGTGGACACTCCAATAAATAACAGCGTGAAGCCACTGTAAAGGCAGATGGACATAGCCAGTATGAGGTGATAGTATGACCAGAGGGAGGAAAAGCCAAAAAGGGAGAGCACCTAACCCGGATCTAGAGCCGCAAAAAACGTCTCCAGAAGGGGACGAACTGCGGCTACCCGGCCGCACATGCAACTCGCAACACCAGCACGTCACAGAAATCCAGAAATTGATGCCAATGGGGTCTCCACCACATGCTCGAGACAAAAAGCCATGATCAGACATAGGTAGAACAGGTAGCACCTATAAAAGAAGTAAAAATAAAAGATGAGAAAAACAGACATTAATAAAAAGTAACTGCAAACACTTTTTATATGTGACATCAGTTGATTGGTGAGCAGCAAGAAGGGATAAACAAAAGGAATACCGAAGAGGTAGAACCACATGGCTATACAAATAGATATCTGTTTAGGCAGTGAAGAGCTCAACAGGGCGGGAGAGGGGGGAAGGAGGGACAGGGGTCACGTGAGGAGGCACGATGTATTAGAGTATAAAATCAATCAAAAAAAAGGGGGGGTAATCTAGAACATACCCCGTTATTAGAGGAATGACTTATAGGATTGTACTTCATTAATGCCTGGCCATCGTGTAGCATTAAGGCGCTCTATCCATTTCGCCTCATGCTGGAGTATCATCCTATCCCAAATTCTTCCCCTGGGGTCCCGTGGAATCACTGCCAAAACAATAAAAGTGGCAACAGAAGTATCCAATCTATGACAAAGATCCACATGTCTACTTATGGGACTCAGCATCCTGCCATTGGCAGAAGAATAAATAGGATCATTTATTCTTTGTCGTAATTGGCCAATTGTTTTGCCAATATAAAAAAACCCACATCTGCATGTCATTAAAGAGGAGGTCCAGTCAAAAAAAAAAAAAAATGAAAAGTCAGCAGCTACAAATACTGCAGCTGCTGACTTTTAATTGGACACTTACCTGTCCCAGGGTCCAGCGATGTGGGGGATCGAAGCCCCGCTCGTCTCTCCCTCCATTCAGCGGTGCCGGCATTGCAACTGTGGGCGCCGGGCTGTGGCTTCACAGCCTGGCACCCACTGCGCATGCGCGAGCTGCGCCGTGTGCTCGGTCACCTGGGACCTGTAATGGGTCCCAGATGATTGACAGGAGGGAGGGAGCAGAGCTGGGCCCTTCCTGTGCCGAGGGGGAAGTGATGTCACCAGCCCAGGCACTGGAAGAGGCAGACTACGAGGAACCCCCTAGCAACAGGCATTTAGAGGTAAGTAAAAAAAAATATATATATATCCAAATTTTTTTTTGTAGTTTTTTTTAGGATTTTTCATGTATTTTTTTATTTTTTTTTGGGTGGAACCCCACTTTAAGTAGACCACCCCCTGGGTACTGCAATCAGCCCGAAAGTGTGGGTAGAAGAGCTCGCCAATTACGACAAAGAATGCCTCCTAGGCTCACCACACACATTACAATCTAACCATACAATCTCTGTACAATCATCCTTAGATCTAGCAGAACTATGGAACCTACCCAATCAATGTGTACCAGGCAGGCTGACCCTTGTACTACATACATGATGGTGGATGGAAAGAAGACTGGAACCTGTGTGTGATGACAGCTCCATCTGATAAGTACAGCAAAGTCCAGCCCGAGTCATACAACAGTGATCACAGTCAGGGATCTTATATAAGAACAGCCCAATGATCCCCCTTGTAATGTAATATTCCACATCAATGATCCCCCTTGTAATGTAATATTCCACATCAATGATCCCCCTTGTAATGTAATATTCCACATCAATGATCCCCCTTGTAATGTAATATTCCACATCAATGATCCCCCTTGTAATGTAATATTCCACATCAATGATCCCCCTTGTAATGTAATATTCCACATCTCCCATCTCTTCTATCGTGACATAACAAGCTCTTGTCAGCATTAGAGAACACACACCTCCCATCTGCACACAGCACGTACCTGTTGGCTCCGGTGACTACAACAACCTTCCTCATCTCGGTAACAACACGTTCCCCACTGTCACATACAAATATGAATTGTGAGCCCTCCTTTATGAATAAGGGAGGGGCTAGACGGACTATGGGCGGGATCAACCGTACGAGATGCCGCCTCATCCAATCCCTGGCTGAGTCCCTCCCATTCCACAAGAGGTTCTTCCTTTACGATGAATGAGATCGTGGAAGCCTCTGCTTCTGGGGGGGCGTGCCCGGTACTGCACGCCAGCGCGATTATGAGGAGAGAATCGCACGATGGGCGTGGTTTAGTATGGTAATCGGAGGTGGGAGGATTTTGTGGGTGAAGGCGGGAGAGCTGTGGCTTTACAGAGTTGCTTACTGGTAGTCGCAGACAATGTGGGCGTGGTCTGTGTTCTGTGTCGGAAGGTGAACTATGGAAGGCGGCTAGTTATAAGCTGTAATACCATCTCCTCCACAAGGGGCAGAGCTCTGTGCGAGGGAACCTAGACCAAACCCTGCACAGGGGAGCTCACCACACTCTGACTGCAGGAGGCTGTAGAACAGAAATCTTCAAACTACGGCTCTGCGGCTGTTGCGGAACTACACATCCCATGAGGCATTGTAAAACTCTGACATTCACAGGGATGACTAGGCATGATGGGAATTGTAGTTCCTGAACAACTGGAGGTCCATAGTTTGAAGACCCCTGTTGTAGAATATTCTGGAACAGGAGAAGTATTTGCTTCCTGCTGCTGGAAATGGAAGGAGTCATATACTGACTTGTCAGGTGTAAAGTACATTCACACCTGAGTGTCCCATTTTCAATCGTTTTTTCTAAGTGTTTTTCAGGTGTTTTTGGAGCAGAATTGTACGTTTTTGCAGCTTTTGTCAGGCGTTTCTCAACTAAGGCTTCATTTACACTGGGCTTTAAAAACGTTGCTTCTACACGAGTTTTGTGTTCTGCCTGTAGAAGCAGCTCAATGTTTTCCTATGTGCCCATTTATATTTTCATGCTCCGTTTATATTTACAAAAATGTATCTCTATTAAAAACACCTGTAGATGAAACGTGGCAAAACGCGAGTTACCGCGTTTCCACGCGTTTACATGACTAATGGCGCGTACACACAAGCAAAATTTCCGTCAGAAAAAACTTGGATGGTTTTTCCGACAGAATTCCGTTCAAGTTTGCCTTGCATACACACGGTCACACAAAAGTTCTCTGAACTTTCGATCGTCAAGAACGCGGTGATATACAACACTACGACGAGCTGAGAAAATGAAGTTCAATGCTTCCGAGCATGCGTTAAATTGTTTCCGAGCATGCGTGATTTTTTGCGCGTCCGAATTGCATACAGACAAACGCATTTTCGGATAGGAGCTTTTTCCGACCGAAAAATAGAGAACCTGCTCACAATGTTTTGCTGGCTGGAATTCTGCCAGCAAAGGTACGATGGAGCATACACACGGTTGGAATTTCTGACCAAAAGCTCTCATCCGACTTATGCTGGTGGAATTTCTGATCATGTGTATGGGGCATTAGACTTGGGAAACTTAACATTAATAAATCACCGGGACCAGATGGCTTGCACCCGAGGGTACTTAGGGAACTCAGTCAAGTAATTTCCAGACCATTGTACCTAATTTTTACTGACAGTCTACTGACTGAAATGGTACCAGGTGATTGGAGAAAAGCCAGTGTAGCACCAATATTTAAAAAGGGCCTCTGGGAATTTCAGACCAGTTAGCCTAACATCAATAGCATGTAAACTATATATATATACTAGATATATAATGTAATACTGACACATAATCACACACATAGGTTGGACTTGATGGACTTGTGTCTTTTTTCAACCTCACCTACTATGTAACTATGTAACAAGCTGTTACAGGCGTTTGGCGTTTCAAATGCCTCTGAACATCCGTCCTGGTCGCATTTTTTTTGCATTCCAAAAAATGCTTCTAAACTCAACTGCCTAGAAAGACTATAACCCTGTGTACATGTACTGATAAGATAACAGAGGAGTGTTCAGGGGTAGCTGAAAAAAAAAATGCTGAACTGCTCCTAAATGTCTGTTTACCAGCAGCAGTGTACATGAAGCCTTGAGAGGCAGGAAAAAACCTTTTGATTAGCATTTCTGATTGGAATTTACTGGCAGAAAAAACGTTAAACTCGTCTAAACTTTGTACAAAAAATGCT
This sequence comes from Aquarana catesbeiana, assembly GCF_042186555.1. NCBI lineage: Eukaryota > Metazoa > Chordata > Amphibia > Anura > Ranidae > Aquarana > Aquarana catesbeiana. The sequence continues at coordinate 166,557,431 of NC_133330.1, read as the reverse complement.
CTATATGAGTGTTTTTTTACTCCCAAGAGAACAGACGTTTTTTTAAGCCCAGTGTGTGTGGCTGTTGGCGGTAAATCCAACCGTTTGTACGCTCCATCGGATTGTCAGATTTTCCGTGGACAAATGTTGGATGGCAGGTTTTAAAATTTTCCGTGGACAAATGTGTGTTAATGGATTTTCCGAGCGTGTGTACACAAGTCCGTCAGACACAGTCCAAAGTACAAACATGCATGCTCAGAAGCAAGGATGCGCCAGAAGCGGTCGGTCTTGTAAACTAGCGTTCGTAATGGAGAATTAACATTCGTGACGTGGCAAATTATGAATCTTGAAATGCAGCGCACAATTCTCTTCTTCTTTAATGGGATAATAATGAAGCTGCTTTGCTGGTGATACTGATTGAGTTATTGCAAACAAATTTTCAAAGGCTTTTTTTTCTAGTGATATCAAGAATAATATTATTATGCTTTTTTTGGGCAAGTTACTACTTGTTAACAATAAAGGTTAACACCATTATCCTGTAGTTTTTAAGATCAAAGATACAACTGTGTGGGTGTCCCTTGTCAGTTTTACATTGTATTTTTTTTTAATGTAACTGCCTACTCCCAAACTGTCATTTGAAGTAAAACACATAGCCCAGTATTATTCTACACAATTTTTTTTTTGTGCATTAAAAAAAAGAAAACAAATAAAATTAGACATGCTATCTGCCAATAGAACTTAACCAAAAAGTGCATTTTATGCATCCAAAGATATAGAAAATATACCAAATCAAATCATTATTCAACCAAAAAAATAATGTCAAAGCAATAACTCCAAGGCCAATAATAAACAACACGTTATCTCCTCAGATTCTGCAACATGTCTGGTTGACGAACGGCCGTTCAGAAATGAACTGAAAAGCACGAAATGAAAAGCGCGAATCTCTCCAAACTTCTACTAACACTAAATTAGCAGAAGGAGCCCAATGGTGGTGCTAAAGAGCTGAAAAACCATATAGTACGTCACTACATTCATAATTGTTGGCCAACAATCGTGTGGCCGTGTGTATGCAAGACAAGTTTGGGCCAACGCCCTTCGGACAAAAGTCCATGGTTTTGCTGTCCAACAATCCGATCGTGTGTACGAGGATTTAGGCTTCATGTACACTGGACGTTTCAAAACCTCCTTTGAACGTTGTAACTTGACAGCTAGTAACCATCATTACCGCTTCCGGACCAGCCGCCACAGTTTTACTGCGGCAGGTTGGCTCCCCTGCCCGAAACCCCGTAACTGTATGTGGGCTCACAGGGTCCAGATAGCAGGCGCACAGCGGGGGGTGCTGGTGCTCGTGGCCACCGGCCACGAGCGATCGTGAAGAGGAGAGACAGAACAGGGACGAGTGTGTGTAAACACACACTTCCCTGTTCTGTTCTGACAGGAGTGACAGATCCTGTGTTCCTATTATCTAGGAGTCACGATCCGTCACTTCCTGTAGTTAGTCCCCTCCCCCTTCAGTTAGAATCACCTCCCAGGGAACATAGTCAGCCCCTTCACCGCCCCCCTATTGTTAACCCCTTCACTGCCAGTGACATTTTTACAGTAATTTTTACAGTAATCAATGCATTTTTAATCGCTGTATTAATGCCAATGGTTCCAAGAATGTGTCAAAATTGTCCGATGTGTCCACCACAATGTCGCAGTCATGATAAAAATCGCAGATCGCCGCCATTACTATTAAAAAAAATAATAATAATAAAAATGCTATAAATCTATCCCCTATTTTGTAGACGCTATAACTTTTGCGCAAACCAATCAATATATGCTTATAGCGATTTTTTTTTCACCAAAAATATGTAGAAGAATACGATCGGCTTAAACTGAGGAAAAAAAAAAGTTTTTTTATATATTTTTGGGGGATATTTATTCTAGCAAAAAGTAAAAAAATAATGCGTTTTTTTCAAAATTGTCGCTTTTTTTTTGTTTATAGTTCAAAAAATAAAAACCGCAGAGGTGATCAAATACCACCTAAAGAAAGCTCTATTTGTGGGAAAAAAAGGACGTCAATTTTGTTTGGGTACAACCGCGCAATTGTCAGTTAAAGCAACGCTGTGCCGAATCGCAAGAAGTGTTCAGATCAGGAAGGAGGGAAATTCTTCCGGGGCTGAAGTTTAACCCCTTCCCGCCGAGCGTACGCAGATGTGCGTACTCGGCTTTCCGGGATTATACCGGGATAATGCCTGAGCTATAGTTATAAGTTATAACAACCGATGCGGCTAAAAGCCGCTCAGCTGTTATACCCGAGGAGCGGGAGGGGGCGTGCCCCCCTCCCGCCGCCTCCCGCCGCTCTTACCGGGCCTCTCGTTCCATCGGGAGGCCCGATGACCAATCGGCCGCCTCCGGCGGCTGGGGACAGGCTGGAACGAAGCCGTGTGCGGCTTTGTTCCAGCCTCCTAATTGTTAACGCGGAAGTGACGTCATGACGTCACTTCCCGTTTACTCGGCTGCCAATGGCGCTGGTTTTAAAAAAAATATACAGTATTCAGAATTGCCGTTTTCAGCAATCTGAATACTTTGAAGTACAAAGGAGGGATCAGGGGGGCTTTTAGACGAGTGCGTGCAATTATAAAGCGTGACATATTTGGTATCTATTTACTCGGCGTAACATCATCTTTCACATTATACAAAAAAATTGGGCTAATTTTACTGTTTGGTTTTTTAAAACCCTTTTCCCAAAAAGTTGTCCCTTTTCCCAAAAAGTTGCGTTTAAAACACCGCTGCACAAATACCGTGTGACATAAAATATTGCCATATCGCCATTTTATTCTCTAGATTCTCTGCTAAAAATATATATATATATATAATGTTTAGGGGCTCTAAGTAATTTTCTAGCAAAAAATACGAATTTTAACTTGTAAACACCAAATTTCAAAAATAGGCTTAGTGATGAAAGGGTTAAAAAAACTTCTGTTTTGCCACAATTACATGCCATGATAAGGGTGCATTCACACTACAGCGTTTTGAACCGTGGCCACATCTGCCGCGGATCTATCTGCAATTTGACAGTGCCGAGGTGTGAATGACAAAACACGGGACTCGCATTTGAGATGCCATTCATTTGAATGACACCTCAAATCGCGGTGCCGGTCTGCCGCAATTGTCGCGCAATAAAATGTGCTGCAACCGCAGACATCTGCATCGCGGGACGCATGTCACCAAAAAATAGTTCAGGAGCTACTTTGGGGCAACATGTGTCCCGCGATGTGGGTTGCAGCACGTTTTATTGTGCAACAATCGCGGCAGATCTACACCGCGATTTGAAGTGTTATTCAAATGAATTGCATCTCAAATGTGAGTTCCACATTTTTTGTCCGGTTTTTGCCCACAATTCAAAACGCTGTAGTGTGAATGCAGCCTAAGGGCTGTCTGACATTATTTTTAACTGCCTCTAAACGCCCCTCCATGTTAGCCTATGTGTCCATGCACACATAAACTGTCAGAGGCGTTTGGAGGCATAAGCGTTTAGGGGCAGTAGAAAAAAACAACAGCCTGTGGGTCCAGGAGCAGAGGCTGTTGAGCTGTAAAATTACCCCTAAACGCTGTAACAAGCTGTTAGCAGAGTTTGGCGTTTTTACATTAGAGGTTTTTTTACTGAAAAAAAGTAAAAAAACGTCAATAAATGCTATTCAAAAAGGTGGCTAACAGAGCGTTTTAAACTCTGCTTTTTTCTGGCAGCAGCGATGGCGTTTTTTAAACGTCCTGTGTGCATGAGGCCAAAGGTGTGGAGTGCTGCTGAAAAAGCGGAGGAGAACTGTTGTTTGAGCTGAAGGGTTCCATTCACACTTCAGCGTTTTGAATCGCAAGCAGATTTGTTTCAAATCTGCCAACGATTTGAAAGCACCGATGTGTGAATAACAAATCATGGGATTCGCATTTGAGATGCCATTCATTTGAATGACACCTCAAATGGCAGTGCTGGTCTGGGCACGAGATAAATCGCACTGCAATTGCGGCAACCCGCATCACGGGAAGCATGTCGCCCCAAAAAAGTTCTGGAGCTACTTTTGGGTGACATGCTTCCCACAATGTGGGTTGCTGCGATTGCAGCACGATCTATCTCGCGGAAGACCCCCACTGCGATTTGATGTGTCATTCAAATGAATGGCATCTCAAATGCGAGTCCCACGATTTGTCGTTCACACATCGGCGCTTTCAAATCTGTCTGCGATTCAAAACACTGAAGTGTGAATGCAGCCTAAACGCTAGAAAAACCGCTCATGTTGAGCTGTTTAGGTGTTTCCATTGAAGTCTGTGGGGACAAAATGCTACGTTACATTCACACCTAGGCAATTTGAATCACCACAATTCTGCTCTCGATTCCACAATCACTGCAAAACGCAGGATGCATTTGCGATTCCAGTACTTCTCAATGACACCCCAAGTGCAGCATGTTTGTCCCGTGACAAATTCACGCTAACAAAATAGTGGAACTTCTTTTGGGCGACACACATTATGTGATTTTGTTTACGTGATTTTGCCAGGATTTCTCGCACAACAGAAATAATGGAATCGCAAGCGATTCAAATCGCCTAGGTGTGAGTGGAGCCTCACACTTGAGCTGATCGTTTTCAGCCGTTTTCCAGACTGCATTCACACCTCTGCATTTTGAATCGTGGGCAGATTGGCTGTGATTCTGCCCACGATTTCAAGGCACCCAGGTGTGAATGACGCACATTTGGGATGCCATTCATTTGAATGCACCTAAAATCGTGGTGCAGTTCTGCCACGATTGTCGTGCAATAAATTGCACTGCAAATGCAGAAACCCACATGTCAACCAAAAGTAACTCCTGACCTTTTTTGAGGCCCCATTCATACCTCAATGTTTTGTAGCTCGTAGCTTTGAAATGCAGGAGGAGAAAAAAAATCAATTATTCTCTATGTTTACGTTTCGCGTCTCCACTCCAAGTCACCTGAAGCCAAACGCCTGAAGCTCATAAAAGTTCTGGAGCTTTTTTTGCAGCTCAAATAGGGCATTTATTCCCATGGAAATTAAGTGAAACTTTTTGCATTTGCGTGTTCTGTGGCAGGTTTTTGCGTGATTTTATGTTCAAATGAAAAAATGTAAATGCATAGTTGCCAACTGTCCCGGATTTCCCGGGATATTCCCGGGACTTACACTCCATTCCCGAATTTTTTGTGTCCCGGGAAATGTACCGAAAAATCCGGTTTGTGATTTTTCCCACCGCCGCCGCTGCTAGAGGCCGCCATCTTGAAGAAGCTCAGGAAGAAGGCCTGGGGGGGGGGGGGGGGGGACCGAAAAGACCGGCGGACACCTCTGAGGTAGGGGAGGGGGGGCGCACCGCTGTGGGAATTTGTAAGGGGGGCTCCACTGGGGACACACCTGATGTAAGGGGAGCTCCACTGGGGGACACCTGATGTGAGGGGGGGCTCTGCCAGGGACACCTGATGTGAGGGGGGGCTCCGCTGGGGGACACCTGATGTAAGGGGGGGCTCTGCCAGAGACACCTGATGTGAGGGGGGGCTCTGCCAGGGACACCTGTTGTGAGGGGGGGCTCCGCCAGGGACACCAGATGTGAGAGGGGGCTCTGCCAGGGACACCTGATGTGAGGGGGGGCTCCGCCAGGGACACCTGATGTGAGGGGGGGCTCCGCCAGGGACACCTGATGTGAGAGGGGGCTCTGCCAGGGACACCTGATGTGAGGGGGGGCTCTGCCAGGGACACCTGATGTGAGAGGGGGCTCTGCCAGGGACACCTGATGTGAGAGGGGGCTCTTCCAGGGACACCTGATGTGAGAGGGGGCTCCGCCGGGGACACCTGATGTTAGGGGGGGCTCTGCCGGGGACACCTGATGTGAGGGGGGCTCTGCCGGGGACACCTGATGTGAGGGGGGGCTCTGCCGGGGACACCTGATGTGAGGGGGGGGCTCTGCCGGGGACACCTGATGTGAGGGGGGGCTCTGCCAGGGACACCTGATGTGAGAGGGGGCTCCGCCAGGGACACCTGATGTGAGAGGGGGCTCTGCCAGGGACACCTGATGTGAGGGGGGGCTCCGCCAGGGACACCTGATGTGAGAGGGGGCTCTGCCAGGGACACCTGGTGTGAGGGGGGCTCTGCCAGGGACACCTGATGTGAGGGGGGGCTCTGCCGGGGACACCTGATGTGAGGGGGGGCTCTGCCGGGGACACCTGATGTGAGGGGGGCTCTGCTGGGGACACTTGATGTGGGGGATGGGCTCTGCCGGGGACACCTGATGTGAGGGGGGGCTCCGCTGGGGGCACCTGGTGTGAGGGGGGGCTCTGCTGGGGACTCCTGGTGTGAGGGAGGGCTCCGCTGGGGACTCCTGATGTGAGGGGGGGCTCTGCTGGGGACTCCTGTTGTGAGGGGGGCTCTGCTGGGGACTCCTGGTGTGAGGGGGGGCTCTGCTGGGGACACCTGATGCAAGGACGGACTCTGCTGGGGGGCACCTGATGCAAGGATGGACGGCTGGTGGCAGGCGACGTGGCAGGTGACACACTCGGGGCTCCCACTGATTCTGCATTATGGTGAGTTGAATGATTTAATTTTATATTACAATGTAATAATAGAAATACTGCACTTCAATCATCCTGACACCATAACAACCATGGTGACGGGATGATTGAAGTGCTAACACCAGGTGTTTGGAGTATCTTTATCTGCTGATTGTTAAACTTTCTAGAATACACATATTTTTATTGTGTAGGATCTGGGGCTGCTGTCCCGTCATTTCCCTCTCCCCCTCTCCCCCTCTCCCCCTTTCCCTCTCCATCCCTCATTCATCTCAGACTCTAACCACACCCTCTTGAGCCACGCCCACTATGACGCGTAAACCACGCCCATTTTTCTTCTCGCGCCGCACTTGAATATTTTTACTAAGCCACGCCTACAAACGAATGCCCCGCCCCCTAATTATTGTACGGCTCCGCCTACAGCCACAAAAGTGTCCCACATTTTTTTTTTACAATGTTGGCAACTATGTAAATGTGGGGGCACTCGACAGGAGGGTGGGGCCAGGAGCAACGAAGAGGGATCCGAGAAGAGGAGGATACGGGCTGCTCTGTGCAAAACCAACAGAGGAGGTAAGTATGACATGTTTGTTATTTTTTTTATTTTTTAAACTAGACTTTACAATAACTATAAACGCGCATTGCTGCATTGCACTGCAGCACATTTCCATCGGCAGGTGTGTTAAGATCCTATTCAGAATGAATGGTACGTTGCAGTAAAGTGCAATACAACATGTTTTACCACATAAAGATGCCCTAAATGGGTCCTTAACCACCTGGCATCCGCGCTATAGCCGAATGACGGCTACAGCGCGGACCTACATTCCCGGGAGGACGTCATATGACGTCCTCCCCTGTGCACGCTCCCTGCGCGCGCCCTGCAGGGCGCGCGCCGGGCGCGTTGTGATCACCGAGTCACTGAGACTCGGCTGATCACCGATCTGTGTAAGGGGCCGGTCCCGGCCCCTTGCCATGTGATCAGCTGTCAGCCAATGACAGCTGAACACATGATGTAAACAAAAGATCGGTAATCGTTTTTTTGACAGCGCGAGTAGAAAAAAAAGCCGATCACCGGATCGGATGTGAGGGACATCGGTCCCCAAGTGGAAGAGGCACATCTGCCTCATCAGTACCCAATAAAAGTGCCACCTAATAGTGCCCACAGTGCCACCTAATAGTGTCCACAGTGCCACCTAACAGTGCCCACAGTGCCACCTAACAGTGCCCACAAGTGCCACCTATCAGTGCCCACAAGTGCCACCTATCAATGCCCAGTGCCAATCAGTGCCACCTGCCAGTGCTGCCCATCACTGCCACCCATCAGTGCCCATCACTGCCACCCATCAGTGCCCATCACTGCCGCCTATCAGTGCCCATCACTGCCGCCTCATCAGCGTACATCAATGAAGGAGAAAAATTACCCGTTTAAAATTTTTTAAAACAAAATATAAAAAAATAAACTTTTTTTAAAAAAAAAAATCAGTTTTTTACATTTTTTTAATAAAAAGTAAAAACCGCAGAGGTGATCAAATACCACCAAAAGAAAGCTCTATTTGTGGTGAAAAAATGATAAAAATTTCATTTGGGTACAGTGTTGTATGACCGCGCAATTGTCATTCAAAGTGCGTCAGCGCCGAAAGCTGAAAATTGGTCTGGATAGGAGGGGGGTTTAAGTGCCCGGTAAGCAAGTGGTTAAAGTGTTTTAAAAAGGTAGAAGGTTTTCTACCTTAAAGCATTTTCTGCTTGCAGCTCCCCCACAGCCCTCCCTTATACTTACCTGAGCCTGATCACAATCCAGCACTGTGCCTGAGAGCAGTGTCTCTCTCTCTCCTAAGACCCCTTTCACACTGAGGCGTTTTTCAGGCACTTTTGGGCTAAATATAGCGCCTGAAAAACGCCTCCCCTGCAGTCCCAGTGCGAATGCCCGAGTGCTTTCACACTGGGGCGATGCGCTGGCAGGATGTTAAAAAAAAGTCCTGCAAACAGCATCTTTTGGGCGGTATACACCGCTCCTCCACCGCTCCTGCCCATTGAAATGAATAGGCACTGCTGCCGAAGTGCCTGCAAAGCGCTTAGGCAATGGCGCTACATGGGCACATTAAATCCTTTATTAAGCTGCTAGCGGGGTTAAAAGTGTCCCACTAGCAGCCAAATAACGTCGCTAAAATGACAGTAAAGCGCCGCTAAAGCTAGCAGCGTTTTACTGTCAACGCTCGCCCCAGTGTGAAAGCAGCCTTAGTGGACAGAGAGGTAGCAGCGGGAGCCATTGGCTCCTGCTGCTGTCAATCACAGTCATTGAGGAGGAGGCAGGGCTCTCTGTTTCTATGGAGGCGGGTGGGGATGAGTCAGTTTGGAGCGAGCACCCAGAGCAAGCAGCTAGCTGTGGTGGGAATTCAGCAGGGCGGAGGAGCCAGGAGAAGAGGAGAATTGGGGTTGCTCTGTGCAAAACCATTGCAGGGCAGGTAAGTATGACATGTTTATTATTTTTAGAAAATATAATTGTATCATAGCTCCCAACTGTCCCTGATTTCGAGGGACTGTCCCTCTGTCCCTCTTTCCTCCTCATTTGTCCCTCATTTAGGTTTGATCTATATAGTTGTGTATAAAATGCACTTTTTATCTTTCAAAAAGTGTTTCCCAGCGGTAAACCTTTCAACCAATTTCTAAATTGCTGCATTTGTACATTTTAAAAGCTAATATAAAGGAATAGTAGTGGTAAACAAAAACCCTTCTGGATTTAATGAACCTTTTTTTGGTTAACAGGGGGCGTGTCCTATGCCTACATACGTTTGTCAGTAGGTGTCCCTCATTCCCATCTCAAAATGTTGGGAGGTATGATTGTATCCTTTACATCACTTTAACCATTTAAGCTCCAGGTACTATCTATACAGGGCCCCTAGATGCAGCAGGTCCTGTTTGGCTTTAGCACTGTAACCGCCAACTGTCAATGAAAGCTGCGGTCCAGCACTGAGCACAGAAAGTGAAGGGATCAGCTCCTGGGCTTCCTGTTGCAGATCACAGATGTAGGTAGGGGTTAGGCTCCTTTCATTTTAGCTTCTCATTAGGGCACTTTCACACTGAGGCGCTGGGGCGTCTATTTTTAGCGGCGATTTACCGCCGTTTTAGCGGCGCTTTTTGTCCACTAGCGGGGCGCTTTTAGTCCCGCTATAAGTCACTGATCGCCCCATTACTAGTAAAAAAAAATAAATAAATAAAAATTCCATAACTATATCCCATAGTTTGTAGTTGCTATAACTTTTGCGTAAACCAATAATATACGCTTATTGGGATTTGTTTTACTAAAAATAGCTTTATTGGAGATGCTGATTTCATTTTCCAGCAGGACTTGACACCTGCCCACACTGCCAAAAGTACCAATACCTGGTTTAATGATTATGGCATCACTGTGCTTGATTGGCCAGCAAACTTGCTTGACCTAAACCCTATAGAGAATCTCTATATATTGTCAAGAGAAAGATGAGAGACACCAGACCCAACAATGCAGATGAGCTAAAAGCAACTATCAAAAAACCTGGACTTCCATACCACCTCAGCAGTGCCACAGGCTGATTGCCTCCATGCCACGCCCCATTGATGCAGTAATTCATGCAAAAGGAGCCCCGACCAAGTATTGAGTGCATACTATACTGTACTGTACATGTACATACTTTTAAGTAAGCCAACATCTCTGTATTAAAAATAATTTTTTATAGGTCTCTAATTTTCTGAGATACTGAATTTTGGGTTTTCACTAGCTGTAAACCATAGTCATCAAAATTAAAAAGAAAGAAAATGCTTGACATGTATCACTCTATGTGTAATGCAATTGAATTACTGAAATAAATGAACTTTTTGATGATATTCTAATTTTATGAGATGCACTTCTATGTTTATATTTAGAATTCAATTTAGTTTTCAACTTTAAAGTGGTGTTTCACCCCCCCCAAAAAAAATACATGAAAACTCCTAAAAAAAAAAAAAAAAAAAAAAAAAAAAAACCATTTGGAAATGTTTTTTTTTTTTAACTCACCTCTAAATGCCTGTTGCTAGGGGGTCCCTCGTAGTCTGCCTCTTTCATTGCCTGGGCTGGTGACATCACTTCCCCCTCGGCACAGGAAGGACTCGGCTCTGCTCCCTCCCTCCATCCATTACAGGTCCCAGGTGACTGAGCAGCCAATCACGGCGCGCGGCGCCGCTCACGCATGCGCAGTGGGTGCCCGGCTGTGAAGCCACAGCCCGGCGCCCACAGTTGCAATGCCGGTGCCGCCGAACGGAGGGGGAGAAGAGCAGGGCTTCGATCCCCTGCATCGCTGGACCCTGGGACAGGTAAGTGTCCAATTAAAAGTCAGCAGCTGCAGTATTTGTAGCTGCTGACTTTTATTTATTTATTTTTTTAATGGGCCCTCCTCTTTAATTTCGCTATTTCAGACAACATTTTATTTCATTTTTTCAATCTCGTTTGAATTCATTACCATTGTAATTTGGAAATTCAGATAAATCCAAATCTCTGAATAATGAAAATATTGTCCAAATGTCAATTCAAACCAGAACAGACCGCACATGTTTAAGTGCAAGTCTAGTTGTTAATTAGGAGTCTTCGGCTCCAATTTCTTTGATGTGCTTGTGCCAGACACGGCATCAAGAGATGGAGCTGCTTGCAATGAAAGTGGTTATAAACCTCCGAATGAAATATGAACAAAGCACATACTTCTATACTGTGTACTTTTTTGATTTGAACATAAAATCACGCAAAAACCTACGACAAAACACAAAAATGCAAAAAGTTTTAATTCATTTCTATGGGAATAAACATGTGCACATCTGCCCTATTTGAGCTGAAAAACCTCCCTGCCCCCTCCTGTGCTGCAAATAAAAGGGGGAAGGGCTCTGCACACAGGGAGCTACCTGCATGGGAACAATAGAGAGGCCAAGCCACAGCATATAATCTCCAGCCACTTCACAGCCTTTTGCCGGTTCTTGGTTGGTTCTGTTCTCGCTCATGGCTCGGGGTATCAGGGCTACTGCTCCTTGCAGTCCTCTGAAGGCACCAGGATTTTCCAAGCCATGGCCATGGAAGAACTGGCAATCTTGCCAGTAACATTGATGGGGGCCACAGGCACATTCCTGCGCGCACTGGCAGAGGTTTGGCAAATTGGCGCACGCAGATGCGCAATGGTGCGAATCGGCGTACATGCATGCGCTATGGCGCATGCATAACGTGACAGATGGGATCTCTTGCTGGCCTATAAAAGGCTGCTGCTGTCTTTCACATATTGCTGGATTGTCGTCAGCTTCCCTGTACTCCTGAACCTCTGTGCCCGTTTCTTGGATTCGGATGTGACCCGGCTTATTCCAGACATGTTTGACCTCTTCTCCTGGCATATCCCTTGGCTTGTTCTACTGATCTTTCCACCTGCTTGATCACCTGTGCATGACCCCGGCTTGCTTCACAGACTTTGCTCCTGCTTACTGCTTGATCACCTGTGTATGACCCTGGCTTGCTTCACGGACTTTGCTCCTGCTTACGGCTTGATCACCTGTGTATGACCCTCGTGCCTGGCTTCTACTACTGCACCCTGTGTGCACAGATTGCCCTAAGCGCAGTTGGAGTTCCTAGAGACAATCTTCTTACTACCTTCTCAGAGATCCTCCATAGTCTCCAGGTGGTCATCTGCCCAGCTCATCCAGACCCTGCCGGCAACCCATGCTTCTTTGTGCACTATACCTACTGTTCAACTTTCAGAGGTATAGTGCACTTAGCCACAAGGGGAGCCCCTCTCTGCATATTAGTCTTAGATCAGGTATGTGACAGGCAGCCACGCAACTGTAGTTAGTTTAACCTGACCTGCTTGCTTTGGCCAATCACAGTACGCTGTGGTGTGAGAGCAATGATTGGCCAAAGGCAGGGTGCCTTTAGCCAATCATGGCTCAGGGGGCTAAGTCCACGCCCCACACTATATAAGGCTGCTTAAACGGTGGCTGTATATAGTGTTATGATTTAGAGAACGTTAGCTAGAGGCAGGTTAGTTAGTGGCGTGCAGGCAGTTTAGTATATACAGTATCTCACAAAAATGAGTAGACCCCTCACATTTTTGTAAATATTTTATTCTATCTTTTCATGTGACAACACTGAAGAAATGACACTTTGCTACAATGTAGAGTAGTGAGTGGACAGCTTGTATAAAGCCGCGTACACACGACCGGACTTTACGGCATACTTTGCCCGGTGGACCGGAGTCCGTCAGACAATTCGATCGTGTGTGGGCTCCAGCTGACTTTTTTTCCCCAAAAGTTTGACGGACCTAGAAATTAAACATGTTTCAAATCTTTCACACGGACTCGAGTCCGGTCGAAAAGTCCGCTCGTCTCTATGCTAGTCCGATGGACAAAAACCGACGCTAGGGCAGCTATTGGCTACTGGCTATGAACTTCTTTGTTTTAGTCCGGTCCTACGTCATCACGTACGAATCCGTCGGACTTTGGTTGATTGTGTGTAGGCAAGTCCGTTTATTCTGAAAGTCCGTCAAAAAGTCGGCCGGACAAAGTCTACCGTAAAGTCCACTCGTGTGTACGCAGCATTACAGTGTAAATTTGCCATTAACCACTTGGCAACGGGCCCATAGCCGAATGACTGATCGCGGCCGTTTACCACGTGATCGCTCTGTCAAATGACGGCGCGATCACTTGTAAACAAACCGGCATCATGTCATGACCCCGGTTCCTCTCTCCTCTCTGGGTACCGATCGGAATAGCGTGGGAGGAGAGGGGGAGAGAGCGGATGGCAGCAGCGCTGTGGGCTGGATCTGTAGTGCCCACAGCGCTGCTCTGTGACAATTGCAGTCACATTCAGCCATCCATCCATTCATGCTCAGCCATCCCTCCATGATCAGCCATATTCTGCAATACCCCACAATACTCTGCCATACTCTGCAATACCCCGCAATACTCTGCAATACTCTGCAATACCCTGCAATACCCCGCAATACCCTGCCATACTCTGCAATACCCTGCCATACCCTGCAATACTCTGCAATACTCTGCAATACCCTGCAATACCCCGCAATACCCTGCCATACTCTGCAATACCCTGCCATACCCTGCAATACTCTGCAATACTCTGCAATACCCTGCAATACCCTGCAATACTCTGCAATACACTGCAATACCCCACAATACCCTGCAATACCCTCCAATACCCTGCAATACTCTGTAATACCCTGCCATACCCTGCCATACCCTGCCATACTCTGCAATACCCTGCAATACCCTGCAATACTCTGCAATACCCTGCCATACCCTGCAATACCCTGCAATACCCTGCAATACCATGCCATACTCTGCCATACTCTGCAATACCCTGCCATACCCTGCAATACTCTGCAATACCCCGCAATACCCTGCAATACCCTGCCATACTCTGCAATACTCTGCAATACCCTGCCATACCCAGCCATACCCAGCCATACTCTGCAATACCCAGCCATACTCCGCAATACTCGGTGATACCCAGCCATACTGTGCCATACCCAGCCATACCCAGTCATACTCGGCGATACCCTGCAATACCCTGCCATACCCTGCAATACCCTGCCATACTCTGCAATACCCTGCAATACCCTGCAATACTCTGCAATACCCGGCAATACTCTTCAATACCCTGCAATACCCTGCAATACTCTGCAATACCCTGCAATACTCTACAATACCCTGCAATACCCTGCGATACTCTGCAATACCCTGCAATACTCTGCAATACCATGCCATACTCTGCCATTCTCTACAATACCCTGCCATACCCTGCCATACCCTGCAATACTCTGCAATACTCTGCAATACTCTGCAATACCCCGCAATACCCTGCAATACCCTGCCATACTCTGCAATACCCCGCAATACCCTGCAATACCCTGCAATACTCTGTAATACCCTGCCATACCCTGCCATACTCTGCCATACCCTGCAATACCCTGCAATACTCTGCAATACCCTGCCATACCCTGCAATACTCTGCAATACCCTACAATACCCAGCCATACCCAGCCATACTCTGCAATACCCAGCCATACCCTGCAATACTTGGCGATACCCTGCCATGCTCAGCCATGCTCAGCCATGCTCTGCCATGCTCAGCCATACTCTGCAATACCCTGCAATACCGTGAAATACTCTGCAATACTCTGCAATACCCTGCCATACCCTGCAATACCCTGCAATACTCTGCAATACCCTGCAATACCCTGCAATACTCTGCAATACTCTGCAATACCATGCCATACTCTGCCATACTCTGCAATACCCTGCCATACCCTGCAATACTCTACAATACCCCGCAATACCCTGCAATACCCTGTAATACCCTGCAATACTCTGACATACCCTGCAATACCCTGCCATATCCTGCAATACCCTGCAATACTCTGCAATACCCTGCCATACTCTGCAATACCCTGCAATACTCTGCAATACCCTGCAATACTCTGCAATACCCTGCAATACCCTGCAATACCCAGCCATACCCAGCCATACTCTGCCATACCCAGCCATACTCTGCAATACCCAGCCATACTCTGCAATACCCTGCCATACTCTGCCATACTCTGCAATACCCTGCAATACCCAGTCATAATCGGCTATACCCTGCAATACCCTGCCATACCCAGCCATGCTCAGCCATTCCCAGCCATGCTCGGCCATACTCTGCCATGCTCAGCCATACTCGGCTGTACTCGGCCTCTGTATGTGGCCAGGCTGTGGAAGTCTCACACATGTGGAATCGCCGTATTTATGAGGAGTAGGAGAATCTATTTTGGGGTGTCATTTTTGGTATGTACATGCTATGTGTTAGAAATATTGTATAAATGGACTTTGTGCTAAAATAAAAAGCGTTTTAACCACTTCCCGCCCGCGTCATATGACATCCTTGACTTTGTGTGGGGATATCTGAATGATGCCTGCGGCTACAGGCATCATTCAGATATCAGATTTTTCAGCCATCGATTCCCTACACCATAAGTGTGATCATAGCGGCTGTTCCTCTGCTTGATCGTTCTCACGGGAGGCGAGAGGGGATGCCCCCCCCAGCCGCCCTCCGGTGCTTCTACCGACTCACTGCTACGATCGAAGCCAGGATCGTTTTTTTTATTTCAGGCTTCCCAGCCTAGAGGTGAGATGTGGGGTCTTATTGACCCCATATCTCACTGTAAAGAGGACCTGTCATGCCATATTCCTATTACAAGGGATGTTTACAAAAAATATATTTTTTGGAAAAAAAGTGTCAAACTAAAATAAATAAAGTAAAATGAAAAAAAAAAAAAAAATTTTAAAGCGCCCCTGTCCCCATGTGCTCGCATGCAGAAGCGAACACATACGTAAGTCCCGCCCACATATGAAAACGGTGTTTAAACCACACATGTGAGGTATCACTGCGAACGTTAGAGCGGGAGCAATAATTTTGGTCCTAGACCTCCTCTGTAACTCAAAACATGTAACCAGTAAAAAATGTAATACCCTGCCATACTCTGCAATACCCTGCAATACCCCGGAATACCCTGCAATACTCTGCAATACCCTGCCATACTCTGCAATACTCTGCAATACCCTGCAATACCCTGCAATACCCTGCAATACCCTGCCATACCCTGAAATACTCTGCAATACCCAGCAATACCCTGCCATGCTCAGTCATGCTCAGCCATGCTCAGCCATGCTCTGCCATGCTCAGCCATACTCTGCAATACCCTGCAATACCGTGAAATACTCTGCAATACCCTGCCATACCCTGCAATACTCTGCAATACCCTGCAATACCCAGCCATACCCAGCCATACTCTGCAATACCCATCCATACTCCGCAAAACTCGGTGATACCCAGCCATACTGTGCCATACCCAGCCATACCCGGCGATACCCTGAAATTCCCTGCCATACCCAGCCATGCTCAGCCATGCTCAGCCATACTCTGCAATACCCTGCAATACCCTGCAATACTCTGCAATACCCTGCAATATCCTGCAATATCTTGCAATACCCTGCAATACCCTGCAATACCCTGCAATACCCAGCAATACCCTGCAATACTCTGCAATACCCTGCAATACCCTGCAATACCCAGCCTTACCCAGCCATACTCTGCAATACCCAGCCATACTCCGCAATACTCGGTGATACCCAGCCATACTGTGCCATACCCAGCCATACCCGGCGATACCCTGCAATACCCTGCCATACCCAGCCATGCTCAGCCATGCTCAGCCATACTCTGCAATACCCTGCAATACCCTGCAATACTCTGCAATACCCTGCAATATCCTGCAATATCCTGCAATACCCTGCAATACCCTGCAATACCCTGCAATACCCTGCAATACCCAGCAATACTCTGCAATACCCTGCAATACCCTGCAATACCCAGCCTTACCCAGCCATACTCTGCAATACCCAGCCATACTCCGCAATACTCGGTGATACCCAGCCATACTGTGCCATACCCAGCCATACCCGGTGATACCCTGCAATACCCTGCCATACCCAGCCATGCTCAGCCATGCTCAGCCAT
This sequence comes from Aquarana catesbeiana, assembly GCF_042186555.1. Lineage (NCBI taxonomy): Eukaryota > Metazoa > Chordata > Amphibia > Anura > Ranidae > Aquarana > Aquarana catesbeiana. The sequence goes on along the minus strand of NC_133330.1, from coordinate 166,540,352 downwards.
GCTCGGCCATACTCTGCCATGCTCAGCCATACCCTGCAATACCCTGAAATACTCTGCAATACTCTGAAATACCCTGCCATACCCTGCAATACTCTGCAATACCCTGCAATACCCTGCAATACTCTGCAATACCATGCTATACTCTGCCATACTCTACAATACCCTGTCATACCCTGCAATACCCGGCAATACCCTGCAATACCCTGCCATATTCTGCAATACCCTGCAATACCACGCAATACCCTGCAATACCCTGTAATACCCTGCAATACTCTGCAATACCTTGCCATACCCTGCAATACCCTGCCATACTCTGCAATACTCTGCAATACCCTGCAGTAGTCTGCAATACCCTGCCATACCCTGCAATACTCTGCAATACCTTGCAATACCCTGCAATACCCAGCCATACTCTGCAATACCCAGCCATACTCTGCAATACTCAGTGATACCCAGCCATACTGTGCCATACTGTGCCATACCCAATCATACTCGGCTATACCCTGCAATACCCTGCCATACCCAGCCATGCTCAGCAATGCTCAGCCATGCTTGGCCATACTCTGCCATGCTCAGCCATACTCGGCTGTACTCGGCCTCTGTATGTGGCCAGGCTGTGGAAGTCTCACACATATGGTATCGCCGTATTTAGGAGGAGTAGGAGAATCTGTTTTGGGGTGTCATTTTTGGTATGTACATGCTATGTGTTAGAAATATTGTATAAATGGACTTTGTGCTAAAAAAAAAAAGCGTTTTAACCACTTCCCGCCTGCCGTCATATGACATCCTTGAATTTGTGTGGGGATAGCTGAATGATACCTGCAGCTACAGGCATCATTCAGATATCAGATTTTTCAGCCGGCGATTCCCTACACCATAAGAATGATCATAGCGGCTGTTCCTCTGCTTGATCGTTCTTCTACCGACTCACCACTACGATCGAAGCCAAGATCGTTTTTTTATTTATTTCAGGCTTCCCAGCCTAGAGGTGAACTTTACTGTTTTGTTTTTTTTTATAGCACAAAACTGTTTTTTTTCCAAAAAAAATGCGTTCAAAAAATTGCTGCGCAAATAACATGCGAGATAAAAAGTTGCAACTTCATTGTATTCTCTAGGGTCTTTGCTAAAAAAACATATATAATGTTTTGGGGTTTTATGTAATTTTCTAGCAAATAAATGATGATTGTTACATGTAAGAGAGAAATGTCAGAATTGGCCTGGGTGCTCCAGAACGCCTGAATGTGCTCCCTGCATGTTGGGCCTCTGTATGTTGCCACGCTGTGTAAAAGTCTCACACATGTGGTATCGCTATATTCGGGAGTAATAGCAGAATGTTTTTTGGGGTGTAATTTGTGGTATGCATATGCCGTGTGTGAGAAATAACATGCTAATATGACAATTTTGTGAAAAAAAAGAAAAGAAAAAAAAATCTTGATTTTGAAAAGAATTGTGGGAAAAAAATGACAACTTCAAAAAACTCACCATGCATCTTTCTAAATACCTTGGAATGTCTTCTTTCTGAGAGACGTTTTTCAGCTGTAAAAACGCTCTAACGCTGAAAAACGCTGAAAAACGCTGAAAAACGCTCAAGAAACGTCATTCACCAACGTTTTTTAGCGTTTTTGATCCATTGAAAAAAAAAAAAAAAAATTTGAAAAAAAAAAAAAACGCTCAAAAACGCTAACGCGGAAAAACGCTCAAAAACGCTAAAAAACACTATTGCAAAAACGCTGAAAAACGCTGAAAAAAGTTTAAAAAAATCACTGCAAAGATACTGGTGTTTTCATAACGTTTTTTTAACAGCCTGTGTGCATGAGGGCATAAGAGGAAAACACAGACACGCTGTGCTCTTGCACAGTGTGTCTCTAAACAAAGCAGCATGATGATAAATGTAAACTGACCACGCAGTCATGGATCAGCAGCCATGATTGCCATGGTCAGTTTACTCAGAGGTACAAAGACACAGGCAGGATCAACCAGGTATTACGCTATAGTGAAAGGATTATATACGTAACATTTAAACAGTACAGTGCAAATGATATTGCCTTAAACTGACAGAAACAGCAATTTTATTTTTAAGGTTTACAAACACTTTAAAGACAGACATGTCCTTTTTACGTTTTCATGGACACTTTAAATTCTAGTAATGCTATCAGCTGGTCATATGTTAGTTTATATCTACCGATCAATCATAACAGTTGTCTTATGTGTCATTAAACAATTAAGTGCAGCGCACAAAAAGGACAAATAGAAAATAACTACTGGAAATCAATGTGTTCCAAACTAATTAAATGGATAAATGAGAGTCCATATAGTCAAAGATAAGACATAAAAAATTCTTCTGATTACATCCAGGTCAATTGCTTGTCAGCAGATCTAATAGATAAAATCATGAGGATGCCCTTACCAGATCGGGTGGACCCCTTAATTACAGGGGGTCTTTGAGGCATCAATGGACCAATAACACACTGCTCTGCTCGATGTCATCTGCGGGAACCGAACATCAAATGTCCCGGGATCCAAAGCCGGCTGAGAGATCCGTGCTTTATTATCAGAGTAAGCGGCAGTAATCTCCAACAAAAGGAATAAAGAAAGATCTAAGGGCAATCCATATTGTAATATCTTTCCATGATTTTATCTATTAGATCTGCTGACAAGCAATTGATCTGGATGTAATCAGAAGAATTTTTTATGTCTTATCTTTGACTATATGGACTCTCATTTATCCATTTAATTAGTTTGGAACACATTGATTTCCAGTAGTTATTTTCTATTTGTCCTTTTTTTGCGCTGCACATAATTGTTTAATGATTTCTAATGAGGTTGGTGTATCCTTTAGTGTCCAGCTTGTATATTTTTATTAGGTTTAGTTTGCGCTGATTGCCCTTTATATTTAATTTAGTTGTCTTATGTGGCCTTCAGCCGAAGGCAGCAGGGGCTTTGAACATAAAAAAAAAAACTATGTTAAATGTGTACATCTTAACGTGCATAAAAACTGACCAAAAAGTGAGAAACTGATGCTTCTGCAAGTAAAATCTGCGCAGTTTTCCAATAGTTTTCATGCAGGTATGGTGTGAATGAGCCCTAAATGTGTTGGCTGCATTCGTTGTCTCTTTTCAGCCTTTTTTTCCTTTACTTTCACCTGGTGATCCAGCGAGTAACACATCTCCTGTATTAGGAGCTGTCCAAATGTGTCTCCTCTATCCAATCTGGGAAAAAGGTAGTGTAATGCCGTGTACACACGGGTGGACTTTTCGATCAAACTCGTCCGCCGGAATGAATCCGTCGGACAATCCGACCGTGTGTGTGCTTCATCGGACTTCCGACGGACCTTTTCGGTTGAAAATCAGATGGACATTAGATTTGAAACATGTTTCAAATCTTCCCGCCGTAACTCTGCCAGAACCAGTTCATATCGGGAAACCCGATCGTCTGTATGCTGGTCCGACGGACCAAATATGACGCAAGGGCAGCTACAGCACCTTCCCGCGAGAATGTTTCCAGTGCGATCCCGCGCTGGTTCTCGGCGACAGGGTACTGTACATCTCGCACTCGCTGCAATAGGAAAGACACATTTTCCTATTGCAGCGAGCGCAAGAAAGTGACAACAATGGCGCTTAGGTCTGGCATGGATTTTAAGGGGAACCCCCTATGCTGAAAGAATGGCGTGGGGGTTCCCCCCCAAAATCCATACCAGACCCTTATCCGAGCACACAGCCCGGCCGGTCAAGAAGGGGGGTGGGGACGAGCGAGCGCTCCCCCCTGAACCGTACCAGGCCGCATGCCCTCAACATGGGGGTGGGTGCTTTGGGGAAGGGGGGCGCCCTGCGGCCCCCCCCACCCCAAAGCACCTTGTCCCCATGTTGATGAGGACAAGGACCTCTTCCCGACAACCCTGGTCGTTGGTTGTCGGGGTCTGCGGGGGGGGCTTATCGGAATCCGGGAGCCCCCTTTAATAAGGGGGCCCCCCAGATCCCGACCCCCCGCCCTATGTGAATGAGTAGGGGTACAAAAGTGTCAATAAAGAAACACACTAGACAGGTTTTTAAAGTAATTTACTAGGTAGCTCCGGGGGTCTCTTCCGACTCCTCCGCTCTCTCCTGCTTCTTCTCCCGCTCCCTGGCCTCTTCTCCCGCTCTCCAGTTCTTCTCCCGCTCTCTCCGGTTCTTCTGCCGCTCTCCGGTTCTTCTGCCGGGCTCCTCTGCTGTTTTCTGCTCTTTTGCCGCTCTTTTGCTTGCGGTGGTCTTCTCCGTGGTCTCCTTCCCTGTTCTCTTCTTCAGATGTTGACACGACACTCTCTCCCGCTGTAATGCCGTGTGAGCGGTGCGCAATGACTTATATAGGCATGGGGCGGGGTCACCGGGTGATGTCACCCGGTGACCCCGCCCCTTATGACATCACAATCCCATCATGCCCCAGGACTGTGACGTCGTAAGGGCCGACTTGGATCCCCGCACCAGTGTGAACCCGGCCTTAATGTCAGCAATGCTTGTCGCTCATTGGGAAAGGAAAAAACATTTTTCCTTTCCCGATGAGCGAGCCAGCATGGCGCTGGCTCCCGCGATGGGGCTCACAAGGTGTCAATCTCGCCAATAAAAACGGCGAGATTGACTTCCTTTTCTAGTCCCGTCGTATGTCATCACGTTCAAAATGAACGGACTTTCGACGGACTTTAGTCCGTTCGTGGGCGAGTCCGTTCATTCTGAAGTCCGTCGAAAGTCCGTCGGAAAGACTGTCGGATGTTTGATGCTGAAAAGTCCACCCGTGTGTACAGGGCATTAGATGTACTAGCAGATTTACTTGGACTTCACTAACCATTTAAAGCTGAACTCCAACTAACAGTTTTTAAGCAGTTATAGCAACAGCTTTTTTGTTCTTTTAGTCTAGGTTCACACTGACAGCGGGAATGAAATAGTGCGAGTTCTGTTGAACTTGCACAATTTTATTTCCGCATGTCAGCCCTGACTTCGGGTGGGATTTCAGAGACATCTGTGTGGGTTTCTGCACAGATGTCTACTGAAATCACACCCGAAGTTGCCAAACGTAGTACAGAAACTACTTTTGGGAACCTGTGCAGTGCCGCAAATGCGGCGTCGCACAGATTTGCACAGTGCCATTGTCGGCAATAGCCGCCAATTTGACATGCAAATCGCATGCCAAATTGCTGCAATGTGAACCAGGGCTAAGGGATAAAAGTTTTACATAAATGAATAAAAGCTGACCATTGTAAGCACCCTTGTCAGTGTTAAATGGATTGTCCTAACCCTCTAACTGCCTCTTTTGTTGAACAGCTTGGTCTGTTAAAGTAAGTTGGAAAATAACAACCTTACTGGCAGGATCACCAAGGGAAAATAAACAAAAAAAAAAGACTAAAAATGGAAAAATAATGCAGCCATCACATCTAAGGACCAATTCACACTAGTGCGGTGACCGGCGCTAGAAGAACCCCAGTCACTGCTAGGACACAGAAAACAATTGTTTTCTATGTGTTCTATTCACACAGAAACGCAGCCTGGAACTGTGCTGCAGTGATTCACAATAAAATACAGGCATGCTGCATTTTGTCACAGTACACTGGACAGGATTGCGTGTTGCTGTAATAAAGTGCAATATACCGCACTGCTCTACAGTGACATCAATGAAGTGTCATGTTTGTGCACTTCAAATAAAGCTTGTTTGGAAAAAATGTTAAAAAAGGGAGGTGTGTGAATCACGAACTACTCCGCCCCTACCGTTGGCCCACTGCAGCCAGAACGGGCAGCTGCTGAACAGTCAACAGCTGCAGTTTACTGTGTGGCAGTCATCCTGTTTATGTTTGAACATGTCTTAAGAATTGGTAAGCTGCAATATATTTCATTTAAAGGTATTCTTGCTAGGAATATACTTCATTTTTTGCTGTTGAGCAGCTAATTAGCAGGGACTATTTCTAGTAACTCAGTAAACAATACCGGGTTTTCACTTAGCTTTTATTAATGTGCATTGTATATTTTCTAGTTGACTCATATTTTATTTTATTTACAATACAGGGTAACAAAATAAAAAGTAGAAAATAATGACAAAAGGGTTCTATACATGGATAGCTATCATTAAATGATATGGTGGATTGCATAATAATTAGTCCAAGTATGATGTAAGAAGAAGCATTTTGTAAGAACAGTACTGTCATAGCAACTAGAAAGGTATTTTTTTAACCCATCTTCTGTTCTTCTGTAAGGCCATAAATAGAAATATTCCAGTGCAACCCATAATCACATAAGGAAGAATTCCCACAATGCATGGAACAGTGAATATGCATGTTGATGAAGCACTGTGAAAGGATCTGATCATTTGTGAATACACAGATTTCAATGTGTATGGCTAGCTCGGCGGTAATATACACAGAAATTATAATGGCATCTAAATTAAATACACTGTAATCTATTTTTCTTCTGATAAACATGCAAACATACTTTTACATTTTTTGATTTTCGATGTATTTAGAATATTTTACATGGTTTACGAACATAAGGCAGATGTGGAATTTCTTTCTAACAATAGCAATAGGTCACTTTCCCTCTCTGCAACAGCAATATTGTAATGCAAACAAAAACCTTATATGCAGTACATATCTGCAATACACGCATAATTATCCATGTTTTATCCCTTTAAAGACCCCGCCTATACAGAAAATTCTTTCCTGTTGTGAACTGACAACACATGCTCTTTATAGACTAAAATTTATAAGGGGTTGGTGTCAGCACTGCCCAGTTGTCTTTTGTTAAACTACTAAACCCCTCCCATTTTTCTCATCTCTACAGCATAAATAGCAATTGTAATGTAGGCCAAGACAGGACTGGAAGGACTGCTTGTGATAACACAGCATGTGCACAGGAAAACTCTGAATTTTGGACATGATCAGCAGGTATAACAAAATCTCTGTTCAAATACAGACCATCACATTGCTGGATTAGCGGTGCTGGAGCCCATAAACAATGCACACAGGTTGTGCAGTAATGCTGTGAGATTGTGGAGGACAAGAGGTGCGTAGGTATTGTTTGCAATCAGTTTTTGTCTATCTGATACCAATTATGTTCTTCTTTTCTCAGCATACAGTTACCCTTACAGATTCCACTATGCACATCTTCCTTAGTATCTTAAAATATAAACATACACTATGGCAATTCTTACTTTTACATTTTATTTAAAAATGAAAATGTATCTAAAAACCAGTGACAGGTACTACAAAAGTAACTTTGGAGTTGAAGTGTTGTCTAACTATATGTATTTGAAATACAAAACTTTTTAAAAAACTTTTAAAAGGGAAGAAATATAAAACTATGCCACTGGCAGGGCATTAACACTAAGGCCCCATTCACACCTGAGCGTAGTGTTTTCAGGCAGAAAGTCGCACGACTTTAACGCAAATTTTGCTGCATTTTTGCTGCGATTTTGATGCGTCCTGCCGCGATTTTGTACAGGTCAAAAGGTCACCAATGTAAAAAAGCAGATAAACGCCCAAATCTTCCTAAAAAGAAAGTTCCAGAACTTGTTTGAGCTTCAGGCGTTTTGGAGCTTCTGGCTTCAGGCGTTTTGGAGTGGAGATGTGAACCATCTCCATAAAGAATAATTGATTTTTTCCTTTCCAGCATTTTGTAGCTTGAGGCTTCAAGCTACAAAACGCTCAGGTGTGAATGGGGCCTAAGTTCTCATCAGGAATACAGAATAGAGGCTTCTGCTCTCTTGTGTTCTTCAGACTTGGTGTACCCTTGGTGTTTCCTTCCTGCAAAATGTCCTTCAGTGCAAACCCTGCCTCGGTTAATTTATCAATTGGGTGGGCAGTACAAACTGTTTTTCTTGAAAACAGGTAGTGGAAACTTTCCTTTTACTTGCAGTCCTTCTGTGGGAGCTCTACTGCTTGAGAAACTGCAACTCCTCTGTAAAATCATGTATTACTGCTGATTTCCATGTAAAATAGGAAGGTTTCATTTTACAATTTGAACCAGTTTGCTGTATTCCTTAGAAAATGTAGAATGACAATGGACCCATAAAAAAAGTCAGTTAAGAGATATCACTGTAAAAACTAAGACTGGGACTGGCCCAAAATGTGGCTAACATTAATGTCCTTTTAATCTAATATGATGCAATAAAAGTTTAAAGATTGGATCAAGTTTGGATGCTGACATTTTTTACTTGTAATATTTGCCTTTGGAGAAAATGTGCTGTCGTGCAACTCCTGCTGTGCTTCAGTCCCAATGTTGCACTAAGCAGGTGAGTTGACCACTGTCTTTCTTATGTCAAGAAGCAATAAACATGATCTAATAATAATGGTGCTGATTGGAACTGAACATCCAAAAAGCAAAAATACCAAAAGGGAACAGATATTGATACAGAAATCCTGTACTTTTATTCTTTGACTGAAAGCACAACTAAACATCCCTGTATGATATTCAAAACATACTGTATAATAAATCTAGTCATTATGTGATGCAGCCTCCTACAGCAAACACAACTTTCTTTATCTTCCCTGACAGTCAAATCATCCTTAATTTCTTCTCACATACTACCCATCCCAGACACTGCAGCTCACAGTGAGAGGGTTTCAGTTACAAAGGCAGTACTGTCAATTTAGAAAGCAATGCGCAGGACAAGGTGTGGCAATATCCTTATTCACAACTTCACAATTTAACCAGCAGTGACAATGCTGACAGCCAACCCCCCATGCAACATTTTTTCATCCTATTGTAGTGTAAGCAGACTATATAGCCTACATGAGAGTGTCAACTCTGCTCTGGATTCAGTGAAGCATCCCCCCCCCCCTTTACAGAAATCTGAAATCTGCATTAGGAAGAATTCACTTATACGATCAACCGGTAACAAGCAGATACACTTACAGTATATTTAGGTCCTGCAGCACATATTTTGTTTTGATGGGAGATCAAGTTCTACTTGAAGTGCATTATTGGCTTTTAAAGCAACGCAACATTGCAAAATCAATCTTAGACATAGATATGAAATGTGTTAGAATGTCCTATCACTAAACCGTATGGCAGTTCCTTAGTAATGCACCTCCACACTATCCACATATCCCAAATATTACAACAACTGAAACAACTTGTGCATTAGGAAAATATATGCATTACTTTTTGGTTACTTTATATGCTTGTGTATGCTTGTGAGATTTATGTTGCAGGTTTCATCTATTGAGTTAGCATTTGTTTTTATGAGTTGAGGGAACTAATTGTTTTAGACTAAATGTATGTTTAATGTTTTTGAGACTCAGGCTCGGTTCACACGGGGGCGACTTGTCAGGCGACCTAGCCGCCTGACAAGTCACCTCCCGTTCTGTACAATGGAACCGTTCTAATCGGAGCGACGCAAGTCGCTCCGACTTAGAAGAAAGGTTCCTGTACTACTTTGGGGGCGACTTGCATAGACTTTTATACAGAAGTCGTCTTGCAAGTCGCCCCGGCAGTCGTGTGCAGGTCGCCTCGGTGAGGCGACCTGCAAGTCGTGCCGCGTCTAGTGTGAACCGGCACTCAGTTGGCACATAAACTGTTAGTTTGGGTTAAACAATGTTTGTGTTCTTATTTTGCGGTTTAAAATGTTAGAACATTACAGTCACAGTGATGTTTACATTTTCCTCCTTGTAGTTTCCTGCATAGCTGCAAGCAAGAGGAGGTGGTTTACTCTTAATATAGTAAAATGCATTCTATATGCCTGCAGCAAAAACTGGTGGTTTGTATTTAAGGGCAAGGTTTGGGTTTGCCTCACTCTTGGGTTCCAAGCAGCTTTGGGATGAATCCAGAATTATTTACCACTATGTTTGCAAGCTTGCGTCACAATTGGGAACAGTCCACATTGTACTGCTTAGCAAAGGTGCCAATAATCTACAGGAATGGATAACCCAGCACCCTTATTATAAAGAGGGGGAATTACAACACGAATATTGTCAGTGTGTGGTTGAACTAATAGGGAGAGCTAAGAATTCTGTGTAGGTAGGGATCTTGTACTATAGTGTGAATTTCAGTGATGAGCTATATAATTATTATTATTAATATTATACAGGACTTATATAGCGCCAATAGTTTGTGCAGCGCTTTACAATATGAAGGCATAGAGTACAGCTACATTACAAAACAAGGCAAGAGGGTTAGGAGGGCCCTGCTCATGTGAGCTTACAGTCTTTGGTATCCTGTTCTGTAACATCACATACATTTTTAAGACATGTCAGCCTGAAGTTTAAAACATTTGTGTATCTTCAATGTTGCCTTCAAAGCCGCATGAAAAGACCCTCTCCCAACTGAACTGTACAGTACTTTTTTTGTAGCTTTCTTATTAGCCCTTAAAATGTCCAGAATTCAATAACAAGATTTGCCCCCAAACTTTGCAAAACAGCTAAGAAATCAAATTAGTGCTTTTTTGATCACCCCAAGTTGTATTGTTACTTTTGATTACAGCAGTTTATATCTAGGGTCTATAGGCTAATGCTGGGTACACACGAGCTGAAAATCTCCCTCCAGCGCTCAATGGAGCACTGGGCTGGGGAGGGAGCAGCTGGCTCAGTCTCCCAGCGGCGCCGCCTGACTGAGTGACATCAGCCCACAGCTTTGTCAAAAGCTTTGGCCCTACTTCTACGTGAAATTTACAAAGCATTTCTTGTTTAACCTTAAAAGTATAGCTTGGTGATATGCCATTGGAGGTAAAAGAAAATTGACTTATAATTTGTCTCCACGCAATGCTTAGTCTGTCTACTTGTTTAGTTTCACTATGGAAATAGCCTACCTATATTTGCAAATTTTATAATGTTTTACTCATGGGGTACAAATCAATGTGTGGACAGGCATAGGAAAAATAGTACCATTGTCTGAATTTATATACTTGTGATAAAAGTCATGGGTGTCATTAGGGCAGCAAATAAGGAGATGGCATAGTAATATCCTTGACAGTACGCCAGATAATGGTATTAAGGGGGGAAGTGATAATAAAGTCACGAGAATTTAAATATTTTTTGAGAAGACTTGAAATAATTGTTGGGACATAAAGAAGACACATATGCTTAGGCAGATCATGTTATCGTTGACATATGGGTGTACTGAAGGCTAGGGAAGAAATGTTTGATAAGAATATTAGCACAGTTTGGAATCCCCTTTAAAGCTTAATACTGACAGCACAACACTGTAATAATATAATATTAATTAAAAGCAACAAAACATTAAAAATAATGGAAATGTTTTCATCTGATATAAAATTGCATAAACAGTTTAGCAGAGGTGAAAGCAGAAATGGGATATTGAAAATTTTGGCATTATGTACAGCAAAATAAAGCACAGACAAAAGAGTCGAGAAAAAACAGCCAGTAAAAATGCCAGTACCATATACCGACGATAAAACATAGATAGCAAGAACAGAGGTAAAGGGGAATTTGAAATATTCACACCTGTCAATGAACAGAAAGAAATAATGACATTAATTTAGGTTATATTCATTTATAAGGTTTGATTATTATCAAGAGAATTTGCATTGTGGTAATTATGGTTTTATTTCCAGCCAAGAAGTGAAAGAAACATAAATAACTGAAGTATGATATTTAAACACTTGTGCTGTGTGACCAAGTTGAGCTTATGGGGGGTAGCCTTTTCCTTTTTAAAGGATAAATACATTTGTAAGCTCCCCAAACACCACTGTACATTATTATTGACAATTGTTTATGGCCTGCATGGTAAATGGTGTTGTGTGTGATTAACAAATATAGTACCTGAAGCTAATTTTTGAGCAACTAAAAACCGACAGGAAAAAATATATTTCTTTTTAACTTAAGTCTTAATGCTTAAATATATACACATGAAACAGAACACCTAACCTTTTCTTTCTGTTAAGAATTCTGCAGAAAAATAAAATAAAAATTAAATAAACACCACAACAGAAAACAGGTTTTAGTTTTTGCCAAAACAGCAAAAGTAAGTATAAATAAATATATATATTTTGTAAATTTTAATTGAAAAGTTGTGAGTGGGAGTTTAAGTATAACTGGGGTCTGAGGAATTATATTTTTTTATCATGCAATCTAAAATTAGGTTTCTATTTATCTAGGAAAAAGTTGTTTTTGCTACTTAAAAGCAACACTACAATAATTTGCCTTGTAAAAATGTAAAGTTTAATAGACACAGGTATGTTGGAAACTATGTCTGATTGACTGAATATTCAGAATTTAGTTATTGTACCATAATATGTGGGGTGTGGAATGGAACACTGATTTTGAAATATGACCTAAAGTGTTACTAAACCCAGGACCCTACGTTCACTATATCTGGTCTTCCACAGTATACAGAACATGGAAATGCAATTACTTTAGTAAATATAAACTGCTAAATACCTTTTCTCATCAGCAGTATATAGCAGTCTTGTGACTTTTATCAGTGTCCAGCAAGCACTGGTTAAATCTTGTAGTAGGATTTTTCATTCTACTTGGACTGTCCTATGACCTCTGACCCTCTGTCTGGACAGTACTGATTGGTTCTGTGCTGATCACTTGCACCCTCCCAAGGGAAAAAAAACTCTCTACCAAACTGAGCATGTGCAGAGTGCCCCCAAGGCTCTATTCTATGAGGAGATGAATTGGGGATGGGGGGAAAAGGGGAGAATAAGAGAAGACAGGATCAAACAGCCTTTTTACACAATGCGGAGGATTAACCCCTTAGATTCCACAGCGAGTATACCAAGCATGTTTTACTGCATATACAGACTGATTTTACTGTTGTCGTTTTAGTAACACTTTAAAGTGATTGTAAAGTCTTATTTTCTTTTCTTAATAACCAACAGGTTATTAAGACAATTACAATGTATATAGTATATATTAAATTTACTACTAAAAAAAGTGCTGGAGATAGCAAAATGAAACTGCAAGAATAATAATCACATCTTTGTCACTGTGACCTATGTGTGTACTAGAAAATTTGGGACATATTAACAAAGCAGTGAATGTAACTTTCACCAAACTTTCACCGATAGTGAATTCATCACTATAATTTACAACACATGTACCTGGGATTCAAACATGCTTGACATCTATAGCTCTATACTCCGTATATATATATATATATATATATATATATATATATACATATATATGAAAAAGTTGCAAATATATATATATAAAGAATAAATATATATATATATATATATATATATATATATATATATATATATATATATACTTTATATATATATATATATATATATATATATATATATATATACTTTATATATATTATATATTATATATATATATATATATATATATATATATATATATATATACACATTATGTAAAGAACAAAATGGGGCAGACTTGATTAACCTCTTGATCACATTATCAAAAAAAGAAAAAAAAAGAAAAAACATTGTCCACAAGAGGGGCAAAAATTGTAAAAAGGGATTTCAATGTATGATACGATGGACAAGGAGGGGTTATAGGGGGTTAAAAGTCCCACAAATTAAGGTCACAGAGCCCTCACCTTGATAAACTGTTCAAAACCGCATATAATAGTGACCTGAGGTCCGTTGTCTGTCGTTATTCCAACTTTTACCACCAGGGGGTCCTCCGTGCCAGCATATGTGAAATTACAATTATCCGAAGTGTCAGCATATGACCATAAATAAAAGTATCATCCGCTGTATTAATCTCTACCACCAGGGGGTCCTCTACTTCATCCACCAAATCTCCCAGATACCACTGCACATCAAACGTCTTCTTGTACCTCGTATCCTCCGCAGAGTGGGGGGGGAGGGAGTGGCCGGAGACCACCGATACCAGGAAGTGATGTAAGAGCGGCGTTCAGACGCCTTAGCAACTGTATATGCTTACGTCTTTATTTATCATTGTAAGAGTCCATTTTTAACCTTTTTAACCACCTCAATACAGGGCACTTACACCCCCTTCCTGCCAAGCCATTTTTCAGTTTTCAGCGCTGTCGCACTTTGAATGACAATTGCGCGGTCATGTTACACTGCACCTTAATTAAATTTTTATAATTTTTTTCCCCACAAATAGAGCTTTCTTTTGGTGGTATTTGATCACCTCTGCGGTTTTTATTTATTGCGCTATAAACAAAAGAATAGGGACAATTTTGAAAAAACACAATATTTTTTACATTTTGCTATAATAAATATCCAATTTTTTTTTCTTTTTTAACAAATTTTTTCCTCAGTTTAGGCTGATACGTATTCTTCTACATATTTTTGGTAAAAAAAAATTGCGATAAGCGTATATTGATTGGTTTGCGCAAAAGTTATAGCGTCTACAAAATAGGGGATAGATTTATAGCATTTTTATTATTTATTTATTTTTTACTAGTAATGGCGGCGATCTGCAATTTTTATTGTGACTACGATATTGCGGCGGACACATCGGACACTTTTGACACATTTTTGGGACCATTCACATTTATACAGCGATCAATGCTATAAAATTGCATTGATTACTGTGTAAATGTGACTGGCAGGGAAGGGGTTAACACTAGGGGGCGCTCGAGGGGTTAATGTATGACCTAAGGAGGTGATTCTAACTGTGGGGGGAGGGGACTGACTGCGGGAGGTGACCGATCGCTGTCCCTATGTACAAGGGACACGCCATCGGTCTCCTCTCCTCTCTGACAGGACATGGATCTGTGTTTACATGCACAGATCCACGCTCCTGCTCTGTTACCCGGCAATCGCGGGTGCCCGGCGGACATCGCGGCCGCCGGGCACGCGCACCGGGTCCCGAGTGACGCAGCGGGCACGCGCGCGCGCCGCCGCCGGCGCGCGCGCGCCCCCTAGTGGCTCGGGAGGGCGAGGACGTCATATGACGTCCTCCCAGAACAACAGAAGCCTCGTCCAGCCGTCATATGACGGTGGGCGGTGGCTTAGCGGTTAATAAAGCTTGTGTATCCTAACCTTACTACACTATTGGGGCTTTTTCTCTCTCTCCCACCCTTGTTCGCTGCCATCCCTCTTCTCCCCCCCCCCCACTCTGCGGAGGATACGAGGTACAAGAAGACGTTTGATGTGCAGTGGTATCTGGGAGATTTGGTGGATGAAGTAGAGGACCCCCTGGTGGTAGAGATTAATACAGCGGATGATACTTTTATTTATGGTCATATGCTGACACTTCGGATAATTGTAATTTCACATATGCTGGCACGGAGGACCCCCTGGTGGTAGAAGTTGGAATAACGACAGACAACGGACCTCAGGTCACTATTATATGCGGTTTTGAACAGTTTATGAAGGTGAGGGCTCTGTGACCTTAATTTGTGGGACTTTTAACCCCCTATAACCCCTCCTTGTCCATTGTATCATACATTGAAATCCCTTTTTACAATTTTTGCCCCTCTTGTGGACAATGTTTTTTCTTTTTTTTTCTTTTTTTGATAATGTGATCAAGAGACTAATAAACTCTAAATCATTTGCCCTGGCTTTTTATGAATATATGAATTTTCTATTATGTACAACTCTTTACACTGTTTTCAACCATTTAATTAGCTTTAACACTTTATTGATCTACTTTATTGAGTGAATATTTTATATATTTTTTCTTATACACTGTAGCGCGGAATCACTTTTATAATTATCATTGAGAGTGGATTGTGATATACTTTAGGTTCTGCTGCAGGCAGTTATTGTTTAATTTTGTGACTGCACTTATATGCACTATAGGCACTTTAGGATTTCATCACGTTAAGATAAGAATTCACCATTTAACTCATCCACTAATACATTATAGTAGAGCGAGGGCTTTTTATTTCCATTTTCAGACTTGATTAACCACTTGGACTTTTTTCTGCTGTCACTGTTCTATGTTTTTAAATTTACCTGCAATGCATGTTTGGTGAATGCCAGGTTCACTGCTTTATAAACATGCCATATGTGTATAAACAACACAGGTTGCATTTAGTGGCCAACAACAAAGTATATGTATACATTTACTCTGAACAGCTGTGATGATTGTATGTTTGACCCTTCAAGTGGTTCTAAAGTCAGAAGGTTTTTTTACTTTAATGCAAGGTAAAAAAAACGCTGTGCCCTAAGAGCTCTCTCTCTCCCTCCTCACTGGACATCCCAGATAGCAAGCAGTTAAGCTGCAAGTTTGAAAATGACTTGCTAAGCTCTTGCTAGACTTACCAAGCTTCACAAGTTTGTTGCACAATTGCAGCAAGTCCGTATTTCATGACTCCAGATCAACTTTCTTTGCAAACATTCTGCAAGTCTTCTGCAAGTTCCGGTTCAGTTATGTTGTGCAATAGTCATCTCACTACAGGGGTCACTGTGGCTGAATTTTTATACTGTAAACTTGCAGAACTCTTGCTGTAGACTCACCACTGCAACTTTGCTCTTGCAAGAGACTTGCTACGCAAATTTGCTACAAATTGGAAAATTGTCAACTAGAACTTATGCTTCAAGTGCTCTGCAAGTGTACAACTTGCCAGTGACAATATGCAGCAAGTTAACAAGACTTACAATGCAACACTGCCACAAATTTGTGGCGTTATCCTTGCTATCTGGGATAGAGGCAGCAGTGGGAGCCATTGGCTCCTGTTGCTGTCAGTCACAGTCTGTGAGGAGAGAGCAGGTGGCTGGGCTGAGCCTCGCTGTGTATGTCAATTAATACACAGAGCCTGGCTAAGGATTGAGCCAACATGAGTGCCCTTATAGCAATTGGCTTGCTATGGGGGCAGTTGGAAAGAGGAAGGAGCCAGGACTGCCAAAGGGGAATTCTAGAAGGGAGGATCGGGGCTGCTCTGTGCAAAACAATTGCACAGAGCAGTTAAATATGACATGTTTGTTATTTTTTTTTAAATCCTTTACAATCCCTTTAAGCCAACAGCAGCAAAACAAGTGTTTAAACTGGAAGTTCTTTTTTAAGAAAAAATCTGAAGTGATCATAGTTATTGAAGCACAGAGGACAAGCACAAAACAGACCTTGACTCTTCTGTGTGTGTGACAGTGGCCTTGTTATCACCTTGATCCATTAACCGAAGTGAGAAATAGTAAAAAAAAAGATACAGCTGGCTTTGCCAAACAGAAAATGCCTTTAGGGGATTGTATTTAGTAAAGCATAAAATGTAAGGACAGCTGTTGTTAGTAGAACATTGCAACACATAGCTGAGGATGAAGATGATGAATAAGAATAAAAAGCAATGTGGCTAGTGGTGGAGGCTCTGATCAACATACACCCTAGAAGTGCTTTTAAATGAGGACTATGTATTATGACATAACCTCTCCTTTTGGCTTTTGGACAGGAAACAAATGGACATCGAAGTCTGGAAGAGCTACAAAACAGTATTGGGGAGTGAAAATTTTGGTTTGCGGCTTATTCTGGGTCAAACTTTGAACCAGGTGACCCAGTTTACTTATTTATATAGCATGGTACCATACAAACATCAGCAAATCATGTTTATTTTGAGAGGAATTATAGAATGATATTCCCAAGAGTCCATTATTATTGTCAGCCAATGCTATGACTCCCTCAAATGTCTTTTATACACAAATTGCATTACAAATCACTTGGTGATTAATATTTGTCCACAGTGATTAATCTTCTACATCAGACTGCTGCAAAAGTTGATAGATTTCATGGAAGCTTGGGCGAACTTTGGTTTCTCTTCTCCAACAGCTTAGCATGAGTTTGTAAACTGGATCTGGGCAAATGGCTGGCTGAGGAAGATATACCTAACAAAATACAGAATCAGAAATGTATTATAATTGGTATTAATATTGCAATTATTTTATTACAGATGAGAAATGCATGGGAATGAAGACATCTGGAGGAAGGAGTCAAACAGGAGAATAATAGAAATATCAGACTAAAAGTATAAATTATTCAGTTCAAATGCATAAAGGCATGTCACTAAAGACATGGTTTGACGAGTTTGATGTGTAGGAACTTAAACGGCCTTCAAGGAACCCTGCCTTCAAAATGACTAAACACTTTTGGAAAATAAAGGTAATTGCAGGCCAGGTCCTCTCAGCCAACATTTGCACCTGACCTTTGACTGAAGGGGCACAAATCCCCACAGATACACTCCAAAGTCTTGTAAAAAGCCTTCTGAGAAAAGACCGTCAGAGCCACAAGTTCCATATAAAGGAAAAGGGTGCTCTTACATGAAGAAATGGGACTTTTCTTCCTCATGTCAGGACCTCCACTCAGGCAGACATTGACCAGCACAGTAGTGACATGACCAAACCTAATACTAGCAGTAAGCTAGATATTCACTGCAGATATACAGCTAGGAGGCTGTAGGCACAGGAGCTATTTTTTGGGGGAGAATTCCAGACTGAGCTTGAAATGTTCAGGGTACTGCTTAGGTACAATTAACATTTCTAACCTTGCTGCCCTCTTCAGATTTGGGAGATCCTTGTACACAGTAGCTAATAAAAGAGAGGGCGCACCAGCCTAGTGCATTATCATAAAAACGATTTATTAAATAAAAGCGATAAAAAATATACTCACCACAAAGTATGTATAATGTCGGGAATCAGCATCAGGCATGGCCAAATCTATGTAGCTACACTTAGAAGACTGAGGCCAGACTGTGTATTCTTTAAAGCAGGGATATGCAATTAGCAGACCTCCAGCTGTTGCAAAACTACAAGTCCCATCATGCCTCTGGGTGTCATGCTTGTGGCTGTCAGAGTCTTGCTATGCCTCATGGGAGTTGTAGTTCTGCAACAGCTGGAGGTCCGCTAATTGCATATCCCTGCTTTAAAGTGATTGTAAACTATCACCTTGTAAAACAACCCATTTAGTTTAAAACAGAAATGTAAGGCAAAACACTTGTGTATAGATATTAAAAAACATTATAAATGCCTTTACCCCGTTTTTTATAAGTGATCACATTCCCTCTGTTCTCATCTGCATAAGAGCTGCGGGGGAGGAGAAGCAACAGCACACTGATCATCCCAGTGAAAGGCTGTGAGGGGGGTGGGGGTGTCCAGACAAGTATGATCATTGGAGGACAGCAGGCTGAGTTCCCAGCAGAGCTAGAGAGCTGACCACTGTGTGTTCTTCCGCTTAGTGTGGTCAGTTTTTAATAGGAGAGCAGAGGGACTGGCAGAACACCAGGGATTTCACACAAAGCAAGCAATACAAAGAGATCAGGATAATGTTTCATATAAGTACATGGTACAGCAGGTACATATCAAGAATATGCAATGTTGGGGTAACAAACACTTTAAGTAAGATTGATTTACAGGGAAACATAACCCATCCAAGCACCAGCAAACAAAAAGACATTAGACATAAAGATATAAGTGAACCATACCCCATGACAAAAAATCTAACTAGCAACCTAACAGAGTAACCTAAAGCCTAACTAACAAACTGACTATATACAATATAATCACAAAATGGGGAACACAGATCAACTGGGCAGACTGGAGATGCAGGGAATAGATGAAAAGGGGGAACCAGGACTGGGATCAGGAAGAAGAGGAGCAGATAAGAGGCAGTAGGGTACAGGATGCAGGGCAGGAGCAAGACCAGGGTCAGGAGCAGAATAAATGTCACGCAGTTTCTGGCATCAGAGCAAAACACTGGAGTGAGAGGCACTAGTAGGGAAGGCCCTAAATACCCTCCCGGCAGACAGCATCAAGAGGAATCTGATTAATCGGATCTGCTGGCTAGACCTCCGCTGGTGGACACAAAAAACTACAATCTTCTGCTCTGGGAAGCACAGTGCCAGGTGATCCATGTCCAAACATATAATTTGGCACATCAATAAGATCTAGTCAAATCCAATAGCCAAACTCCAATGATGCCCACCAGCTGGTATTGAGGCTTAGGTGTTACAAGGGCAATGCCCTCATCACCAGACCTTCACATCAAAATACTACTTTACATGAATTCCAATCCTCCCCCTCTTTAATCCTAAAATGCCAACACTTTTTTTGTGCATGTTTACCTATTTTGTTTTTTTTATCACAGTCCAGCTCCCCCCCTGCCTCCATTTTCACCTAGGCAAGAATGAAGTCGAGGTAACACAAGAGGGTGACTCTAAGTGCAGGACTGAAAAAAAATGTATTGGTTAAAAAGGAATAAATATCCACTCACATT
Source organism: Aquarana catesbeiana (assembly GCF_042186555.1). Taxonomy (NCBI): domain Eukaryota; kingdom Metazoa; phylum Chordata; class Amphibia; order Anura; family Ranidae; genus Aquarana; species Aquarana catesbeiana. The sequence continues at coordinate 166,520,281 of NC_133330.1, read as the reverse complement.
TAATAGCAACTAAATAAGCATATCATGTAAGTCGAGTCGACATCCGTGGTCACAGGAGGCAGAGGAATGAATCCAGATGGAATGCAAAGAGACAGTGGAACATAGGCAGCACAAGTATTGCTGCCAAATGATCAGAGATCAGGCAGCGTGGCAACCTCTGTAGTAACATTTCCCAAGCCTGAGGCTTGAGAAAAAGGTGTTACTTTCTCAAAACATATAGCCATGCCCCCAGCATCATGACATCACTACAGTTTGGCTCTGTAGGGATCCCGACAATAATGTTGGGATCTGCCAAGATGTCTGACTGGCAGCTGGCTCAGCCTCTCAGTGCGAAGTGTGCCTAGGCCAGCTGCTCCCACCTTCTCCACAGTCCTGTACTCCAGTGAGCAATAGAAGGGCAGAACACAGAGTGGTAACTGACAGTCACTGGTCTGTGCTCAGAGCGGACCTAAGAACTGAGCGATCAGTGGCCTTTGATCGCTCAGTTCTCGGTGTAGAGCCTGCAGCGGACAGCTGCGGCATCAGATCGATGCTGTGTCTACAAAGGTAAGTATGAATGTTTGTTATTTTTGAATCAAGCACTTATCTTTTAAATATTGAGTTAAATTATTTAAATGTTTTCTCTGTTACCTGTTTTCCCTGGTCTCTGAAAAATTCTCCTGTGTTCTCAATGACTTGCTCATCAGACTGTTCACTGTAGGGTTGCTCCCGACAAAAAGTCAGCATCTCCCATAAAGTAACTGCAAATGCCCACACGTCGCTTGCTGTTGTAAATTTGCCCTACAGTTAAAGTGTAAAGATTCATATTAATATTTTTTTACCATATAATTTTTACAAATCATACACATATACTATTTTTTTTAAATAAGGCACAACGGTTTTTTATTTTGAAAAAAATTATAATAATGATACTTTGTATTCAATGTTTAACAAAAGAAGCCATAAGCAAATATTGATCATTTCCTAACACTATTACCTTTTCAATTCTCCAAGGTTCTATTCTGATTACAGATTTATCTGTACTAAGTTTGCATGTTTGTGTGTAATTTCTCTGGGTGCTAATATTTTCTTACCCAGTTTGAATATATGTAAAATGTATTTGTATAGTGCCTACATTAGCTTTAAAAGATGTATTTGCATGACTGTAATAAAAATATTATGTTGTAAGAACTGCTAATGAAAGTTCTTTGTAATTAAGCTGTGTACTATCTTAAATAACTGCAGAGTATTTTAGGGCTGTAAAGATAAAAAACAAAAGGAAGAGAACATTAAAAAAAAAAAAAAAATATGAAAAATTTCTATGAAAATATGCTTGCTAGATGATTACATGATTTAAATTACATATAGTGGAGATCTACAAGCCTCTCAACAGTGAGGCCTCATGCACACTGAACATTTTTGATGCTGCTCTTAAGGGTAACTGGTGTTTTTTTTCTGCTTCTAAATGCCCCTGCGTGTTAGTCTATGTGTCCATACATATGTCCATAGAGGAGTTCAGAGACAGAAAAAAAAAACAATGTCAGAACATCCAGGAACAGCGGCGTTTTGGCAGAAAAATCGATTGCCACATCTAAATGTGTGTCAATGCTAGGTGCGTTTAGTACTAGAGAGTTAATTCATTTAAACAATGACTAAATGATTATTTTGGCCAATTAAATGAATTAACGCCCAAGCACTTGATGTGCCTAAATGCGTTACATGCATTTAGAAGCATCAAGTATTTTTCCTGCCAACACCACTGCAAGGAGGAAAGGTGTAGGAGATAGCAAAAAGTCCAGTGTGCTTAAGGCCTAAACATTTATTTTATGTAATATCTATGGACACTTCCTAGATCATGAATTAAGATTTGCACTCAAAAACTCTAGAACTGTGCCTGGAAATATGGACTTCTGGATTTAAAAATGCTCATTATTACTTTGCCTGGACATACCTTGAATATTTCATGTTGTATTATTGGTGTATCTTTGATGAGCATTGTACTGTATTAGTAAATACTGACAATTGTGTCTTGCACACTGAATTATGAAAAGGAAACTGCTGTTTTTACTCACCATTAAGATGCTTTCCCAAGACATCCATCGTATAGGGAGTACAGCCCTCCCCTGGATTCTATAATAATCACCACTGTACAAGTTCCGACTCATTCCAAAATCAGCAATTTTGATTGTATAATTCCTACCAACAAGGCAATTCCTTGTCGCAAGATCTCGATGTACAAAGTTAAGGGAAGAAAGGTATTTCATGCCAGAAGCAATCTGTGCAGCCATGTATCTGAGGTCTGAGTAGCTGAAAAACATGTATTTTGTCAGACAAAGATGTTGTTTTTTGTAGTAGAAGAGGTGCAACATCACTCTCGATAGAAAAGTTTAAACATTCTGAAAGAGTTCCTAACCACCTAGGACATAACTTTAATAATAATACTATGGGGGTTATTTACGAAAAGCAAATCCACTTTGCACTGCAAGTGCACTTGAAAGTGCAGTCACTCTAAATCTAAGGGTAGATCTGAAATGAGGGGAAGCTCTGCTGATTTTATCATCCAATAATGTGCAAGCTAAAATGCTGTTTTTTATTTTCCTTGCATGTCCCCCTCGGATCTACAGTGACTTTACTTCCAAGTGAACTTTCAGTCCACTTTCAAGTGCACTTGCAGTGAAAAGTGGATTTTCCTTTAGTAAATAACCCCCTATACAGTCAGGTCCATAAATATTGGGACATTGACACAATTCTAATCTTTTTGGCTCTATACATCACCACAATGGATTTGAAAGGAAACAAACAAGATGTGCTTTAACTGCAGACTTTCAGCTTAAATTTGAGGGTATTTACATCCAAATCAGGTGAACGGTGTAGGAATTACAACAGTTTGTGTATGTGCCTCCCACTTTTTAAGGGACCAAAAGTAATGGGACAATTGGCTGCTCAGCTGTTCCATGGCCAGGTATGTGTTATTCCATCATTATCCCACTTACAAGGAGCAGATAAAAGGTTCAGAGTTCATTTCAAGTGTGCTATTTGCATTTGGAATCTGTTGCTGTCAACTCTCAATATGAGATCCAAAGAGCTGTCACTATCAGTGAAGCAAGCCATCATTAGGCTGAAAAAACAAAACAAACCCATCAGAGAGATAGCAAAAACATTAGGTGTGGCCAAATCAACTGTTTGGAACATCCTTAAAAAGAAAGAACGCACCTGTGAGCTCAGCAACACTAAAAGACCTGGAAGACCATGGAAAACAGCTGTGGTGGATGACCGAAGAATTCTTTTCCTGGTGAAGAAAACACCCTTCACAACAGTTGGCCGGATCAAGAACACTGTCGAGGAGGTAGGTGTATGTGTGCCAAAGTCAATAATCAAGAGAAGACTTCACCAGAGTGAATACAGAGGGTTCACCACAAGATGTAAACCATTCTTGAGGATCAAAAACAGGAAGGCCAGATTAGAGTTTGCCAAACAACATCTAAAAAAACCTTCACAGTTCTGGAACAACATCCTATAGGATGAGACCAAGATCAACTAGAGTGATGGGAAGAGAAGAGTATGGAGAAGGAAAGGAACTGCTCATGATCCAAAGCATATCACCTCATCAGTGAAGCATGGTGGTGGTAGTGTCATGACGTGGGCATATTTGGCTGCCAATGGAACTGGTTCTCTTGTATTTATTGATGATGTGACTGCTGACAAAAGCAGCAGGATGAATTCTGAAGTGTTTCGGGCAATATTATCTGCTCATATTCAGCAAAATGCTTCAGAACTCATTGGACGGCGCTTCACAGTGCAGATGGACAATGAACCGAAGCATACTGTGAAAGCAACCAAAGAGTTTTTTAAGGGAAAGAAGTGGAATGTTATGCAATGGCCAAGTCAATCACCTGACCTGAGTCCGATTGAGCATGCATTTCATTTGCTGAAGACAAAGCTGAAGGGAAAATGCCCCAAGAACAAGCAGGAACTGAAGAAAGTTGCAGTAGAGGCCTGGCAGAGCATCACCAGGGATGAAACCCAGCGTCTGGTGATGTCAATGCGTTCCAGACTTCAGGCTGTAATTGACTGCAAAGGATTTGCAACCAAGTATTAAAAAGTGAAAGTTTGATGGATGATTGTTAATCTGTCCCATTACTTTTGGTCCCTTAAATAGTGGGAGGCACATATACAAACTGTTGTAATTCCTACATCGTTCACCTGACTTGCATGTAAATACCCACAAATTAAAGCTGAAAGTCTGCAGTTAAAGCACATCTTGTTCGTTTCATTTCAAATCCATTGTGGTGGTGTATAGAGCCAAAAAGATTAGAATTGTGTCAATGTCCCAATATTTATGGACCTGACTGTATATCATTAGAAAATGTATAGTGAAATAAAGTTAACCAGTCACCAGATCATCCCCAGATCTAGAAAAAAGTTTTGGAAGCATATAAAAAAAACATAACATTCTTACTTGATGCTCATCTTGGTATTTGACTGCTCTCTGTCTGCTGGCTGACGAGAAAGGAACTGGTTTAAATCTCCATTTTCCATGTATTCTGTAATCATGCATAGCGGGTCTTCAGTAATACACACAGCCAGTAGTCGAATTATATTGGGATCCTTTAATCTAGACATTATTTTTATCTCCTTGAGAAAATCATTTCTGTTAAAGTGAAAAAGAACAAGTCAGATTGTAATGCAAAGCCGTATTAGAATTATAGTAAGTCTTTTTGAGAGCTGAGTTTACCAAAACGTGTATTTATAGTCAGCTGTTCTCTACATAAGAATTTATTGGGAATTCAACACAGCATAGTTACTCAGTTGTTTGGCATTAGTAAGACCTGTAACAAGTGAAGTAGGAGTATGGGGGTTGTTGAGCCTACTACCAACCAGTCAATGTTTAGAAACGTACCCAAACTCAGTCATTCTAAAATGATTTACATTAAAAAGATAGTATAACTCGTTCTCTCCCTGAGTTAAAGATATATCCTCTGGGTTCCAACCTCAAACTGACATTTATTTTGTTGGCAAATTATTAGAGGGACCTTGCCATAAGCTGGAGTGTCTGTCTGTAATCTAAATTGAATGCCTACTGCTAGGCTGTAGTCAGCCTGTGCTTTGTTATTGTTATCTAGGTTTGTTAAGGAAGTCTATGGTCACAGCATACACTTTCATTGTATAAATGTATTTATATGTAATAGCAATACAAACATGAATGATTTTTGACCATCCAATTTAAGCTTACTTGAAAAACCTCCTTTAATATTGTAGTTCTGCCTGACTGCTGACCATCTCATTCCACAACTTCCTCAACTCCTAGCATGCTTTGCAGCTTGTCCTCTGTTTACTTTCAATTTCTAAGGACTACATATCCCATGGTACCTTGTGCCTGCAAGCAGTGATTGCTGTACAGACTCCGTCTCCTGAAACTCCTCCTCTGTAGTTCAGAAGGTAGGCTCTGTAATTTCTGTGACATAGCAGTACCTACTCACAGGGTATAGTAAATATACGTCACAGAACTCAATAAAGTAAATGTGTGAGGATCTTAACAAAGTATGTTTACAAACTTCAAGTCCGTTTAGATTACTAGGAGGAGGCTAGAAATAATAGAAATACAATGAATAAATGAATATTTGTTTTCACATTTTGACCATACACTTTAAAGTGTTTCTTAACTTAAAATGTTTTTACCTTAATGCATTCCTTGTATTAAGGTGAAAAATGCCCCACTACCTGTCCTACCCCCTGTCCCTAAACACTTACCTGACTCCTCTCACTGCCCCAGCGCTGTCTTGGCTGCAGTGCCACTCCTCTCGCTTCCTGGTCTTACAGGAGTAGGGAGCGGGGGTGTAGCTCACTAGTGCTGTGTGTGTCTTTGAACACATACAGCCTGGCTCAGGAGCATATACTGCATGGGTGCCCTCTTTGCACCTGGCTTACCTGGAGCAGGGAGAAGTGGACAGTGCCAGTGGGAGATGGCCAAAGAGGAGGTAAGGGACCACTCTGTGCAATAACATTACACAGAGCAGGTAAGTATACCATTTTTTTTATTTTAAGACAAAAACAATTCTTTAATGTTATTTTAAGTTTAAAGGTCTGCCTGTCTGCATTTAATCCTTTTATTGCCACAGCTATACTTCTTACGGCGGTGGCAACAGGGGGTTTCACACACAGTGTGTACACTCCCCTAGCTGACTGGCATCTGCGCAGCCATGCAATCGCTTTATGTGAACCCCGGAATGTACCCCACCCCCCGAATGACCCCCGTTCCCCCACAATGCTGCTCTGGCTCTGCTGTTCAACCTGCCTGGAACCCACATGGCACCCTGATAAAAAAACCCTGATGAAAACCTAAAATGTGTCCTAATCCTTCTCCCTTCTATCCCCGAGTAAAAACAAGTTTTGCCTTTAGTTATACTTTCAAAAGATTTTTGACCACTAGCACATTTTGCTATTATTTATTTGGAAAAATTAAAAAAAACTGTAGAATCCAGTATTTCTGGGTCAATTCTTTTCTGACTTTTAGATTTGTCACAGCTGTTAATGACAGCTTTTTCCTTTTTCAGCCCTCGTTCACATTGAAGTGATTTGTCATGTGATTTGACAGGTCAAATCGCATGACAAGTCGCAGCCTATTGCCGGCAATGGCACTGTTCCGATCGGTGCAATGCCGCACAGATTTGCAAAAGATTTGCAAAAGATCTGCACTACTTTTGCAGATTTCGGGAGCAACTTCAATAGACATCTGTGCATGAAGCTGCACAGATGTCTTTCAAGTTGCACCCGAAGTTGCATGGACATGCTGCTTTGAAAATCGTGCGGCTTCAGATGAAGTTGCACAGTTTCAAAGCCGTGTTCAATGTTCAAAGTATATTTGACTGTAAAAGGTATGATGATAAAATACTAAAGCAACCAGAAAGCCCTCCAACCCATCGGTGCATAGCACAGTAAATCATTTTTAGAACAGAATGTATTCACATGTCTCATAACATAAGAAAAATCTGTATGTAATTTAAAATAAATGGCTCTATAATATCTCGCTGTATTTGCAGTACACACCAGCTGTTCTTGTTGTGCATCTGGTTGATTTGCATGGCTGTGCCCACTGTGCTGAAATGAGAATAATCATCTTATTTTTGGAAAATGTGATGGAATTAGACATGTGAATACTTTCCATTCCAAGAAGACTTTAATGTGCTAAGTAAATTTGGAAACATTAAGGTTTCTTTTACTTCCTCCTCAAATAAAATGGTCTGTCTCTACCAGTACCACTTTCGCTTATTACTAAAGCAGTGTCAGTAGGATCATCTGAAAAACTGATGAAAACAACATTTTAGCCAAGACTGCTTTCTATAAATGAAGGCTTTACCCTAGCTCAAAAGTCTCAGAATTATGATTATGCTTTTAAAACAAGTCAACGAGCCAATTGTGTTGGATGAAACAGCTTGCTTTTTGTTTGTATTTTTCTGCAGCCGAAAGGCTGGTGCTGATGGTTCAACTTTTCCAAACTGCACCAGTTGCTTTACTGTGGGATAAGGCAACGTTGAAAGGTCATTTTACCATACCAGTTTCTTGTATCGTCTTGTAAAAGCTTCAGTGATCTCCTCCCCAATGGTGCCTGTATAATCCCACCTGTGATGTCATCAAAAGGAGCGGCATGGGGCAGAGCCAGACATGAAGGTTAGTGCCACTGAACAACTCCCATGACCCTCAAAGTAGGGGTATTTTTTTCTTCCATTGACCAACGACATAGGGACATTTGTTTACTCCCATTATCCTCAATGCCAAGGCATTTTTTTTTACTCCTATTGATCACAGTTCAGCTCCCAAACAGTGTGATGGACAGTGAACTGGCCCTTTATTTAAAAAAGTTTTGGCTACCATGCTCTGGGCACTGGTCTATGAGTGGCATTATAGTAAATGCAGACCTTGACTAGGTACAATTGTTATCCAATGACAATGGTAAAGTTATCAGAAATATGTTTGTGGAACCGAATGTCTGAGAAAGATACTACAAGTTTTGGAATCATGGTCCTCGTTCCCATTCTCAGATCAGTTAATTATTTAAATTAAGGAGGTCTACTGTGATTACAGCGTACCCACAATTGTTCTATTTGACTAAATTAGGTTATACCAGTTAAAGCATAGGAACTGGATTGTGGCAGCTGAGCAAGACTGAATCTCAGATTTGTTGCACTGATTGTTAATTTCATATTGTAGGTCTTGGTGCACGGTAATATTCAAGGCAATACATGAAAAGATTTTAAGAGTTAAACATTATATTGTCTAGCAGTTACATTTTATTTAATATTTCAAATTCGGTACAAACCTGGCATTCTTATTGGCATCTGCTCTGAGCATTTTCACTGCCACAAGAGTGGGTTGCCCAACACTTTTGTCCAGAATCAAGTCCTTATCAAGAAAGTCTTCCACACCCTCAGCTTCACAAAGATGAACCTATGAATAGCAATCACAAAGTTAAAATACATAAATACATACATAAACATTTGGCCACATTTGGAATATAGTGCTTGAATTTTTAGCTATGTAATGTTTTGTGCTATGCATTGTTTTATATAGTTACATAGTTAGCCAACCTATAGAAGGGAAAAATTAAAAAAAAAAGAAAAATATATACAATCCCATATACACAATCCTATACCCACTGTTGATCCAGAGGAAGGCAAAAAACCCTAGCAAGGTATGATCAAATTTGCTCCAGCAGCGAAAAATACTCCCTCCTGATCCCAGATATCAGATATTCCCTGGATCAACCTTACCTATAAATGTTAATATCCAGTTATATTATGTACATTTGGGAAAGAATCCAGTCTTTTTTTAAAGCAATCTACTGAGCTGTCCTGAACCAGCTCTTGAGGGAATCTATTCCACATTTTTACAGCTATTACTGTAAAAAAGAAGAAACCTTTCCGTATTTGGAGATTAAATCTCCTGTCCTCCAAATGTAGAGTGCCCCTTGTCCTCTGTGATTACCTTAAAGTTAATAACTCAACACCAAGTTCACTATATGGACCACTTATGTATTTGTACATGGTAATCATATCCCCCTTAATCTCCTCTTCTCAAAAGAAAATACATTCAGTTCCTCTCATCTTTCCTCATAGCTGAGCACCTGAATGCCTTTTATCAGTTTGGTTGCTCTTCTTTGCACCTTCTCTAGTTCCCCGATATCCTTTTTGTGAACTGGTGCCCAAAACTAAACTGCATATTCCAGAAGAGGTCTTACTAATGATTTGTACAGGGGCAACATGATATCTCTCTCTCTGGCGTCCATACCTCTCTTAATACAAGAAAGGACTTTGCTCGTTTTGGAAACCGCAGCTTGGCATTGCATGCTATTATCGAGCTTATGATCTACCAAAACCCCCAGATCCTTCTCCGTCATTAACTCCCCCAATTGTACTCCCCCCTAGCATAGGCATGCACAGGGGGTGTGCCAGGTGTGCCTGGGCACACCCTAATCCTGGGGCTGGCAACCTGTCTACCTGTTGATTGCGGGAAGTTGAAAGGTAAACCGCGATCCCTCCTCACCAACCCCCAGAACCTGGGCATCGGGAGTGGGATCGGTACCAATATATGCCACCATTCCACTCCCCCTGTCCCCCTTCTTTCTGCTTCCCTGGTCCCCCTTTGCTCCCCCCTCCCCCCATTGTTTCAGGATGAAGAGTGGGGAAGAGGCTGGTAAATATGTCACACACACATTTGTGTTTGAGCTTTGAGGTGCACACCCTAATGCAATAGGCTGTGCACACCTATGCCCCCTAGTATGTATAATGCATGCATATTCTTAGCCCCAAGTGCATAACTTTACATTTATCAACATTAAACCTCATTTGCCACATAGTTGCCCAATTAAACAATGCATTGCATTTTATGTATTTGTATGTGCATTGTTAGACTAACTAGATTACCCTTAAACTAAGTTCTAATCCTCTACACAAGTCAACATAAAAGTAATATGAAACAGGGAAACACACTTCAAAAGTAATTCACTTTTCTCTGAATGCATTTAGGAGCATGCTGTCTTGTGGCTGCAGTTAACCAGTTGCCGACCGCTGCACGCCGATGTACGTCGGCACAATGGCACGGACAGGCATAAGGGCTTACCTGTACGTCCCTGCCTGCCCGCGGACGGGGGGTCCGATCAGGCCCCCCCCCGGTGCCTGCGGCGGTTTGGATTCTAGTCAGGGGCGATCAGAGGTGAGGGGGAGGCCACTCATTCGTGGCCACCCCCTTGCGATCGCTCCTGGTGAATGAAATGCTTCCTCGGCTTCTGTAATGTAAACAGAAGCGGAGGAAGTGATGTCATCTCTCCTCGAGACGGTCTTTTCGTTCCGGTGCCGAGGAGAGAAGACATCAATGTGAGTTGCACCAACACTACACTAACAGTAAAACACGCAGGCACACTTTTCACCCCCCGTCACCCCCAGTCACCCCCCGATCACCCCCCCTGTACCCCATGTCACAGTAAAACCAATAGCAGTTTTTTTTTTCCTGATTATTGCATGTCAGTTTGTGACAGTTATAAGTGTTAGGGCAGTTAGTGGTAGGCCCCTTTAGGTCTAGGGTACCCCCCTAACCCCCCCTAATAAAGTTTTAACCCCGTGATCACCCCACATCGTCAGTGTCACTAAGTGATCGTTTTTCTGATCGCTGTATTAGTGTCACAGGTGACGCTAGTTAGGGAGGTAAGTATATTCGCCGTCAGCGTTTTATAGCGTCAGGGACCCCTATATACTACCTAATAAAGGTTTTAACCCCCTGATTGCCCCCTAGTTAACCCTTTCACCAGTGATCACCATATAAGTGCTACGGGTGACGCTGGTTAGTTAGTTTGTTTATTATAGTTTTAGGGCACCCGCCGTTTATTACCTAATAAAGGTTTAACCCCCTAATCGCCCGGTGGTGATATAAGTTAAGTTTTTAGGGTCAGATAGGGTCTGCGTCGCCCTAACACCCACGCATGCAGCATACACCTCCCTTAGTGGTATAGTATCTGAACGGATCAATATCTGATCCAATCAGATCTATACTAGCGTCCCCAGCAGTTTAGGGTCCCCAAAAACGCAGTGTTAGCGGGATCCGCCCAGATACCTGCTAGCACCTGCGTTTTGCCCCTCGGCCCAGCCCTGCCCAGCCCACCCAAGTGCAGTATCGATCGATCACTGTCACTTACAAAAGACTAAACACATAACTGCAGTGTTAGCAGAGTCAGGCCTGATCCCTGCGATCACTAACAGTTTTTTGGTAGCGTTTTGAATCAGTCACTAACAGTCAGGAGCTTTTTTATCTGTGAGTCTCACTAGTCTAACACTAAATTTAGAACCCAAAATGGCAAATCAAGTTGTCTGCGTTGATGAGTCCCTGATTAAGTTTTCTGGCCGCTTGTCATTCAAACAGTACCTTCCCAGCAAGCGTGCCAGATACGGGGTCAAGATGTATAAGCTCTGTGACAGGGCCACAGGCTATACATGTAGTTTTATGGTTTACGAGGGAAAAGATAGTCACGTAGAGCTGACAAACTGCCCTGACTACATAGGAAGCGCTGGCAAAATTGTGTGGGACTTGGTGTCACCCTTATTCGGAAAGGGGTATCACTTATATGTGGACAATTATTACACGAGCGTGCCACTTTTTAGTCACCTTTTTGATCATCAGATTGGAGCATGTGGCACCGTGCACCGGGGCTTTCCCCAGCGGCTTGTAGATTCCCGTCTTAGGCTGGGGGAGAGAGCCTGCTTGCAGTGTAATAACTTGCTCGCTATGAAGTGGAGGGATAATAAGAATGTTTTCCCTTCATGCAGACACGACGGTCCAAATTACTACGGCGACTGGTGTTGTGGAGAAACCCCTCTGTGTCCACGAATATAACCTCAATATGGGAGGGGTGGACCTCAACGACCAGTTGTTGGCGCCGTACCTAGTTGCCCATAAGGCCAGACGCTGGTATAAAAAAGTGTCTGTATACTTATTTCAATTGGCTTTGCTGAACGCTCATGTGCTATACAGAGCTTCAGGACAGACTGGATCCTTCCTTAAATTCCAGGAAGAGATCGTCAGAGCCCTTCTGTTTCCAGACGGTGCTCCACCTCACCTTCCCAATCCAAATGCAGTAAGCCGGCTGCATGAGAGGCATTTTCCTTATGTCCTCCCACGTACCCCTACCCAACGAGCCCCCCAAAGAAAATGTCGTGTCTGCAGAAAGCGTGGATATAGGCGTGACACCCGCTATTATTGTTCCTCCTGTCCTGACAATCCTGGTCTTTGCATTGGTGAATGTTTTGAACGCTACCATACACTAGTTGAGTATTAGCGTAGGGTACAGCACTGCACAGACTAAGACACACTTTCACAGGGTCTCCCAAGATGCCATCACATTTTGAGAGACCCGAACCTGGTACCAGTTACAAAAGTTAAAGTTACAAAAAAAAGTGTAAAAAAACAAAAAACACAAAAAAAAAAAAAATAAAACAAAAATAATTGTTGTTTTATTGTTCTCTCTCTCTCTATTCTCTCTCTATTGTTTTGCTCTTTTTCTATTTTGCAATGTTTTATTGTTATTATGTTTTATCATGTTTGCATTTCAGATATGCAATTTTTTTATACTTTACTGTTTACTGTGTTTTATTGTTAACCATTTTTTTTGTTTTCAGGTACGCAATTCAGCTGCAGTGCGGATTTATTTATCTTGACAGCAACAGCGTTTGCTCACACGATACATAAAGCCGTGACTCCAGCGCTGTCGGAGGTGATTTCACCACCACATACTTCAGCATATATGCCGAAGCATGGGGGCAGCAGGGGCGGAGGAGCGATTTGCTCTTACCTTTTGCGGGAGGATGCCCCCATGCTTAGGCATATATATATTTTAGGCACAGGTTGCGTTAAAAAATGTTTTATTTTTTACTATGTTTTTTTTGTATTTGCTTTGCAGGTATGGTAAGTCTTACTATTATACTGTAATGTTATTTTGTTTTATTGTTAACCATCATTTGCTTAGCAGGTACGCCATTCAGTTGCAGCGCGGATTTATTTATCTTGACAGCAACAGCGTTTGCTCCCACGATACATAAAGCCGTGACTCCAGCGCTGTCGGAGGTGATTTCACCACCACAGTTAAAAAAAAGAGCATATATGCCGAAGCATGGGGGCAGCAGGGGTGGAGGAGTGATTTGCTCCTAACTTTTGGGGCAGATGCCCCCATGCTTCGGCATATATAAATGGTGCATGTATGCCCATCATTAGAAGTGGGTGGATGAAGGGAGGTATTCTAATGGTGGGCATACCCACCGATCAATCTCTTTTTTTCATTCAGCCCACAGTCTGCATGAAAAAAAAGATTACAATATATGCCCAACAAGGACCAGCAACGTACTGGTATGTTGCTGAACTTTGAGTGGTTATACCAGAATGATGCCTGCAGGTTTAGTTATCATCTTGATATCATTCTTTTCAGCCGGCAGTTGGCTTTCATGTAAAAGCAATCCTAGCGGCTAATTAGCCTCTAGACTGCTTTTACAAGCAATGGGAGGGAATATCCCCCCCTCCCACCGTCTTCCATGGTTTTCTCTGGCTCTCCTGTCCCAACAGGGAACCCGAGAATGCAGCCAGTGATTCGGCCAGCTGACCAAAGAGCTGATCAGAGACCAGAATGGCTCCAATCATCTCTATGGCCTAAGAAACCGGAAGCTACGAGCATTTCATGACTTAGATTTCGCCGGATGTAATCAGCACCATTGGGAAATTGGGAAAGCATTTTATCACACCAATCTTGGTGTGGTCAGATGCTCTTAGGGCAGAGGAGAGATCTAGGGTCTAATAGACCCCAATTTTTTCAAAAAAGAGTACCTGTCACCAGCTATTGAAATCATAGGGGATATTTACATTCCCTGAGATAACAATAAAAATGATTAAAAAAAAGCAAAAAAAATAATAAAGAAAAAAAAAAGAAAAAAAAAAGCACCCTTGTTCCCCCCTGCTCTCGCGCAAAGGCGAACGCAAGCGTCGGTCTGGCGTCAAATGGAAACAGCAATTGCACCATGCATGTGAGGTATCACCACGAAGGTCAGATCGAGAGAAGTAATTTTAGCAGGAGACCTCCTCTGTAAATCTAAAGTGGTAACCTGTAAAGGCTTTTAAAGGCTTTTAAAAATGTATGTAGTTTGTCGCCACTGTTTGTGTGCAATTTTAAAGCATGTTGTGTTTGGTATCCATATACTCGGCCTAAGATCATCTTTTTTATTTCATCAAACATTTGGGCAATATAGTGTGTTTTAGTGCATTAAAATTAAAAAAAGTGTGTTTTGTCCCAAAAAAATGCATTTGAAAAATCGCTGCGCAAATACTGTGTGAAAAAAAAAATGAAACACCCACCATTTTAATCTGTAGGGCCTTTGCTTTAAAAAAATATATAATGTTTGGGTGTTCAAAGTAATTTTCTTGCAAAAAAAAATATTTTTTGATGTAAACAAAAAGTGTCAGAAAGGGCTTTGTCTTCAAGTGGTTAGAAGAGTGGGTGACGTGTGACATAAGCTTCTAAATGTTGTGCATAAAATGCCAGGACAGTTCAAACCCCCCCCAAATGACCCCATTTTGGAAAGTAGACACCCTAAGCTATTTCCTGAGAGGCATGTCGAGTCCATGGAATATTTTATATTGTGACACAAGTTGCGGGAAAAAGACAATTTTTTTTTTTTTTGCACAAAGTTGTCACTAAATGATATATTGCTCAAACATGCCATGGAAATATGTGAAATTACACCCCAAAATAATTCTGTTGCTTCTCCTGAGTACAGGGATACCACATGTGTGAGACTTTTTGGAAGCCTAGCCGCGTACGGGACCCTGAAAACCAAGCACCGCCTTCAGGCTTTATAAGGGCATACGTTTTTGATTTCACTCCTCACTGCCTACCACAGTTTCTGAGGCCATGGAATGCCCAGGTGGCACAACCCCCCCCCCAAATGACTCCATTTTGGAAAGTAGACACCCCAAGCTATTTGCTGAGAGGTATAGTGAGTATTTTGCAGACCTCACTTTTTGTCACAAAGTTTTGAAAATTGAAAAAATAAAAAAAATAATACATTTCTTCATTTTCAAAAACAAATGAGAGCTGCAAAATACTCACCATGCATCTCAGCAAAAAGCTTGGGGTGTCTACTTTCATTTGGGGGGGTTTTGTGCCACCTGGGCATTCCATGGCCTCCGAAACTGTGATAGGCAGTGAAGAGTGAAATCAAAATTTTACGCCCTTAGAAAGCCTGAAGGCGGTGATTGGTTTTCGGGGCCCCGTATGCAGCTAGGCTCCCAAAAAGTCCCACACATGTAGTATTCCCGTATTCAGGAGAAGGATCAGAAGGTATTTTGGGGTGTAATTCCACATATGCCCATGGCATGTTTGAGCAATATATCATTTAGTGACAACTTTGTGCAAAAAAATAAAATAAAATTTGTCACTTTCCCGCAACTTCAAAATATAAAATATAAAATATTCCATGGACTCAACATGCCTCTCAGCAAATAGCTTGGGGTGTCTAGTTTCCAAAATGGCGTCATTTGGGGGGGTTTGTGCCATCTGGGCATTTTATGGGCTTCAAAACTGTGATAGGTAGTGAGGAGTGAAATCAAAACTTTACGCCCTTAGATATCCTGAAGACGGTGCTTGGTTTTCGGGGTCCCGTACACGGCTAGGCTTCCAAAACGTCCCACACATGTGGTATCCCCATACTCAGGAGAATCAGCAGAATGTATTTTGGGGTGAAATTCCACATATGCCCATGGCCTGTGTGAGCAATATATCATTTAGTGACAACTTTGTGCAAATAAAAAAAAGTAGCCTTCAAAACTGAAAGGCGGTGCTTGGTTTCGGGGTCCCGTACGAGGCTAGGCTCCCAAAAAGTCCCACACATGTGGTATCTCCGTACTCAGGAGAAGCAGCAGAATGTATTTTGGGGTGTAATTTCACATATAACCATGGCATGTGTGAGCAATATATTATTTAGTGACAACTTTTAGTAAAATGTATTTATTTATTTTTTTTTTCATTATTCAATCACTTGGGACAAAAAAAATTAATATTTTATGGGCTCAACATGTCTCTCAGCAATTTCCTTGGGGTGTCTACTTTCCAAAATGGGGTCATTTGGGGGGGGGGGGGTTGTATGTACTGCCCTGCCATTTTAGCACCTCAAGAAATGACATAGGCAGTCATAAACTAAAAGCCGTGTAAATTCCAGAAAATGTACCCTAGTTTGTAGACGCTATAACTTTTGCGCAAACCAATAAATATACGCTTATTGACATTTTTTTTTACCAAAGACATGTGGCCGAATACATTTTGGCCTAAATGTATGACTAAAATTGAGTTTATTGGATTTTTTTTATAACAAAAATTAGAAAATATCCTTTTTTTTACAAAATTTTTGGTCTTTTTTCGTTTATAGCGCAAAAAATAAAAACCGCAGTGGTGATCAAATACCATCAAAAGAAAGCTCTATTTGTGGGAAGAAAAGGACACAAATTTTGTTTGGGTACAGCATTGCATGACCGCGCAATTAGCAGTTAAAGCGACGCAGTGCCAAATTGTAAAAAGTGCTCTAATCAGGAAGGGGGTAAATCCTTCCGGGGCTGAAGTGGTTAATAAAGTGGATGTAAACCCAATGTCATCCTTTCTAAACTACTGCCATAGGGGTTATCTATAAGGATATACACGCCTCCTGCATGTATCTTTACCTGTCAAATGTCTCTCCTCTGTCTGTTATTAGACCCGAAAAACTGCAGATTCTGTGGGTGGGTCTGTTGTCTGGAGCTCGGTGGGTGGAGTCGTGATGTCAGTAGACTCCCCGCCCACCTCTACACTCCCCTGTGTATTTCTAACACTGAACTTCTGCTATGATCTCTAACATCCAGTGAAAAGAAAGGAAAGTAAGCACATGACTTCAGCATGCTAAATCATGCTGAGGTGTGGAACAGCCAATCCTTGCAGAGCTGATGAAGAAAGGCGTGGGGGAGGGAATTAAAAAATACTGCATGTGTCTTAGGCTGTCACGCACAGCAAGGGGGAGGATTTGACAAAGTTTTTCTCACTTTGTCAAGATTTTTCTCACTGAACAATAAAAGAGGATTGCTCAGAGATGGATTAACTCTGTGTGACAAGACTGGGCTCAAATGATAGGAAATCTTATACTCTACAGTATGATATAATTTTTTTTTTTTTTTTTCGGGTTTACATCCACTTTAAGTTTCTGAATCTGATGCCATGTACACAGGGTTTTAGAGTTGTGTGTGTATCCATTTTATAGGTTTGAAAGTTAAAATGAATGCGAAGGTGAAACATTTTTTTTACTTTTGGATATAGTAGGGAAGGGTTAGATCTTATTGCAAATTGTTTTTTTTCTAGTCTGTGTCTCCGCCTGGGATATTTATTCCTTGTTTTGTCCTGCTGAACATTATCACAGAGACAGAAAAAAAGGGCAAATCCTAAGTTACAGTTAAGTTGCTGAAACTGATGCCATGTACACAGGGCCTTAAAGTTGTGAGGGTATCCATTTTCTAGGTTTGAGATTTAAAACGTATGCAAAGGTGAAACAGTTTTTTAATTTTTTTTTGTGTTTGCTTTGGATATAATAGGGAAAGGTTAGATCTTATTCAAAGTTGTTTTTTTTTATGGTCTGTGTCTCCGCCTGGGATATTCCTCCCCTGTTTTGTCCTTATGAACATTGTCACAGAGACAAAAAATAAGGGAAATCCTACATTGCAGAGTTGTCATGAGACCAATAAGGCTACTTTCACACTGAGGCACTTTACAGGCGATACAGTGCTAAAAATAGCGCCTGCATTGCGCCTGTAAAGAGCCTCTCCTGTCACTCCAGTGTGAAAACCCGAGTGCTTTTACGTTGGAGCGGTGCGCTTGCAGGATGGTAAAAAAAGTCTTGCAAGTGGCATCTTTGCAGCGCCCATGCCCATTGAAATCAATGGGGCAGCGACGCCAAACTGCTTTGCGGCATTTTTAACCCCTTTTTCGGGGTTAAAACCACCCCGCTAGCGGACGAATAGCACTGCTAAAACGATGGTAAAGCGGCGATAAAAATAGCGCCACTTTACCGCTGACGTCCGCCCGCCCCAGTATGGAAGTAGCCTAATGCCGCGTACACACGAGTGGACTTTACAGCAGACTTGGTCCGGTGGACCAGAGTCCGCTGGACAATCCGTTCGTGTGTAGGCTCCCGCAGACTTTTTTTCCCAGAAGTCAGAGGGACCTAGAAATGAAACATGTTTCAAATCTCTCCGTCGTAACTTCGCCGGACTCAGTTCCTGGCGGAAAGCCCGTTCGTCTTTAGGCTGGTCCGACGGACCAGATACGACGCAAGGGCAGGGTACTGCATCTCACACTCGCTGCAATAGGTACAAACAATTTTCCTATTGCAGTGAGCGCGGGGCATACCAGGCCCTTTTAGGTCTGGTATGGATATTAAGGGGAACCCCCTACGCTGAAAAATCGGCATGGGGTCCCCCCAAAATCCATACCAGACCCCGATCCGAGCACGCAGCCCAGCCGGTCAGGAAAAGGGGTGGGGATGAGCGAGCGCCCCTCCTCCTGAACCGTACCAGGCCGCATGCCCTCAACATGGGGGGTGGGTGCTTTGGGGGTGGGGGTGCCCTGCGGCCCCCCCCACCCCAAAGCACCTTGTCCCCATGTTGATGAGGACAAGGGCTTCTTCCCAACAACCCTGGCCGTTGGTTTTCGGGGTCTGCGGGCGGGGGCTTATCGGAATCCGGGAGCCCCCTTTAATAAGAGGGCCCCCAGATCCCGGCCCCCCACCCTATGTGAATGAGTATGGGGTACATGGTACCCCTACCCATTCCCCTAGGGAAAAAGTGTCAATAAAAAAAACACACTACGCAGGTTTTTAAAGTAATTTATTAGACAGCTCCGGGGGCCTTCTTCTGGCTTTGGGGATCTTCTTCCGACTTTGGGGGTGTCTCCAGTTCTTCTCCGCTGTCTCAGGCCTCTTCTCCCGTTGATTGACCTCTTCTCTGCGCTCTCCGGGTCTTCCGCCCGGCTCCTCCTCTATCTTCTGCTCTTTTGCCGCTCTTTTGCTAGCGGTGGCCCGGTCTTCTGCCTTCTGCCTTCTTGTCTTCCTCCCTCTTCTCTTTTTGCGATGTTGACACGACGCTCTCTCTGGCTGCAATGCTCCCTGAGCGCTCTGATGTGACTTATATCGGCGGGGACCCTGCCCCCTTATGCCGTTACAGTTTCTGGGCATGCTGGGACTGAGACGTTTTTGGGGGGCGTGGTCAACATCACCCGGTGATCCCGCCCTCCTATGCCGTCACAGTCCCAGCATGCCCAGGGACTGTGACGGCATAAGGGGGCGGGGTCACCGCCTATATAAGTCACATCGGAGCGCTCAGAGAGCATTCCAGCCAGAGAGAGCATCGTGTCAACATCGCAAGAAGAAAAGAGGGAGGAAGACAAGAAGGCAGAAGACCGGGCCACCGCTAGCAAAAGAGCGGCAAAAGAGCAGAAGATAGCAGAGGAGCCCGGCAGAAGACCCGGAGAACACGGAGAAGAGGTCAAACAATGGGAGAAGAGGCCTGAGACAGCGGAGAAGAACCGGAGAGACCCCCGAAGTCAGAAGAAGACCCCCGAAGCCGGAAAAAGACCCCCAGAGTTGTCTAATAAATTACTTTAAAAACCTGCGTAGTGTGTTTTTTTTATTGACACTTTTTCCCTAGGTGAATGGGTAGGGGTACCATGTACCCCATACTCATTCACATAGGGTTTGGAGCCGGGATCTGGGGGCCCTCTTATTAAAGGAGGCTCCCGGATTCCGATAAGCCCCCCCGCAGACCCCGACAACCAACGGCCAGGGTTGTCGGGAAGAGGCCCTTGTCCTCATCAACATGGGGACAAGGTGCTTTGGGGTGGGGGGGCCGCAGGGCGCCCCCTCCCCCAAAGCACCCACCCCCCATGTTGAGGGCATGCGGGCTGGAACGGTTCAGGAGGGGGGGCGCTCGCTCATCCCCATCCCTTTTCCTGACCGGCCGGGCTGCGTGCTCGGATCGGGGTCTGGTATGGATTTTGGGGGGACCCCACACCGATTTTTCGGCATAGGGGTTCCCCTTAACATCCATACCAGACCTAAGGGCCTGGTATGCCCAGCGACGGGGCTCGCAAGATGCCAATCTCGCCATTAAAAGCGGCGAGATTGACTTCCTTATCTAGTCCCGTCGTAACCGAGTCACATTCAAAATGAACGGACTTTAGTCCATGTGTGGGCAAGTCCGTTCATTCTGAAAGTCCGCCATAACTCCTGCGAAAGTCCGTCGGGAAGACTGGCGGACCTAGTCTGCCGGAAAGTCCGGTCGTGTGTAGGCAAGTCCGTCCGTTCAGAAAGTCCGGCGGTAGTCTGGCGGGAAGAATGTCGGACCTAGTTTCCCAGAAAGTCCGGTCGTATGTACGCGGCATAAGTGATGGATAAATCTTCTAATGGGGACATATCTTTTGATGCAAACTCTCTAAGATTGGGATTCCAGTCACTTCCTGTTGGGTCAAGACAGAAAGTGATGGGAAATGCCCCTTGCAGACAGAGACAGCAAAAATAACCTGATAGGGGTTTTAACCTTTTCCTACTCTATCCAAATCTAAAAAGAAAATTGTGGGCTATATACACTTTACTTAGACAGGGTTTTTTTTTTTTTCAAGGCAGATAGTCAATCACAAACCTCTGGAGGGTCTTATATTTTTGCAAAACGATATTAATGTCCTGACCTTGCTAAGTTTCCAAATCTTATCCCCCCCAATGGAAAATAAGTGTTCTGTCGGAAACAGAATCCAGCATAGCAGGTGGTAAGAGCACCTAAAAACCTCAAAATTGTCCACAGCAAGTCAAGGAAAGATTAATCTCTGTTATAATTAATTATTACTAAATAATTGATTTTCAGCCACCTCTTCCTCATACAGACATTAAGATTCAGTATCACCAGGCTGAATTCAGGAGTGTGTTTTTGCAAAATATGGGACCCTTAGGTTTTCCAGGAGGCTGCAAGTAGCTGCATGATGTCACCAATGCTATAGGGATAAGGCCAGAAGCCAGACCCGTGTCATCTTTTACTTTAAGAATCCTTTTTTTGTTTTTAGCTGGTAATTTTACATAGGGGGTTGAATGTCTAATAAATAGACATACATTTTAGTGCAAGGACTGTTTTAACACTATACTAAAGGAAATACACATTCTAATAATTAAAACAAGCAGTTTAAAAGATACCCTATTTTCCTAATATATATATATATACAGTTGTGCTCATAAGTTTACATACCCTGGCAGAATTTATGATTTCTTGGCCACTTTTTAGAGAATATGAATGATAGCACAAAAACTTTTCTTTCACTCATGGTTAGTGTTTGGCTGAAACCATTTATTATCAATCAACTGTGTTTACTCTTTTTAAATCATAATTACAACAGAAACTTCCCAACTGACCCTGATCAAAAGTCTACATACCCCAGTTCTTAATACTGTGTATTGCCTCCTTTATCATCAATGACAGCTTGAAGTCTTTTGTGGTATTTTTGGATGAGGCTCTTTATCTTCTCAGATAGTAAAGCTGCCCATTTCTCTTGGCAAAAAGCCTCCAGTTCCTGTAAATTCTTGGGCTGTCTTGCATGAACTGCACGTTTGAGATCTCCCCAGAGTGGCTCAATGATATTGAGGTCAGGAGACTGAGATGGCCACTCTGGAGCCTTCACTTTAATCTGCTGTAGCCAATGACAGGTCGACTTGGCCTTGTGTTTTGGATCATTGTCATGTTGGAATGTCCAAGTACGTCCCATGCGCAGCTTCCTGGCTGATGAATGCAAATGTTCCTCCAGTATATTTTGATAACATACTCCATTCATCTTGCCATCAATTTTGACCAAATTTCCTGTGCCTTTGTAGCTCACACATCCCCAAAACATCAGTGATTCACCTCCTTGTTTCCCAGTAGGAATGGTGTACCTTTCATCATAGGCCTTGTTGACTCCTCTCCGAATGTAGCGTTTATGGTTGTGGCCAAAAAGCTCAATTTTGGTCTCATCACTCCATATGATTTTGTGCCAGAAGGTTTGAGGCTTGTCTCTGTGCTGTTCGGTGTATTGTAAGTGGGATACTTTGTGGCATTTGCGTAGTAATGTATTGTGCATCTTGAAACAGCCACACCACATGTTTTCAGAGTCCTGTATTTCACCTGAAGTTATTTGTGGGTTTTTCTTTGTATCCTGAACAATTTTCCTGGCCGTTGTGGCTGAAATTCCAGTTGGTCTACCGGACCGTGGTTTGGTTCCAACAGATCCCCTCATTTTCCACTTCTTGATTAGAGTTTGAACACTGCTGATTGGCATTCTCAATTCCTTGGATATCTTTTTATATCCCTTTCCTGTTTTATACAGTTCAACTACCTTTTCCCGCAGATTCTTTGACAATTCTTTTGTTTTCCCCATGACTCAGAATCCAGAAATGTCAGTGCAGCACTGGATGAAAGATGCAAGGGTCTGTCAGGAGTCCAGAAACTCATTGACCTTTTATACACACACACTAATTACAAGCAAACAGATCACAGGTGAGGATGGCTACCTTTAATAGCCATTCAAACCCCTTTGTGTCAACTTGTGTGCATGTTATCAGGCCAAAATCACCAGGGTATGTAAACTTTTGATCAGGGTCATTTGGGTAGTTTCTGTCGTTATTATGATTTAAAAAGAGTAAACACAGTTGATTGATAATAAATGGCTTCAGCCAAACACTAATCATGAGTGAAAGAAATGTTTTTGTGATATCATTCATATTCTCTGAAAAATGGCCAAGAAATCATAACTTCTGCCAGTGTATATAAACCTATGAGCACACAAATGCATATATATGCACCGTGTATTTGTTTGTAATTGTTTTAGTATGTGCATTGTATAAAATTGTAATGCTTTTTTTTTTTATCTGACTGACTGAATATAATTATTAGCATGTGCTCCTCATAACATGCAGTGAGGTATATGCAGTTTATATGCAAAGGGAACATAATTATTGAGCTAAACTATTTAAGTCTGCCTATAAACATGGACATACTTACTGACCTCACCAAACTGACCCTCCCCAAGTTTCTCTTTGAAGGTTAAATGTTTCCTTGGAAATTCCTCCACTGCTACTTCTTTACCAGACAGGAGGTCCATTGTGATTGCTGGGACTGAGTAGGTGTTGCCACCTGTCACCCCTTGTAAATTAACTATATCTGCCTCAGCGTAGTGTGGGACTCCTTCGGCATTAGTGGGCAGTGGTAGTTTGCCAGCAGAACTTCCTGTATGGTGGAAAAAAAAACATTTTTTTAAGTTAAGTCATATAAAAACTTTTAGATTTGTAGTGTAAAGTTTAAATGCTTGTACAGCTTATGATTACACTCGTCATGAATAAAAATACAGTATGTCCCTTCATGTATAGTATATTTATTCTTCTTGCTTCCAGGTCAATTTGCAGCATTTCAAAGAGATAGTGTTTGAAATGTAGGATCTATTTTCCCTGTAATAATTATGCGTAACTGGCATGAGTGTAGACATTTACAATTACGGGGCAATGCTAGAAATTCTGGAAGGATATCAAAACTATGGTTATCCAAGGACAAATATGCTGTTTTTTTTACTCTTTGCAGAATTAACTGAGCAAAAAATTGCTATAGTTTCTTTGCCTGAGATGTTTATTTCAACATACAGTATTAGGAATTTTGTTTACACAAGGAGGGGTATTGATTATCAAATTTGGAATTTATGAGGATAATGTACTGACAAATTTCATCCTTTGTAGCTCAAAAGACTCATTTGAGTTTTCACTGTATAACTCTTAAATGTAATGTTGAAACTGTATCCTATATACAGTGGGGACGGAAAGTATTCAGACCCCCTTACATTTTTCACTCTTTGTTTTATTGCAGCCATTTGCTAAAATTATTTAAGTTCATTTTTTTCCTCATTAATGTACACACAGCACCCCATATTGACAGAAAAACACAGAATTGTTGACATTTTTTCAGATTTATTAAAAAAGAAAAACTGAAATATCACATGGTCCTAAGTATTCAGACCCTTTGCTCAGTATTTAGTAGAAGCACCCTTTTGATCTAATACAGCCATGAGTCTTTTTGGGAAAGATGCAACAAGTTTTTCACACCTGGATTTGGGGATCCTCTGCCATTCCTCCTTGCAGATCCTCTCCAATTCTGTCAGGTTGGATGGTAAATGTTGGTGGACAGCCATTTTTAGGTCTCTCCAGAGATTTTCAATTGGGTTTAAATCAGGGTTCTGGCTGGGCCATTCAAGAACAGTCACGGAGTTGTTGTGAAGCCACTCCTTCGTTATTTTAGCTGTGTGCTTAGAGCCATTGTTTTGTTGGAAGTGTAATGGAAATTTGTAAGTTCTGTATATAATTGTATTCTATTTTGTATGTATTGCACATTGCCCTCACTGTGCACACAGCACTAATAATGTTTTCAGTAAATGTTTACATTCTTTTGAGTCCTGATTAGAATAAGCCTGCCTATGTAACGCCCCTTGTTACCATAAACGTACAATTGTAATATTAATGTGATACCTACGTAATCATGTGCATAAAATACCTTCAATTGCGTCATAATAGAGCAGAACAGTAATTTGGAAAGATGCTGAGCGTATCTTTTGTGTCTGTTCCCTACTGCAGTAGTTATTATTAATTTGGAACCACTAATCAATATGAGGATAGGAGTTGCCTATCATCAATTTAACCGAGTCAGCATGGCGAGCTTTGCCTTAGGAGGGGATTCCAGGTGACCCTGAGTATCCGAAACGAGGAGCTTGAGACGATCCGGGAATTTCTGATAATCAGCCGGCTGAGGTAAGCCTTTTGCTTACATTTGAGTTATCAGACTTCCTTGATCGGTAAGGCATTTTCGGGACAAAGGGTACCTATTTTACTCCCCTTAATCGAACTGTATTGATTGGTGGTTATATGTTATGTCGTCCCTGTCTATTGTCCATTGGAGTGTTATAGAGAAGAAAGGGAAGAATAGTGCTGTTCACAGGTATATGTAGTAAATCTGCTAGATAAAGTAGTTTAGAGGCAAGAGGGTATAGGCACAAGTAGAGAAGAGAGAAGACTGGCCAGTCATTATGGGCATTGAATTAAGTAAGGGAATGAAGGGTAAGAGACCCTCAAAAATGCCCAGTGCAAGAGGAGCGCTATATATAAACCAAAGGTGCGGTTCCGCCTATACTGAGCCCCTAGATTAATGGTTAGAGTGGACATGGATCCACAATGGGTAACTGGGTTACCAAAGTCCACAGGGACTAAGAATCATGCCGAGTAAACAGCTAGAGAAACAGCTATCTATGTGAGCAGGATGGATCAAAGGTGACAATTAACACTAGACAGAAAGGGACTTTCATGTGAAGTTGTGGGATGAATTTGGGGTCAGGCACTACAACTATTAGAGTCAGAAACAGAGAAATGAGAGTTAAAACAGAATACTTTATATGTTGTCAGAGAGAGAAGATGGGATGAGCACTTTGGCTGCCCGTCTGATCATAGAAGCTAGATATAAAAGATTATTGAACAAAATAAAGAAAGCAGAATTTAGGCAGGAAAATATTAATGAGAGTTAAAAGAAAGTGAGAGAATGATATGCATGTGTTGTGTACAAATGGGAAAAAGTAAAAGATTTTAGAGAGATATTGGTGTATGTGTGTGTGAATGCTGGAACCTTTAGTTCTATTGCTTGTGTGTGTCATGTACGCAGATGTGACCCCCTCCTTTGTGCTCTCCTGAAAGAATGTCCCTGAGAGGTCAGTGATAAGCTGGAAGGACACCATACCAATTCCAGTTTTTTAGACAAAACATGTGCCAGGTTAACTAATCTAATGGTAAACAATGTGATCACAATTATTTTGAATCTGTTTTCCAAACATGGTAAAATGAAGGTTACATTTAACCGTGTATTACACAAATTGAATATCCTTTGATAGTGGAAACAGTGCATTTAAAAAAGGGAAATTAAGTAAAATTAAGTAATAATGAGTATTCATTTCTAATATGAGTTTAACAATTTTATTAATAATATAGATATATTGAAACTGGTTTAGACAACCTTTGGTTGGAAATGAAATTCAGGTTAATGGGGAAATTTGTAATGAATGAGATTAATTTAGATTAAGATAACAATTTTGTAATTTTACATTTATACAATAAGCCCTTATTGAGAGAAAAAAAAGATTAAGATGAGGTTGTTATTTTGAATAAAGCTGCCATAATATTTAACAAAGCCAAGATGGATGGGATACATAAGAAGTTCTTCTACAAAAATGAAATTTTAAGGTTTTTGATAATAACTTGATGTGCGGTCCATGATGTAAGAGTAATAATAAATACAATTTAAATATAACAGACCCATCACATCAAGTCCACACACCCTGTTAGGATAGATACCACCTGCAGCCAGTTGTTTTATAGTTTTTGATGCTTGCTGGTCCATCATACAGATTGTTGATCCTTTTGTTTTATTTATTTTTATTTTTGAAATCCAAAGCAAAATGTGTGGATTGTGAAATGATGTGCCCCTTTTCCTTGTAAGTGCAGTGGTATAAGCAGAAGAATATTTTGGATTTATGGGCATCTCTGCATGACCGCAGGGTATTGTTATCATTTATTATAATATTGCCAGGAAAAAGTTGTCTTTTGAAACATGAAACTGGAGTTCTTACACAAATAGCATGATAGAAAACAAGCCATTGTAATATATTTAAGGAAGCTGGACCCAGTAATGAAGGGTTCATCCCGATATATCAGAGATGTAGCTTTTATGCAAAGGTGCTATTAGACAAAGTTAGATATTGTTTTGGTCAATGGTTCCACATTCTGTGCAGCAAATATACAGATAACTAAATGTTTGTCTAATGAAAGGTTCAAAATATGAGTTTATTTATGTACAAATCTAACAATGAAAAATGTGTACATTTGAATCTAGCCACCTTATTGCCTCTATTGGAGGAGGCTGGAGACAAAGGAAGACACGTGTGTTAAATTGATGTGGGAATCAGCTGCTGTGAGCCCAGTGCAGGACACACTCCCTGAAGACCCAGATATTACATTTTTTGTAGATTTGAGTATGCAGTTTATCACCCAGAAGGATACTCTGTATTCAAAGTCATTGGATCCTTTTTCCCCAGCTCAAGAAGCATAGCTTCATGTTTTAGCAAAGCCTGTGAGCTATAAAAAGATTGTATATTTATATAGATAGTCGAGATATAGAGAGCTTTTGGTTCCATTTAAAGGGCCAGAAGTTTGTTTTTACTTCGGCAGGTAAACCAACCAAGCATGCCAAGTTAATTTGATCGGCTGTTTTCAGCCTTTCAGGTTCTTGCTGAGGTAGCCATATTAACTTTCACACATGGAAGCAGACCAGGTGACTAAGGATGCTGCATTTACAGCCCCGGACACTTGATGGGTCTGTGCAGTTTACAGAGTCCACCCTAGTTCTGGCCCAGTATAGCTGGGATTAATAATTCAACTTTAAGGACCCCAGAACGAGAAGAAGAAGTGGTCCACAGGGGGCAACTTCTTATGAAACAGGACTTTGGAAAAGGTGATCATTTATGTCTGCCAGCCACTCTTTTCCCTCCAGCTTGACACATGGACCGTGTCATCAGTCACAAGAAGTTATGGCTGCCTTAGTAAATGAGCGTGGGATAGAGCCAGGGTTCTCCACAGTTGTTTTTATAACATACCACTTCTTCTTTTACCTGTTACCAAAGGTGTTACCAAAAGCTGAACATCCCTTCCAGAGATTACAAAAAAATATATCCAGATGCCCACGTTAGGATCTTACAAGTATGCATTTTGTCTGTATGGACATGTTTTTTGGATGTCCAGTGGCAAATGCTACTGCAAAGGCCACAGTAAAAAGTGTTATCAGAAGTAGTTTGTAAATATAGAGTGCAGAAAGTACAGAGAGTAACAAAAGAAATAATTTTTTATAGGAGAGTCCTTACTAGTTTTGAGGTTTTATTTTTACACCCCCTACTGGCTACAATGTATCGGACAAAGTAGAGTAAGAAACTAGAAAACTTTTGCCTGAATGTTTTCTTATATTTTATGAAGCCTCTAAGGGGGATGTTGAACTCTCTCCCTATGGGATTTTGTTTGGGAGTGTGTTACTCACTTGCTTATATTTTGTCTCAGCAGCTGAAGTCCTCCATTCAGATCTCACAGAGAATGTTGCTGATCTTTTAAGGTTTTTTGACAAACTCATTTATGTGTTTTCTCCCCAATTCCAGATCCTAAAAGTTTGGAAGGATCTAAAACTAAAGCCAGGTGACTTGTGGATTGTTAAGAGACATTTATATATAAGGAAAAGTTTGGAGACTCAATACAGCATATATTTCATGTACAGTTTTTGCAAAACTTGAAGGAAAAGTCACCTGGATCCACACCAGACACTACAAAAATGACTACATTAAAGAAATCTCTGTTTGATTTGTTTCCCTCTTGTGATCACAGTCTAGGGTACTTTTTGATTCAATTACTTTAATTGTAAGGGATATATATATTTGAAAAGTAGTTTAGCCATGTTGAAGTCATATTTTGTCTTTTGTACGTTTTCCATTTTATGTAGAATTGTCTGTGTTTACATATGCTGATAAGTCAGCATGCCCACAATTCAGCTAGAAGGCCATTCTGGCCACAGGAGTGTACAGCCAGTACTCTGTAAATATGTCTTATCAATCATTTGTTTTTCACAATGAAAAGTCATTTGGTAATGAAAAAAGTTGCTCAGCTATTATTTCCTCCACAATGGAGTTTTTTGCCTCTTTGGCCAGGACTACCTCCACCTAAGTGTGTGGAGGTTCCAGGTTGAAGGTTATAGCAGGTATGGTTAGTGATCAAAATATTGATCAAAAGAGGGGAGACTGTAATGGAAATTTGTAAGTTCTGTATATAATTGTATTCTATTTTGTATGTATTGCACATTGCCCTCACTGTGCACACAGCACTAATAATGTTTTCAGTAAATGTTTACATTCTTTTGAGTCCTGATTAGAATAAGCCTGCCTATGTAACGCCCCTTGTTACCATAAACGTACAATTGTAATATTAATGTGATACCTACGTAATCATGTGCATAAAAAACCTTCAACTGCGTCATAATAGAGCAGAACAGTAATTTGGAAAGATGCTGAGCGTATCTTTTGTGTCTGTTCCCTACTGCAGTAGATATTATTAATTTGGAACCACTAATCAATATGAGGATAGGAGTTGCCTATCATCACTTTAACCGAGTCAGAAGGTAAACCTTCGGCCCAGTCTGAGGTCCTGAGCACTCTGGAGAAGGTTTTCGTCCAGGATATCCCTGTACTTGGCCGCATTCATCTTTCCCTCAATTGCAACCAGTCGTCCTGTCCCTGCAGCTGAAAAACATCCCCACAGCATGATGCTGCCACCACCATGCTTCACTGTTGGGGCTGTATTGGACAGGTGATGAGCAGTGCCTGGTTTTCTCCACCCATACCGCTTAGAATTAAGGCCAAGAAAAAGTTCTATCTTGGTCTCATCAGACCAGAGAATCTTATTTCTCACCATCTTGGAGTCCTTCAGGTGTTTTTTAGCAAACTCCATGCAGGCTTTCATGTGTCTTGCACTGAGGAGAGGCTTCCGTCGGGCCACTCTGCCATAAAGCCCCGACTGGTGGAGGGCTGCAGTGATGGTTGACTTTCTACAACTTTCTCCCATCTCCCGACTGCATCTCTGGAGCTCAGCCACAGTGATCTTTGGGTTCTTCTTTACCTCTCTCACCAAGGCTCTTCTCCCCCGATAGCTCAGTCTGGCCGGACGGCCAGCTCTAGGAAGGGTTCTGGTCATCCCAAATGTCTTCCATTTAAGGATTATGGAGGCCACTGTGCTCTTAGGAACCTTAAGTGCAGCAGATTTTTTTTGTAACTTTGGCCAGATCTGTGCCTTGCCACATTTCTGTCTCTGAGCTCTTCAGGCAGTTCCTTTGCCCTCATGATTCTCATTTGCTCTGACATGCACTGTGAGCTGTAAGGTCTTATATAGACAGGTGTGTGGCTTTCTTAATCAAGTCCAATCAGTATAATCAAACACAGCTGGACTCAAATGAAGGTGCAGAACCATCTCAAGGATGATCAGAAGAAATGGACAGCACCTGAGTTAAATATATGAGTGTCACAGCAAAGGGTCTCAATACTTAGGACCATGTGATATTTCAGTTTTTCTTTTTTAATAAATCTGCAAAAATGTCAACAATTCTGTGTTTTTATGCCAATATGGGGTGCTGTGTGTACATTAATGAGGAAAAAAAATGAACTTAAAAGATTTTAGCAAATGGCTGCAATATAACAAAGAGTGAAAAATGTAAGGGGGTCTGAATACTTTCTGTCCCCACTGTATATATACAATAAGGTTTTTCAGTTGCGCTAAAACCTGTAGACCGATGTTGAGCAATAGAAAGTTTTCCTACTTTTTTGTTTTTGAGATGCAAAAGAAATGCTTGTATACAGAAAAACCCCAACACCCAAATATGACAAGAACAATGCGGTATATGCAATCAAATGCAGTAAATGTACAGACCTATTAACTGAAAACAACAGACTCAGACTAAACAAAGTATTGCTAATTCCTCACGTCAAGACTTAGCAGTGTACGTACACCTAAAGGTGTAGAGCACACTGTTTTGAGGACAGCAAGGCTTGCTTTTAGCACAATGAAGACTGATGGACCAAAATAAACGTGAAGAAAAATATCTATGTCAAATTAGCTGTTCTTAAAGAGAGGTGGATGCGTTCAACACCTACTATCGGCACCTTGCCATTCTGCTCTAATATATTAAAAACCCAGCAGTTTCATACTTCCATTTTTTTAACAGGAAACACTTGCCTCAGTGAATTGTTGTGAGTTGCAGCGTTAAAGACCAACTTCAGTCAAAAAATCTTTTTTTAAGTTTGGATAGAAAGGAAAGGATTGGAATCTTTGTCAGTTTTTATTGCTGCCCTTGACCTGCACTGGGGAGACTACCCCTTCATTCTTGACTAAATGACACAAGGCCAAAGGGTGTCACCTGAGCAGAAAGAGCCACAGAAAACGAAGCAAAACAGATGTTTAACCCTTTCACATATTACTTAAAAAGGGTGTTTTGTTTGCACTCTTTGATTTCATTGAAATAATTCCCATTACTTCCTTTCCCCATGACTTCATGTGACTTTGGCAAGAAGTGAGGAAGACACAGCAATAAAAAAATCTAACTGTGGTTCGAAATCTTCCTCTCTCTTTCCAAAATGACAAAAACTTTGGAGAGGAATTAAGCTTCAACAATAATTCAAACCTTGAAATATTGCAAGAAAACTCATCTTGTGTGCACATGGCCAGATTGGCGATTGGGCACAGTAGGCAAGTGCCTAGTGGTGCTATTGCTATAGTGTTTCCTGAACTCAAGAGGACCCACCATATGGTGGTAAAATAATTGTTCACAATTTCGGCATGTATAAATCAGACACCAGTCATCAATCTGAGCCCACCCTTGGTCCTACAAGACTGAGCTGAATGCAGACTTTAGGAGCAGTTTTGCTATCCGTGCCAAGATAAGGAGAATGAGGTAGCCTCAGGCCCCAAGCTCACCACAATACACAAATTATTGTTTTCAGTAATTCAAATGATTAGCTTCCCCTGCTACGGATGCACAGAGAAACAATATTCTTAGTAAAATATAAGTAAAACTGATAGAGCATCATCCAGCAACAACGAGAAAGGCTAGTGAACTGAGTGCGATCAGTGATCTTTGACTCATTTGGCTCTTTGGGTCATTTAGGGATCAATGAAGTCAAGTTCCACTAATATCCTATTACTAATTGCAGAGAACTGAGAGGAGGGTGACTGTAGAAAACTGCTGGTAACTTATTTGCTGAAACAAGAAGGTGTTCACTAGGGATGAGCTTTGAGTTTGAGTCGAACCCATGTTCGCCTCGAACATCGCATGTTCGACCATTCGTCAAATTGCGAACGATATGGGCCGCTCGCGCCAAATTCGAGTGGCGCGTCACGGCCCATAATTCACTGTGGCATCGCAGTGCATTGCTGGCTGATGATTGGCCAAGCATGCACTATGACCCGCATGCTTGGCCGATCACAGCGCCGTCTGTACAGAGAGCCGTAATTGGCCAAAGCCAGGGTGGGTTTGGCCAATTATGGCTCAGGGGGTTTAGTACACACCCCACACTATATAAGGCCGCCTGCACATTGGCCCTGTGTAGTGTGTTCCGAGAGAGTGTGTTTGAGAGAGAGATAAAGAGAGAGACAGTGTCATTTGATTTAAGTTAGATAGAGTAGGCAGGCGAGTCAGTTAGCTGCACTTACAGTGTATTGTGTATATATATGCATCCCAGGTGTTGTGTGTGTGTATATATATATATATATATATATATATATATATATATACATACACTGTATTCAGTTTAGCTAGATCCGTTCCTGTTATTCTCTTACTACTGACAGGCAGGCAGGTGTTTTTACAGTATTTACAGCTACCTGAAGAAAATTGCTGGTGTTCTTCTGATCCTAGTAGTCCTATTAGCTACAGTATTTACAGTTAGTGTAGTGCGTCCTCTGCACAGTGTGCACCTAAAGCTACCTGAAGAAAATTGGTGGTGTTCTTCTGATCCTATTAGTACCGCAGGCAGTTGCAGTATTTACAGTTAGTGTAGTGCGTCCTCTGCACAGTGTGCACCTAAAGCTACCTGAAGAAAATTGGTGATGTTCTTCTGATCCTATTAGTACAGCAGGCAGCTGCAGTATTTACAGTTAGTGTAGTGTGTCCTCTGCACAGTGTGCACCTAAAGCTACCTGAAGAAAATTGGTGGTGTTCTTCTGATCCTATTAGTACCGCAGACAGCTGCAGTATTTACAGTTAATGTAGTGCGTCCTCTGCACAGTGTGCACGTAAAGCTACCTGAGGACAATTGCTGTTGTTCTGATCCTATTAATACTACAGGCAGGCAGCTGCAGTATTTACAGTTAGTGTAGTGCATCCTCTGCACAGTGTGCACCTAAAGCTACCTGAAGATAATTGCTGTTGTTCTGATCCTATTAGTACCACAGGCAAGCAGCTGCAGTATTTACAGTTAGTGTAGTGCATCCTCTGTACAGTGTGCACCTAAAGCTACCTGAAGATAATTGCTGTTGTTCTGATCCTATTATTACCACAGGCAGGCAGCTGCAGTATTTACAGTTAGTGTACTTTGTCCTCTGCACAGTTTGCACCTAAAGCTACCTGAAGAAAATTGGTGGTGTTCTTGTGATCCTATTAGTACCACAGGCAGGCAGCTGCAGTATTTACAGTTAGTGTACTGCATCCCCTGCACAGTGTGCACCTAAAGCTACCTGAAGACAATTGCTGTTGTTCTGATCCTATTAATACCACAGGCAGGCAGCTGCAGGATTTACAGTTAGTGTACTGTGTTCTCTGCACAGTGTGCACCTAAAGCTACCTGAAGAAAGTTGGTGGTGTTCTTCTGATCGTATTAGTACCACAGGCAGGCAGCTACAGTATTTATAGTTAGTGTACTGTGTCCTCTGCACAGTCTGCACCTAAAGCTACCTGAAGACAATTGCTGGTGTTCTCATACTAATAATACTACAGGCAGGCAGTTGATTCTGCTAGCTGCAGTATCAGTATATATATACATCCCAGCTTTGTGCAGCTACATCTCACTGCAGGCCATTAGTATGTCTGGAAGGCCAAAAAGGAGAGGCAAAGAGTCACAAGCCAACAAAAGAGGGCAAGCAGGCTCTGTGTCTAGAGGCAACAGTGCTGGTCGTGGAGACGGTGCATCCTCATCAGCACGTGGCCGTGGGACACGCTTGTCCTTTTTTTCGGCAGCTGGCCGCATTGAGCCGCAACTTGCGGAAGACTTGGTAGAGTGGATGACCAAGCCATCCTTTCCTCCTCATCCTCTCTCACCCAGGCTCAGGGTACTTTGTCTGGCAAAGCAGCTGCCAACGCGTCCTCGTCCCTCGGCTCAATGGCATCAGTCACTCCTTCCCTAGCTCCACCAAGTCCTCCTGAGGAGTCCCCCGAACTGTTTGACCACAGTGTTGGGCACATGCTCCAGGAGGATGCCCAGCGGTTTGAAGGCTCCGTTGATGGTACCCAGCTAGAGGAAGGCAATAACTTGAGCCCAGAGAGAGGGGGTGCCCAAGAAGGACAGCAATCTGGCAGTCATGTTCCCCCAGCTGCAGCATACTGCCAGGTTTGCTCCAGTGATGAGGAGGGAGGGGATGACTCCACGTGGGTGCCTGATAGGAGAGAGGAGGAGGAGGCGGCACATTTCCAACGAGGCAGGATGCCCTCCAGGGCCAGCCTAAGGGCAGCACACCCACTGCATCACACCGCAGAGCTCCGCTTGTGCAGGGCGCTGCTGTCTCTGCGCGTTATTCCAAAAGTTCTTTGGTGTGGGCCTTTTTTTGAGACCAGTGCATCAGATCCCACCGCTGCTATTTGCAAC
Organism: Aquarana catesbeiana; assembly: GCF_042186555.1. NCBI lineage: Eukaryota > Metazoa > Chordata > Amphibia > Anura > Ranidae > Aquarana > Aquarana catesbeiana. Next base: position 166,485,729 of record NC_133330.1, on the reverse strand, counting down.
ATATGTCTCAAGCGTATCTCGCATGGCCAAAGCATCACCCGCTTGGGCACCACATGCTTGACCAGACATATGTCGACCTGCCATGCAGTTTGTTGGCAAGCGTACCTAAAAGACCCACACCAAAGAACAAAGCGGACCTCTCCTTGCACCTCATCAGCTGGGATCTCCAACCCCACTATACCTTCAGTCCTCTCTGAAACCTGCACTGAGAGGAATGAAGGTGTAGAATTAGGTGTGTCACAGCCAAGTACTTGCGGGCAATCTGCTATCGGTACACCAATGTCAGATTGTACCAGGCAAATTTCCCTGCCCCAGCTGCTGTACCGCTGAAAGAAGTTCGCTCCCAGCCATCCACATGCCCAGCGGTTGAATGCTAGCTTGGCTAAATTGCTAGCACTTTAACTGCTGCCTTTTCAGTTGGTAGACTCTGCCCCCTTCCGTGAGTTTGTGGAGTGTGCGGTTCCTCAGTGGAAGGTTCCCAAACGCCACTTTTTCTCACGGAAGGCAATTCCGGCTCTCTACCGGCATGTGGAAGGCAATGTCTTGGCCTCGCTGGACAGGGCGGTCAGCGGTAAGGTGCATATTACTGACTCATGGTCCAGCAGGCATGGACAGGGACGTTACCTATCTTTCACCGCGCACTGGGTGACTCTTCTGGCAGCTGGGAAGGATGCAGGACAGGGTGCAGTAGTGTTGGAGGTTGTTCCGCCACCACGCCTCCAAAATTCTACTAGTGGTGATTCTGCCACACCTCTCTCCTCCACCCCCTCCTCTTCTTCTTCCTCCATGGCCTCTTCCTGCCCTGATTTGTCTTAACTTTTTTGTCTTAGCTTAAGGTAGGTATGGTGGTTTGTGACAATGGCACTAACCTCCTCTCCGCCCTCCGACAGGGACAACTGACCCATGTGCCCTGTTTGGCTCGCGTTCTTAACTTGATGGTGCAGCGGTTCTTGGGCAGGTACCCAGGCTTACAGGATGTCCTGAGGCAGGCCAGGAAAGTCTGTGTGCATTTCCGCAGGTCATATAATGCCAATGCTCGGCTGGCTGACCTCCAAAAGGAATTTAACCTGCCTAAGAACCGCCTAATCTGTGACATGCCCACCAGGTGGAACTCAACATTGGCCATGCTGCAGCGGCTACACACGCAGCAGAGGGCCATCAATGAGTACCTATGCGACTATGGCATCAGGACAGGGTCAGGGGACCTTGGTTTTTTTACCCCACGCCAGTGGGCTATGATCAGGGATGCATGCACTGTCCTGTCACCATTTGAGGAGGTCACGAGGATGGTGAGCAGTGACAGTGCATGTATCAGTGACACTGTCCCTCTTGTCCACCTGTTGGAGCACACACTGCGTGGAATAATGGACAGGGCACTTGAGGCAGAACAGGGAGGAAGAGGAGGACTTCCTTATCACTCAAGACTCCCTTTATCCAGACAGTGTTCCTGCGTGCCCGCCGATCACACAGGAAGAAGACGAGGAGGAGTATTGTGTCAGCATGGAGCCGGAGCCTGGCACTCAGCATCAGCAGCAGTCTTCAAGGGATCATTTACAGTCCGAAGAAACCCATGGACTTGTACATGGCTGGGAGGAGGTGGCTGCGGATCATGTCATCCTTAGTGATCCAGAGGACTCTGGACCGAATGCCTTAGCAAACCTACGCTGCATGGCCTCCCTGATCCTGCAAAGCCTACAGAAGGATCCTCGTATTCGTGGTATCAAGGGGAGGGATGATTATTGGCTGGCAACCCTTCTTGATCCACGTTACAAGGGTAAGGTTGTGGACCTTATCGTGCCGTCGCAAAGGGAGCAGAGGATGAAACATCTTCGGGAGGCCTTGCAGAAAGGTTTGTGCAGCGCGTTTCCAGAGCCTGGGAGGTTACAATTTCCTGGTCCTCCTGGACAACGTTGCTGAGGCTTCGGTCAGTCACAGAAGGAGCGGTGGAGAAGTTGGCCGTCTGACCGATGCGTTCAGACAATTTTTTAGTCCGCAGCCCCAAGGCTTGATCGGTTCCAGCAACCATCGCCAGCGTCTGATTCACATGGTGCAGGATTACCTAGCGGTAAGATCAGACTTGGACACCTTTCCCACTGAAAATCCTCTGAGTTACTGGGTTTTGAGGATGGATCACTGGCCAGAGCTTGCACAGTATGCAATTGAGCTACTGGCCTGTCTTGCATCCAGCGTTCTTTCGGAACACACATTCAGTGCTGCTGGAGGCCTTGTAACCGATCACAGGGTGCGCCTGTCCACCGAATCGGTCGATCGGCTGACCTTCATAAAAATGAATCAATCTTGGATCACCAGCTACCAAGCACCTGATGCTGATGTAACCGATTGATTTTTTTTTTTTTTAATGTGAGATCCCTTCAAGACTGCCTATGCTGATGCTGAGTGACTATCCTGTTATGCTGAGTTACAATCCTCTTCCTCCTCAATTTTCATGCCAATAGCTTGTAAGAACATTTTTGGTTCTGGGCACCGCCACCAGTTGGCAAGGCCCAATTTTTCTGCCCCTGTTTAACAGGGGCGTGTAATTACAATTTTTTGATGCAATACTTTGCAGCAGGGCTCATTCCTGCGCTCCAACTATAGCATCTGTGAGGGGTTTCAGTGTTGTGGCAATTTTTCTGTCCTTGTTTAACAGGGGCGTGTAATTACAATTTTTGATGCAATGCTTTGCAGCAGGGCTCATTCCTGCGCTCCATCTAGAGTATCTGTGAGGGGTCGCAGTGTTGTGGCACCAGCACCAGTGCCCAAGGCCCAATTTTTCAGCCCCTGTTTAACAGGGGCGTATAATTACAATTTTTGATGCAATACTTTGCAGCAGGGCTCATTCCTGCGCTCCAACTATAGCATCTGTGAGGGGTTGCAGTGTTGTGGCACCAGTGCCTAAGGCCCAATTTTTCTGTAATTACAATTCTTGATCTAATATTTCATAGCAGGGCCCATTCCTGCGCCCACCAAGAGTAACTGTGAGGGCTTACAGTGTTGTGGCAACACCACCACCATCAAAGGCCCAATCTTTCTGCCCCTGTTTAACAGGTGCATGTAATTACAATTCTTGATATAATATTTCACAGCAGGGCCCATTCCAGCGCCCACCAAGAGTAACTGTGAGGACTTACAGTGTTGTGGCACCAGCACCACCACCACCACCACCAAAGGCTCAATTTTTCTACCACTGTTCAACAATGGCATGTAATTACAATTCTTGATCTAATATTTCACAGCAGGGCCTGTTCCTGCGCCCACCAAGAGTAACTGTGAGGGCTTACAGTGTTGTGGCAACACCAACACCTAAGGCCCCAATTTCTGCAGAGTATATAGGGCAGGAATCAAAAATAAGATAATGTGATCACCTTATTATATACAAATTATACATCCATATATAGTGAGCCCACAGTAAAACGACAGTTTGATTGTCCTCATGATTCAAAAAATTGACCAATAGAATCAATGAACATATACAGTCCAATTGCAAAGTGCATGAAATGAAAATGAAAAGTTAATTTAAATAAAGTAATCTTTGCATAGGAGAGGAAAACAGTCATCCAAACGGTGTGTGACATGCGACTTTATCCCCCGGAAATGTGTGGTGACAGAAAGGTTCCTCCACCTTTAAATAAACTGCCCCTTACCGACTCCTTTGATCTCTTGTTAGGAGATCATGCGGGCGTGTGGCTGTCTACCCCAGCCTCAGGTCTAAGCTCTGAACAGATCCCACATAAGCCTCCTTGACAGGAATCTTCTAAACGATGGATGTACACTCGTTCCCCATGGAAACTTAAGTAAAGAAAGCTCCCATACGTTTTATCAACGCTATGGGAGCTTTCTTTACTTATGTTTCATCTCACAAATTGCAGCGCAGCTATTTTCAGTTTTTTTGGTTTATTAAGTGGATGTGTCTCACATTTGTAGTTGCAGCTATTTTCTCACACCATTTATTGTTCTTTTGGGATAGCGCAGTAATTTTTCTAGTTTAAAGTATATAGGGCAGGCCCCTACTTTCAAACATCCAACTTACAAACGACTCCTACTTGCAAACGGAAGGAGACAACAGGAAGTGAGATGAAATCTACCCCTAGGAAGGGAAATTCTCTCCTGTAAGAGTTAATATGGGAAAAACGTGTCTCCTCTTCACTGATGCTTTATCACCAATCCTTGTTTCACTAAAACCCCCAAATTTAAAAAAAAAAACATTTGTCATTGGGACAGAAAGTGAGGTGAAATCTTCTGAAGAGGTGCACAGACAGCAAACCCAAATGTTACAGGGGTGATAACCCTTCCCCATGTTTTCCAAAAAGCTTAAAAATTGATTTTTTGGCTGGAGCTACACTTTAAAAATGTACCAGTTCAAAATTACAAACAGATTCTACTTAACAACAAACCTACAGTCCCTGTCTTGTTTGCACCGCCTGTATATTGCTGTTCAGAGTAAATAGGGCCTGGGGGCCCCACGCCTTTCCTTTTTTTAATTTGGGTGCAGGGTTCCCCTTAATATCTATACAAGACCCAAAGAGCCTGGTAATTGACTGGGGGGTGGGGGGTACCCATGCCGTTTGTCTCACTGATTTTCATCCATATAGCCGGGACCCGACATTACATTAAAGCCGCAAGCAGTTTTAAATGACTTTTATTCCTTTACAAATGTCATTTTGTGCAGGGACTGTTCTAAGCACGGGAAACACGTGCCACTTTACAGGCATACTATAGACACCCCCCGGGTAGGATATTTAAAGGAATATTTCACTTTTTTTTTTTCACTTTAAGCATCATTAAAATCACTGCTCCCGAAAAAACGGCCGTTTTTAAAACTTTTTTTTGCATTGATACATGTCCCCTGGGGCAGGACCCGGGTCCCCAAACCTCTTTTAGGACAATACCATGCAAATTAGCCTTTAAAATTAGCACTTTTGATTTTGAACGTTCGAGTCCCATAGACTTTAATGGGGTTCTAAAGTTCGCGCGATCTTTCGTTCCGTTCGCAGGTTCTGAATGCGAACCGAACCAGGGGGTGTTCGGCTCATCCCTAGTGTTCACACATAAATGGTATTAAAGCAAGTCTATCTCAATACTGAGGTTCCCAAAGCTATACCTGTAAAAGAAAAGTGCAATTACTCACCTGTAGTGCCATCAAACACTGATCCATTCATAAGAAATCATTCCTTTTAATTCCCTGGAAACCAACATACACAGGAATGTCAATCTCTTGTGCTCCTGCAAGTCTCACTAGTTCCTTCCTCACTAGTTTCTGGATCCATCCATCCTGTTTATTTTCTTCTGCTCCTGCAACTCTCACTAGTTCCTTCTGCTGACTTCCACATCACTACTGCGTTCTGTTGTAACGTGATGTGCTTATATGAAGGTATATCAATACAGGGCACTTTCACCCCCTTCCTTCCCAGGCCATTTTTCAGCTTTCAGCACTGTCACACTTTGAATGACAATTGCGCGGTCATTCTACACTGTAACCATGTGACATTTTTTATCATTTTTTTTTCACACAAATAGAGCTTTCTTTTGGTGATATTTAATCACTGCTGTTTTTTTTATTTTTTACAAAAAAAAAGACTGAAAATTTTGAAAGTTTTTCTTAGTTTCTGTCAGTAAATTTTGTAAATAAGTAATTTTTCTCCTTCACTGATGTGCACTGATGAGGTTACACATATGGGCACTGATAGGCTGCACTGATGGGCACTGATGAGCTGGCCCTTATGGGCACTGAGACAGCACCTATGGGCACTGATTAGGTGGCACTGCTGAGGAGACACCAATATGCCGCACTTATGGGTACTGATAGGTGGCACTGATATGTGGCTCTGATGAGCACTGATAGGCAGCACTGATGGGTGGCATTGATATGTGGCATTGATGGGCACTGATAGGCAGCACTGATAGGTGGCATGGATAGGCGGCACTGATGGGCACTGATGGGTAACACTGATGGGCATTGGTGGGTGGCACTGATGGGCAGCACTAATGGGCGGCACTGATGGGCACTGGAAGCCAGCACTGACTGGCATCACTAATGGGCACTGATTGGTGGCACTTGTTGGCACTGATTGCTGGCACTGGTGGGCATTGATTGTTGGCACTGGTGGCGCTTTAGTGTAATCAGGGCACTGATGATCAGTGCCCTGATTACATGTCTTGTTGTCCCCTGCGAGGAGGTGCCGCTGATCGGCTCTCCTTGTCACGCACTCTGTAAGTGTGAGGCGATGAGAGACGATTACCGGCACTTCCTGTATTTTCATGTGACTGGCTGAGATTGGACACAGCCAATCACATGGTTAAAAAACTGCATCAGCAGCTCTTTACAAAGATCGGGGTCGTGCCGTGTCCTAGCTACATGGCGCGGCCGCGATCGCCATGCGCCCTCCTTCGGGTGCGCCATCATATGACATCCACCCAGAGCGAGAGCCAAACCGTTCCTCCGTCATTTGACATGGGCGGGCGGCAAATGGTTAAGGGCTTCCTTACTGCCACTCTTCGCTTTCTTTGTCACTTTAGCATTGCAGTAGATACTCCTATTGTAAACTCTGATTCTGCAGTTTTAATAAGTGGGCAGGAGCTATCCATAATTTCATAGCAAGAAACATTTGAGTAATTACACAATTTTCCTAATAAATAATTAAGATGATTAGTGCTACATTCAACGCTGTATCTTGGCCTGGGCCGACAAGGCCTAGGGCGGCACTGTGAAGGGGGGCAGCACAAAACCTGCCCCCTCCCGCTCACGAAAAAAAACAGCCTCCTCTCGCCTCCAACACAAAAAAGTGCACAAGTTTAGTCAGGCCTAGGGCAGAACAAAACCTAAATACACCACTGACTACATTACAGCCAGTTTTATTTGCTTGATATTCATATTGAAGATCTTTAACAAAATAGTTTAATTTAGTTCATACAGCCCTGCTTTAAAAGTATGCACTAAACAAGCTCTCCTTACCAGCTTCTTCCTCTACAACTGCTTGTGCTGTGAGTTCCTTATAGTCTGCACTGAGAGGAAATATCCTGTCATAAGTGGAATTAGATTCTTGTTCAC